>NW_028227259.1:112307716-112732716 GCF_978045245.1 Mus caroli
TATGGAGGCTAGACGCTTCCAGGTCTGGGCCTAGGTTAGCAGACAGAGGCAGTAAGCCTTCACGATTATCAGGCAAATAAAAGATACTGCAACAAGTGTACACTACCAAACCTAGTTTGTGAAATGCTGGGGATTGAATTTAGGGCCCCATTTTTGTTAGTACCTTATCAACAGCTACATACCCAGCTTCATATTTGTGTATTTTTTTGTTTATTTAATGTGGGTACCTACCTCCTCCTCCTCCATCACTACCTCCTCCTCCTCCATCACTACCTCCTCCTCCTCCATCACTACCTCCTCCTCCTCCATCACTACCTCCTCCTCCTCCATCACTACCTAAATTTGACATTTAGATGTGTTTAAATCTAAAAGCATTTTAATACTTGGTATATTTATAATATGTCTTACTGAGGTATAATTGACAAAATAAGGACTGGTTTAGTTTTCAGTTGTGTAGTCAGACCAGTTTAGACAAATGTATTCATAGGCTAACCAACACATGAATTATACTGACATTTCCATTTTCTTAAAATTTTCTCATAATCCTGTCAGTCACTTACCCCCATAAAGCAACCACTCAGCTGATTTTTTTTTTTTTTTTTTTTTTTTGGTTTTTCGAGACAGGGTTTCTCTGTATAGCCCTGGCTGTCCTGGAACTCACTTTGTAGACCAGGCTGGCCTCGAACTCAGAAATCCGTCTGCCTCTGCCTCCCGAGTGCTGGGATTAAAGGCGTGCGCCACCACGCCCGGCTAACTCAGCTGATTTTAAGAAATGTTTGATATAATTTTAAAATTAATAACATCCTAGACTAAAATACAAAGTAGTATTTTAAGGCTTAAAAAATACGGGGAGGGGGCTAGAGAGATGGCTCATCAGTTATGAGCACTGACTGCTCTTCCAGAGGTCCTGAGCAACCACATGGTGGCTCACAGCCATCTGTAATGGGATCCAATGCCCTCATCTGGTGTGTCTGAAGTCAGCTATAGTGTACTCATACATAAAATAAATAAATAAATCTTTTTATTAAAATATGGGGAGGTTACTGGGATGGCTCATTCAGTCCAGTGCTTCCACGAGATACTTAACTGTTAGAGTTAAGAAAGCAGGGCCAGTTAGAAAGTTATTACACCAGAGTTTGGAAGTAAGAAAGATAAGAAAAGGGAACAGTTGAAAATTAGAAAACAGAGTGATCAGAAATAGGTAAATATGAGCCAGGCTGGACAACAGACAACCAACCCCAGGAAAGTACTAGTCTTGGGAGGAGTGTGTTTGTGGGGGGAATAAGGAGCATGAAGTAGAGGAGGAGGAGGTAGTGATGGAGGAGGAGGAGGAGGTAGTGATGGAGAAGGAGGAGGAGGTAGTGATGGAGGAGGAGGAGGTAGTGATGGAGGAGGAGGAGGTAGTGATGGAGGAGGAGGTAGTGATGGAGGAGGAGGAGGTAGTGATGGAGAAGGAGGAGGAGGTAGTGATGGAGGAGGAGGAGGTAGTGATGGAGGAGGAGGAGGTAGTGATGGAGAAGGAGGAGGTAGTGATGGAGGAGGAGGAGGTAGTGATGGAGGAGGAGGTAGTGATGGAGGAGGAGGAGGTAGTGATGGAGGAAGAGGAGGTAGTGATGGAGGAGGAGGTAGTGATGGAGGAGGAAGAGGTAGTGATGGAGGAGGAGGAGGTAGTGATGGAGGAGGAGGAGGTAGTGATGGAGAAGGAGGAGGTAGTGATGGAGGAGGAGGAGGTAGTGATGGAGGAGGAGGAGGTAGTGATGGAGGAGGAGGTAGTGATGGAGGAGGAGGAGGTAGTGATGGAGAAGGAGGAGGAGGTAGTGATGGAGGAGGAGGAGGTAGTGATGGAGAAGGAGGAGGTAGTGATGGAGGAGGAGGAGGTAGTGATGGAGGAGGAGGAGGTAGTGATGGAGGAGGAGGAGGTAGTGATGGAGGAGGAGGAGGTAGTGATGGAGGAGGAGGAGGTAGTGATGGAGAAGGAGGAGGTAGTGATGGAGGAGGAGGAGGTAGTGATGGAGGAGGAGGAGGTAGTGATGGAGGAGGAGGAGGTAGTGATGGAGGAGGAGGTAGTGATGGAGGAGGAGGAGGTAGTGATGGAGGAAGAGGAGGTAGTGATGGAGGAGGAGGTAGTGATGGAGGAGGAGGAGGTAGTGATGGAGGAGGAGGTAGTGATGGAGGAGGAGGAGGAGGTAGTGATGGAGAAGGAGGAGGAGGTAGTGATGGAAGAGGAGGAGGTAGTGATGGAGGAGGAGGAAGTAGTGATGGAGGAGGAGGAGGAAGAGGTAGTGATGGAGGAGGAGGTAGTGATGGAGGAAGAGGAGGTAGTGATGGAGGAGGAGGTAGTGATGGAGGAAGAGGAGGTAGTGATGGAGGAGGAGGTAGTGATGGAGGAGGAGGAGGTAGTGATGGAGGAGGAGGAGGTAGTGATGGAGGAGGAGGAGGTAGTGATGGAGGAGGAGGAGGTAGTGATGGAGGAGGAGGAGGTAATAGAGGAGTAGGAGGAGGTAGTGATGGAGGAGTAGTTGATAATAATTAACAAGAACAAAAATCTACTAAACTCCATCATTTCCAAAACATAGAGAATAAATGAGTGTGTAGTTTCAGAGCTTATAAAAGAGCTTCTGTTTTCTAGCCTGGCAGAGCCTTCCTTTCCTGAGCAGAGGTAACTAAGCAGGAGTCTCTGCTCACCTCGTGACAAAGAACTCATGAGAGATCACTCAAGCAGAATAGTTATGAAGTGGGGCGGGGCCTCTTCAGCAGGAGCAAGAACCAAAGCCAAGCCACTTCTGCTCTAAGTGCTCAGAGCAAGTGCACATCGAGTTTAGTCAAGCATTCTTTTTCAACACATGGGTGTTTGAAACATTTTATCAGTAAGCTGACTTTAAAATTCTCACCTAATTATAATTGCTCTATGCCACAGAAGGACTTAAAAGGTTCTTATCTGCTCATAATAAACTCACAGCCCATTATTCATGGCTGTTGATATATTCCATGAGAACTTGATTGATCTGCTGAATCAGAGTCAGCTGATAAAATTCTTTAAGTAAGAGTTTTGAGGATTTATCCCAAGACCTGCTGAATCTAAATCTTTGGGATTAGGCCTGGGAATCATATTCATTTTGTTTATTTGCTTGTGTGTGTGTGTGTCTGCTCATACAATATGTGCATGTATTACTTACTGCATGTGTGTAGAGCTTGGAGGAAAACTCTGGTGGTCAAGGGTGCCAAGGCTGAAAACTCAGATCATTAGCTATTCATAGCAAGAGTTTTTATCCGCTGAACAATCCAAGCCAGAAATATTCACCTTACAAGTTCCCACACCTAGGAGAAAATGGCTGTAAATAAAAGCTAAGTAGATGAGGACCCATGGGAGAACACCTATCCAGTCAACAACAGTAAGATTATAGGAACCTCAGACCCTTCCATCCCAAGCCCAAGGTTTCATTTAGTAAATGACTTTGAGTGACAGGTCACAGCTAATGATAATATAAGGAACACAAGTGCTGCAGCTTCTGGAAGGTGAGACAAGGCACGCCAGCAAATGCGTCCACCTAGTTCAACCCTGAGAACCCACATCTAGGAGAGTCCTAACACTCACAGGTCATCCGCTGACACCTGTTGCCATATGTAAACATATAAATAAGTGTTGTTGTTTTTAAAAATAAGTTTGGGTAATTTTCTTTTGAGACATGGTTTCTCTTTGTAGCCATGGCTGTCCTAGAACTCACTCTGTAGCCCAGGCTGGCCTTTAACTCAAAGATCCACCTGCCTCTGCCTCCCAAGTGCTAAGATTAAAGGCCTGCACCACTAATACCCAGCTATAAATTTGAGTAATTTATTAAAACTTGGATTTTAAAATTTGTACGTGGCCTGGAGAGATGGCTCAGTGGTTAAGAGCACTGACTGCTCTTCCAGAGATCCTGAGTTCAATTCCCAGCAACCACATGGTGGCTCACAACCATCTGAAATGGGGTCTGATGCCCTCTTCTGGTGTGTCTGAGAGAGCAATGGTGAATACATAAAATTTGTACGTAATTATAGGATCATGTGTAGGTGCTGAGAAATAACCCAGTTTCTCCAAACGATAACATTTTGGAAATCATAATACTACAACTACAATACTGATACAACTCACTGATTTTATTCAGATTCATTGATTCCTTTCACTTATTTTTGTGTTTATAGACAGGGTCTCACAAAGTAGCCCTGGCCATTCTGGAACTCCCTATGTGGACCAGGCTGGCCTTGAACTCAAAGAGATAGATATCTACACCTGCCTTTGCCTCCGGAGCGCGGGACTAAAGGTGTGTGTACTGCCACACCCAACTTTTACTTACGTTATTTGAATGTGTAGGGCTATTTCCACCCTGTGGGTTCCAGGGAGTGAACTCAGGTTATCAGGCTTAGGGGCAAGCACTTTTACCCACTGAGCCATTTTGTCAGCCCCAGACTTCCTATTTAACATACACAGGTCATGTGTTTGTGGTGTTAGAATGGCTATATTTATTTCTATACAATTTTATGATCACACTAAAGAGTTCTGTCATTAGAAATTCACAGCCTTTTTACAATCACAGTCACCTCTATCCCCTCCCACTCCCTGGCAACATTAATCCATTCTCATCGCTACAATTTCACGACTGCCATATAAAAGGCTTCATACAGTTGACAAGGGTTTGAGACTGGTAAATTTTGTATGTGTGAGAGTGTATTGTGTGCATGCCTGATACCCACGGAGGGGCCCGAGTGAGTGCTGAACTACAGGGAACTGAGGTAAGGCAGGTAGTCATGTGTTGTTATGGAAGTTATGGAAGTTATGGAAGAGCATCCAGTGCTATTAACCACTGAGCCATCTCTTCAACCCCTGAGTTGGTTTTTTTTCACTGTGCCTAATTTTCTGGAGACTTATCCAGGTTTACGCTGCTTTGAATGCTTGTGCTCCCACTTGTGGGGCAGTGGGCTGTGCCAGGAAACTTGGTTAAGGTCAAGTGTGTTCAGAAGCCCTGGCACCCAGGGACCCACCTGAGGACGATAGGTGTTTCAAACAGATTCCTGGCCTGGAACACGTGGCCACAACTGCCCGCATAAAGAATGTGACCACTGGTCACGAAGCACAAAACACAGAAAACATGCCAATGAGGTATCTAGATAGTCCCTGAGGGGTTAGCCAATCCCTTCCCAGACATTCCTCCCTGCAAATGGTATTTAATCTCTGGTCCACCCTGAGGAAGTTGTATGCATATATTCTTCAGGATGAACAATCAATAAACAGTTTGGAACCAGGGACTGTCTCTCTCGTCAAGAACCACCGTGGGGGGAGGGGGGAGGCCTTCCTCGTATAAAACCGTAACCCAAGTCTCCTGCAGAAGGCCCCTCAGTACTCCGGGTCATTCACCCCCTGAGCTAAGTCAGAGTTCCCTATCCTCTGATCCTAGTCTCATTGCAGGCCTGGTGGCCCACTTTGTTCCTAACTCCACAAGGTTTCCAGCGGTGACTGGATGCCCAGGAGTTAGAGAGCCCCAACTTCTGCCTCAGCCTGTGTCATTCTCCACCCAGGCTAGGGTTTCCATCTTAGGCTGTGTTTCCTAGTTTCTGATTGGTGGCTGGAGTTCCACACCCCAGCGGGAAGGCAGAACGCAGGGCCACACCCACTCCTTCAAATTCTTCAAGTTGATGGCATCAGGAGTTTTTGGAAGGCAGCTAAGCCATGAGGTTGTAGCCCTCGTTTATGGGATTAATACACTTATAAGGGGCCTCGGTTTGTTTCTGTTTTGTTGAGTTCCCTCCATGGAGGGACATAGCTAGAAGGCAGCATTCCACAGTGCAGAAAACAGACCTTCACTAAATAATGTGTCTCCCTGTTGGTATCTTCATCTTAGGCTTCTCAGACCCCTAAACCCTGAAAGATAACACCTATAAAGTCTGAATGGATTTGGAGACCATGTGTGTCAATAGTGCTCCATTCCACCTTTCGGTAGCATCCCACATCTATTTGTCTAGAACTTGGTTAAGCTTTCCTACTCGGTGACACCACGGCGATACGTGGGTTGCTCTCGACCTTTATATGGGCTCCTGTGTCAAAACAAGTTTTTATTTTCCCGGAATAAACGAGCAGGAACATGAGTGCCAGGTCATGTAGCATTCATATGTGTAGCTTCAAAAGTGATTGCCCAACTATTTTACAAAGGGGTTTTACACTTTATCTTCGTGCTAGCAATGTGGGAGTGATCCGGTCTTTCCATATCCTCAGCAGACTTTGGTGCTGTCCCTGACTCCACTTGGAATCACAATACTACACAGTTAAATGAGGAAGCACTCTGGACTTGTGGTAGAAAAATTTAGGATCCTGTTTTGACTTCGGCACTTAGTAAATGAAGGCAAACTTGAACTCAAAAACTTTTTTCATTATTTATTCACTTTATATTCCAATTTGCAGCCCCCGCCTTTCTTCTTCTCTTAGTCCCATCCTTACAAATCCCTCCCACAATTACCTCCTCCCCTTCTCCTCAGTGAAGGGGATAGCCTATTTGGCCATCCATGGGACATTAATTTGCATCCTCTCCCACTGAGGCCAGACACGACAGTTCAGTTAGGGGAAGGGGGTCTAGTGGCAGCCAACAAAGTCAGAGACAGCCCCCACTCCAATTGTTAGGGGTCCACATGAAGACCAAGCTGTACATCTGCTACAGATGTGTAGGGAGCCTAGGTCCAGCCCCTGAACGCTCCTTGGTTGGCAGCTCAGGCTCTGTGAGCCCCCATTGGCTGAACTCAAAACTTTTAAATTCTGCTGGGCATGGTGGTGCACGCCTTTAGTCCCAGCTCTTGGGAGGCAGAGACAGGTGGATCTCTGTGTTCTAGAGCAGTCTGATCTACAGAGAAATTCCAGGACAGCCAAGGTTACAAAAAGAAACTTTGCCAACTTTTAAATTCTTTATATGTATATGAGTTTTGTCTGCATGTATGTGTGTGAACCATGTGTGTACCTAGTGCCTATGGGGACTAGCAGAGGACATCAGATGTGGAATGATGGGTGGTTGTGAGTTAACATGTGGGTGCTAAGAATGGAACCTGGGTCCTCTGAAAGAGCAGTCAGTCATCTTAACTGTTGAGCCATCTTTCTAGTACCTTAAAACTTTTTTGAGACAGGTCTCACCTGTGTTGCCCAGGCTGACCGTGGGCCTCCTGAATAGCTGGGATTACAAGTGTGCCTCAGCTGACCTAAGAACTCAGACACTGGGTTGATATAAGGTCATAAGTGGTAGTTTGTTCTTTAACTTATGATTCATAACTCAGAATAAGTATTACAATAGAATTACATTAATGAAAACTTTTAAAAATCTATGTGTCCATATAAAGGATTCTCTTAGATGGAAGGGAAGACAGGTGGATTACAAAAATATTATACAAAAATTTGCAAGAAATTTTATATAAAGAGAGTGAAAGTTCTTAAGTTAAGATTATTTTTATTTTATGTACATGAGTGTTTTGCCTGCATGAATGTCTGTGCACCATGTGTATGTTTAGTGCTAATGGATGCAAGAAGTTATCAGATCCCCTGGAACTGGAGTTACAGATCACTGTGAACCACTGTGTGGGTGCTAGGAACCAAACACTGATCCTCTGCAAAGGCATTATGTGCTCTTAACCACTGGGCAGTCTCCCTACCTCCTAAAAGTAATTTGAAAAGCCTTACAATGTATTGGGTACCTCAAAAGGGTTTCATTTGCTCAAACCTGGCAGCCAACCCTACACTCCTCCCAAAGGCTTGACAAGTGTACAGAGCTGAGCTTGCTGTCTTTAGAGTTCATAATCTATGAGTCCAGAAAAATCAAAAGGTTACAGGGCAGGTTTAATAATTTAAGAAGTGTATAGTCTTTTTGTTGTCATTCTTGTATAGCTAGGCTGAAGAGACTATTAGCAGCCATGGTATCACATGCAGGAGACCACAGAGTTAGCGGAGCCGCTATTTCTGTCCACCACATTCATGCCAAAACAGGCTGGCTTTCTAACTAAGGCAAAATTAATACCAAATCATTATAATACCATCATTTATGCACTTTGTTCCTGAGATCATACAATGAAATGTGAGAGAACTAAGGGTGAGCCAAGATACTGATTGCCTTAAGTTCAAGATCAAAACAATAGACCTCTGATGAGTGATCTCTACCCATCAGTAGCCCTGTGTGCTCCAATTCTTAGAGGATACAGTCTTTAAGCCATGATATGAAGAAAAGAAGACAAACTGGTCTGCTCATTTTTATCCATATTTGGGGGACATTTATGCTTTTGAAATACCACAAAGATGGATTCTGAGTCCTTCAGTAGAACATGCCAGAAACACCCATTTTATTCTTCCTGTTACCAGCCTCTTTCGCATAAACTGCACAGACTAGGTACTCTGTTCCACAGCCTGTGAAGGAGTCCAACATCTCTTAAATTCCTTCAGGCTTCACATACAATGCACAGGGACCACAGAGTGTAAGAAGCTGTCAGCAGTACAACACAGCACACACCAGAGGCTCTAACCATGCCTCACAGCCCCTACTCTGAAACAATCTTTTAGTACTCTGTTTATTTTCTCTGATCTACATCATTCTTCCAACCCTAATAAACAGAAAAATAAAGAATATACCAAAATTGTCATTCTTCAGCCTCCATGCTTGTACAGTGGGGACTGAGTTTCCAGGACATGAAACTTAGAGGGTAAGCCATACCCAAGCTGTAGCCATGTTGGTAGGGCTCTGACACTATCTGAAGCCTCCACCATCTGCAGGAGGTTTTAGTAGCTATCAGCCTTCATTTTGCTTACTCCAGTTTTCCCTGATGTGAGAACATCAGTAAGAAATTTGGCATCTACTCAATGTTTACCACAGAGCAAGTCCTGCATTGAGAGCTGGAAATGAAGCCAAAAGGTATCAGACTCTTGTACACTGCTGGCAGGGATGAAGACTGGAGCAGCTGCTTTGGAAAGCAATTTGGCAGTTCTTCAAAAGGTTAAGGAAAAACTGAGCGTGTGACCCAGCAGTTCCATTTCTAGGTATGCAGTCAAAAGAATTGAAAACAAATGTCCACACATGAATTTGGACCTGTTCCACATGTTCATAACAGCATTACTTGTAATAGTAAAAAATGGAGAAAATTCAAATACCTATCATCTGGCGAGCAGATAACAGAGTATGCTGTCCTATACAACAGGCTATTACTTGATCATTAAAAAATGAAGGGATGGGGATGGAGCTTTAGTATCATGTCTGCCTAGCACACACAGGCCCTGGATTCAATTCCCAGAGCCATGGAAACTGACTAGGAGGCCCATACCTATAATCCCAGCACTCAAAAGGCAAAGGCGGAGGGATCAAAATTTAAGGTCATCCTCCTCAGCTATATTGTAAGTTCAAGATCAGCCTGGGCTACAAGAGACCCTAGAGTCCTGGTGCATAACACAAGTGTGAACCTTGAAAGCTTCATACATGTAAAGAAACCAGATTTAAAAGGTCATATAGAAAGCCGGGCGTGGTGGCGCACGCCTTTAATCCCAGCACTCGGGAGGCAGAGGCAGGCGGATTTCTGAGTTCGAGGCCAGCCTGGTCTACAAAGTGAGTTCCAGGACAGCCAGGGCTATACAGAGAAACCCTGTCTCGAAAAAAAAAAAAAAAAAAAAAAAAAAAAAGGTCATATAGGGGGCTGGAGAGATGGCTCAGTGGGTAAGAGCACTGACTGCTCTTCCAAAGGTCCTGAGTTCAAATCCCAGCAACCACATGGTGGCTCACAACCACCCATAAGGAGACCTGATGCCCTCTTCTGGCATGCCTGAAGACAGCTACAATGTACTTATGTATAATAATAAATAAATTCCTAAAAAAAAAAAAAAGCTCAAATAGGAGACACAAAATGGATTAGTGGTTGTCAGGGGCTGGGGTGGAGATAAACTTGTAATTGTCTTAATGGCTTCTGAGAATGGAGTCTGTGATCTCCCCCAGGAGACCATTCTAATATCATATGTTCCCAGCATGTCTGTTTTAATAACTGTAAGAAAGTAGAGGTTTCCTTCAATCCTAGGACATAATTATTTAGGCTCATGTAGGAAAGGGAAAGGGCTCAGAATCTAGGATCTTCTTTTTACTCAAATCTTCCAAGACAAAAATAATCTGAATTAACTGACAATCTGAAAGTCTTCAGATTTTTCTGGTTATATTTTAAAATGTGTCTATAATTCCATTGTACTAGAAGAACAGCTTTAATGATCTGTTTGCTTTCCTAGTCATTCAGATGCAATTTACTTCATAGACAGCTATAATCAGTATGCATTCTTTCTGCTCTGTAAACACCGTTAGCCTAGTTTTTAACAATGTTTCCAGTGTTGCAATGATACTCAGTCCAGCCAAATGAACATTATTTACCTGGCCTCTTTTCTTTCTTAACATTTGTTTAGCTCCTCGCTCTGCTGTGTATAAGCAAAAGACACACACAGATTTTTAGTTTCATTCTTTTCAATTATTTTCCTTAGGCTGGCTTTTAACAGTAGCTTGTTTATAAGTCATGAAACATGAACATCTTTGTGACTTTTGCTCTCCAAACAAGTTTCCACACTGTTTTGCACAGTGTCGTTAACAGTAGGGGTGGTTACTGCAGAGATTCAAAACTAGTCAAAGTTCCGAAAAGTAACAGTCCTAAATGGGACAACTATATCACCCCCTCCAAGGTCCAGACAACTGCACAGAAAGAAAGAAGGAGTAGAGGAAGAGAAGGATTTATAGACACCTGTCTTCTCAGCATGGGATGATCACAGCACTCGTGAGCGGTCAGTAGTAGCAATTACCTGAACAAGATGTCCAAGATTAAGTTTATCAAGTCTGTCATGCAGTATGGTGGAGCTCAAAAAGCTCTGCCTTTCCTTGAGGATCTATAGGCAGTTAATGGTTGCTCGGGGTAGGGAGAGACATTTGCTTTACTGTTATAACCACTGGTCAGTTACCCACACTTCTGTAAACAACCGTACTTAAACTCATTGGTTGACCACACAGAAAGGGAAGACACAAAAATGGGAAGGGACTGCTTGGAAAGTGGAAGGGAAAGAGAAGGGGAAGCAGAACAGAGAGGAACTCCAGGTTGTCACATCACAGCTACAGTCAAGACAAGAGAAAAGTGCCATGCTGCTTGCTTGCTTCTGCTTATGTTCAGGAAACTTGCTTTATTATCAATGCATCGTGGGAGCTAGCCCATGAAATGGTACCACCACAAAGATCTGAGTCTCCCAGCATCAAGTAACCATCAAGACAACCCTTCTCCTCATAGTTAATTCTAGATCGTATCAGGCAGGTAGTTAAAATTACCCAGTTCAGAGGAAGACTTGAGGAAGTAGCAAGACCTCTGAAGGGAAGCCATTCATTTACATATATTCATATAATTAACACACATAGGAACTCACCAAAAGTTTGATAAACTGATTAAACACCAACCTTTACAATACAAAAGTATTAAACAATTAAGCACAAAATTCTTATCTGAAGAAGACTGATGTCAATCAAAAGAATGTATTATTTGAGCCAAATCTATTAGGGCACAAATGGCATTAGGTGCTCAGTCTGAGACTCTGCATGAGACATAGCCTTTCCTCCAAAGAGCTTACAGTCCAGATAGAATGTAAAAAACATACTTACAGCAACACATGATTAAAACCAGGTTCAGGGCAGGATCTCTAAAGAGATTTGTGTAGTTGGAGGTAACAAAGAGTAGAGGATTTTGAATATAACGTCCTGGAGGAAACGGTCATTGAATTCAGTTTTAGATGGTTACAGTATGTTTGAACATTGAAAGGAACTATTTGTGGTATGAGCTAAGTGTTGTCCCAGAAAAGAACATGTTCAAAGGGGGTAAACCTTAGCATACAGCAGGAATAAAGAGGTTGGTTGGTGTTGGAGGGGGAAGGAAACATTGCTGCTTAAACCGACCAGTTGAAGAGCCCAGATGAGCACCCAGGCCTTACAACACATTGTCTGAGCAAGGGAGTGACAACTTTTATCACAGTAAAAGCCTGTGAGAGGAAGGAAGGGGTGTAGGGCATGGTGACTGAGAGAAACATTCGGGAACACAGGCTAGGGAGGTAATCACACACGGGCTAGCCTGTGGAACTGGAAGGCAGGTCTGAAGCACTCCTGGAAGGGTCTGGAGGAAGCCAGATCTCCACTACCAGAGAGTAATGATTGCTTGCTGTTGCTACTGATACTTTTTAAAAATGATTTTTTAAATACCAGGTTGCTTGTCCTAAATTGTGTAATAGAAGGAGGCACTTCTCCAGTTTCAAGAACTTGACAATTGTGTTGAGAAAGCCGTTCTATGTTCTAGTTTTTAAGGGCTACAGAAAAACACTTTACGCAGATAAACTGTGACAGACTTCCTTGAAAAAGAGCAGAAAATAAATGGTATTCCCAAAGGTGAACACATCAGATAAATCTAGCAGACACACAGAGAAAGTATAATGTGCAAAGGCTAAACCAAAAGCCTTGACGTGAGGCGGGGTGGTGCACACAGGCTCTGGGGGCAGAGGAGTCTGGGATGAGGAATATGAAGAGAAGCTGCTATAGCTTATGTGCCCTTGAGGAGAGCGCAGCGGGATCTAAGAACACATAGATCATGACGATGTAGCTGTCTTGAGCATGGCAACTCTAGAGTGACAACCATCTAGAAAGTTCCTTAGGGTTAGGCAGAAAGCAAATCAAAACCCAGAGTACAGAGATGATTTCTGAGTCAAGAGCTGTATATATAGGGAACTCTTGAAGCCATCTGTAACTGACAGACACTGTTAAAGATCCCGGCTTATACAGGTTATAGGCTCCCCAAAAGGCACACTTTAAAAATAGTTTGTCTTTTTTTAATGTGTACATATGTCAATATGGGCATGTCTGTGTGGCGTTCCTAGCACCCACATCTCCACATCATCATGGAAGAGGATCCAACATCTTCTTTTGTTTTCCACAGGCACTATACTACACAGCACGCATATATACTCATGCACATGAAATTTGAAAATTAAATTTAAAAAGAAGAGCCCAGTCTGGGTTATGAGAGACACCGTCACAAAAAGGAAAAAAAAAGGTTATCATGTTAGTGTTGTAGATATTCTTTATTATATTGTTTAGCTAATGCTATCACTTTTTTGTTTGTTTGTTTTTTGAGACAGGGTTTCTCTGTATAGCCCTGGCTGTCCTGGAACTTACTCTGTAGACCAGGCTGGCCTCAAACTCAGAAATCCACCTGCCTCTGCCTCCCAAGTGCTGGGATTAAAGGCATGCGCCACCATGGCCCAGCTGATATCACTTTTTAAATATTTTAAGTTTAGCTATCTAAAAAATCCCCTTATGCTTTCTCATATCCACTATTTTATATGGTCTTTTTGCTTAATAATGACATCTTCATCAATTTCTTAAAGACACAGGGCTGGAGAGATGGCTCAGTGGTTAAGAACATTGGCTGCTCTTCTAGAGGTCCTGAGTTCAATTCCCAGAAACACATGGTGGCTCACAGCCATATATAATGATACCCTCTTCTGGCAAGGAATTGTATATGCAGATAGAGCACTCAAATACATAAAATAAATAAATAAATAAATAAATAAATAAATCTTAAAAAAAAAACTGAAGAAAACCCTCAAAGACACAAGAAAGTTAAATTTTTTTTTAATTGGGTCTAACTAAGTAGCCCTGGCCATCCTAGAACTGGTTCTGTAAACCAGACTGGACTTGAACTTATGGAGATCCTCCTGCCTCTGCCTCTTGAGTCATTTAAAAGTATTTCCTTTCAGTATATATATATTTTTTACTTTTTGTTTCTGTTTTGTCTAACATGGCTCCTCTACCCTCTCACTTAGCTGAACTTCTGAATCTGTAGTAAACCAGGCCATAGGAAGAGGATTTCCAGATGTATATTTCTGTGCCTGATTATACAACCTGGTCCCAGGGGAAACAACCATCCGTGAGGAAACACATTTGAGGTTGACCCAGATCCAACCTGGTACACATTCTGTAGACTCGGTGGATTCTGTGGTTGGCCAAGATAAAAGTTTATTAAGAACGTGGGTGGCCCTCTCCTTCCTGGTAGTCTTTCTGGAATCTGCAGGTCTTTCCCAACAGGCACTTTCTTCTTAAGTTCATCTTCATTCGTCTTTCACGCAGTTAAACTTTTTTTGTTTGTTCGAGGTTATGCTTAACACATCATAGATGGACATGTTTGGCTGTTCACAAAATGCATCTAGATGCTATAGTCTCGGGTCACAACCTCTCTGACACTCATTTCTCAACAAAACAGAAAACCCTGGATGAAATGGACAATTTTCTAGACAGATGCCAGGTACCAAAGTTAAATCAGGGTCAGATTAACCATCTAAACAGTCCCATATTCCCTAAAGAAATAGAAACAGTCATTAATAGTCTCTCAACCAAAAAAAAACAAAAACCAAAAAAACCCAGGACCAGATGGGTTTAGTGCAGAGTTCTACCAGACTGTCAAAGAAGGCCTAATACCAATACTCCTCAAACTATTCCACAAAATAGAAACAGAAGGTACTCTATCCAATTCATTCTATGAAGCCACAATTACTCTGATACCTAAACCACACAAAGACCCAACAAAGAAAGAGAACTTCAGACCAGTTTCCCTTATGAATATTGATGCAAAAATACTCAATAAAATTCTTGCCAGCCAAATCCAAGAACACATCAAAACGACCATCCATCATGATCAAGTAGGCTTCATCCCAGGGATGCAGGGATGGTTCAACATACAGAAATCTATCAATGTAATCCACTATATAAACAAGCTCAAAGGGAAAAAAAAAAAACAAAACCAAAAAAAAAAAAAAAAAAACATGAAAAAATCCAACACCCCTTCATGATAAAGTCTTGGAAAGATCAGGAATTTTATGGCCCATACCTAAACACAATCAAAGCAATATACAGCAAACCAGTAGCCAACACCAAACTAAATAGAGAGAATCTTGAAAAACATCCCACTAAAATCGGGGACTAGACAAGGCTGCCCACTCTCTCCCTACCTATTCAATATAGTACTTGAAGTCCTAGCCAGAGCAATTAGACAACAAAAGGAGAACAAATGGATACAAATTGGAAAGGAAGAAGTCAAAATATCACTATTTGCAGATGATTCTATAGTCTACATAAGTGACCCCCCAAAATTCCACCAGAGAACTCCTAAACCTGATAAACAGCTTCAGTGAAGTAGCTGGATATAAAATTAACTCAAACAAATCAGTGACCTTTCTCTACACAAAGGATAAACAGGCTGAGAATGAAATTAGGGAACCAACACCCTTCACAATAGTCACAAATAATATAAAATACCTTGCTGTGACTCTAAGCAAGTGAAAGATCTGTATGATAAGAACTTCAAGTCTCTGAAGAAAGAAGTCGAAGAAGATCTCAAAGATGGAAAGATCTCCAATGCTCATGGATTGGCAGGATTAGTATAATAAAAATGGCTATCTTGCCAAAAGCAATCTACAGATTCAATGCAATTCCCATCAAAATTCCAACTCAATTCTTCACAGAGTTAGAAAGGGCAATTTGCAAATTCATCTGGAATAACAAAAAACCTAGGACAGCAAAAACTATTCTCAACAATAAAAGAACTTCTGGTAGAATCACCATGCCTGACCTCAAGCTGTACTATAGAGCAATTGTGATAAAAACTGCATGGTATTACTGGTACAGCGACAGACAGGTAGATTAATGGAATAGAACTGAAGACCCGGAAATGAATCCACACATCTATGGTCACTTGATCTTTGAGAAAGGAGTTAAAACCATCCAGTAGAAAGAAGACAGCATCTTCAACAAATGGTGCTGGCTCAACTGGCAGTTATCATGTAGAAGAATACAAATCGATCCATTCTTATTTCCTTGTACAAAGCTCAAGTCCAAGTGGATCAAAGAACTCCACATAAAACCAGAGACACGGGGCTGGAGAGTTGGCTCAGCCAGTAAGAGCACTGACTGCTCTTCAGAAGGTCCCCAGTTCAAATCCCAGCAACCACATGGTGGCTCACAACCATCTGTAAAGATATCTGATGCCCTCTTCTGGAGTGTCTGAAGACAGCTACAGTGTACTCACATATAATAAATAAATAAATCTTAGGGAAAAAAAAAAAAACCAGAGACACTGAAACTTATAAAGGAGAAAGTGGGGAAGAACCTTGAATATAGGGGCACAGGGGAAAAATTCCTGAAAAGAACAGCAATAGCTTGTGCTGTAAGATCAAGAATCAATAAATGGGACCTCATAAAATTGCAAAGCTTCTGTAAGGCATAGGACACTGTCAATAAGACAAAGAGGCCACCAACAGATTGAGAAAAGATCTTTACCAACTCTACATCTGATAGAGGGCTAATATCCAATATATACAAAGAACTTAAGAAGTTAGACTCCAAAGAACCAAATAACCCTACTTTAAAAATGGGATACAGAGCTAAACAAAGAATTCTCAACCGAGGAATATGAATGGCTGAGAAGCACCTAAAAAAAAATGTTCAACATCCTTAGTCATCAGTCACTTCCCCCATCGACTCTTTACCTTGTTCTTCATTTCCTGAAGGTCTAAACCTTTGGTTCCAAATCCTTTGTTACAGCCAAGCTTTGCAGCATACCTTGTAATGCCAGAATTAAGGTGACAGAAACAGGAGGAATGACACAAGTTCAAGGGCAGCCTAAGCTACATACTGAAACGCGGCTCACTATGATGCCCATTATTAGGGTTCTACAATACTCTATATATACTCCTGACCTAACAAGTATCTCTCCAAGTGTGTGCTTACTTCCCTTACTGGTCTATAGATTCTTTGAATGAAATATACAAAAGCCCCTACTTATCAATGTTTTCTTTTAACTGTTTTTACATATTTATTTTTATTCTTTATGTATATGAGTATTTTGCCTTCATGTATGCAAATCTAAACTGTGGTACACTTACCCAAAAGAATGTTACTCAGCAACAACAAGAAATAAAAGAGAAACTTGGGGCGTATGAGAAGGCTCAGTGGGTAAAGGCACTTGTGACCAAGCTTGGCCACTAGAGTTCAATTCCTAAAACCTACATGGTGGAAGGAGAGAACTCCCGGATGTCAGTCTCTGACCACCATATGTGTACTGTGGTATGCTGCTGCACACATACATAGACTAAATAAATAATAAAAAATTTAAGACATGCAGGGATCTTAAGTCATATTACTCTGACTGGGGGCAGGGTGGACTGGTGGCAGAGTGATTATCTATCTTTCATGAGGACCTCAGCACAGGAAAAAAATAATGCACATTATTATGTAAAAAGCCAATCTGAATAGGCAGGCTACATACTGTGCTAGTCTAACAGCAGGATATCTAGACCAGCAGAAATGTGGAGGCGATAAAGAGATAGCCAGACAACGTGGGTGAGCAGAAGGAGATCAGTGGCCTGATGTCAATGCAGGATGACTGACGGACTGTAACCACTACTGTGCTGCATGCTGACATGAGAAAGACCGAATCTGTGAGGATACAGAGTAACAGAGACCCTGCAGTTTACTGGGTTCTATTAAATCTTAAACTGCTGTCAAAAAAAAAAAAATTTTTTTTTTAATTTAGAGGTAAGGGCTGGAGAGATGGCCCAGCTTTAAAAGCCCTAACTGCTCTTTCAGAGGCCTAGATTCAATTCCCAGCACCTCTGTCAGACAGCCTACAATTTTCTATAACATCTGCCAGTCCCACAGATCCAGCACTCCTCCGGCCTCCATTGCCACTTGTACGTGTGTAGGGGACACATACACACAAATACAGATCTTTCTCAAAAAATTAAAAGCTCAGGAGAGATGGCTTGGAGCTGAAAAGCACTGGTTGCTCTTGAAAAAGGACTTTGTAAAAATTCTGTCCCAGCACCAATATGTGGCTCACAACCATCCATGACCCCAGCTATAGGGATCCAACACCCTTTTCTGGCCTCCATGGTTACTGCAGACACACGTAGATCCAGGCAAAACACTTCTATGCATAAAAGAAAAATAAATAAATAAACCTTTAAAGTTAAAGTTCATACAGCTCAGCAAGTCACAAAAAAGACAAAAACAAAACCAAGAAAAAGGAGAAAATAATAAAGACAGAAACAAATAACACAGAAAACAACCTAAAATATCCAGGTACAGCAACACATTTCTGTAATCCCAAAAATTGTATGGTAGAGCCAGAAGGATTAGGAGTTCTAGGCCATTCATGGCCACATAGTAAGCTGGAATCCAATTTAGGATAGGGAAGGGACCAAAATTAAAGATGGACAAAACCTATGCTTTGTTCTTTTAAAAATTCCAAGAACAAATGGAAAGTATGAATAATTTCTTTACCTAAGAACTCTGGAGACAAGCACGGTCAATGTATTTGTTACCTTTCTGTTGGTTAAACACCATGACCAAAGCAATTGATAGAAGTTTATTTGGGCTTATGGCTCCACAGGGATATGAGTCCACCATGGTGGGGAGACATGGCAGCAGGACAAGGGGGCAGGAGCAGGAAGCTGACGGAGCACATCTCAACCACAAGCAAGAAACAGAAAGTGGACTAGAAACAGGGCAACACACTTTCAAAGGTGGTGCCAGTGACAAACTTCCTGCAGCAAGGGGGCACTTCTTAAACTTGCCCAGACAGCATCCCAGCTGGGGATGGGGACTATGTCACCCAATGCCTGAGCCTAGTCAGCAATATTCAAAGCTATAGCAAAGCCACGTGCTGTTAGGACTGAAAACTGCCCGTGGAGCCTGGCAGTGTGGAGATAACCTCAGCATAACCGCAGCGTGCTTAAGCAGAATGCGGTGAAGTAGAACAAACTTTCAAATGGAAAAGGCCCTGGGTAGGGTAACAATAATGTTGATGTCATACATCTTCAGAAGCTACATCTTACTCACTTTTACCTTCTCATAGCAACTTACACTTAGATGCTTACAATGTTTGCTTAATTAACTTTATATGTTTGACAATAATGAGAATAAAAAAGTTATAAGATTCCTAAATAAATGAATGAATGAACATAGCCTGGTAAAACTGTTATTTTAGATGTGAGTGTGGAAGCTTTGAAAGGAACTCGAGGACAGAGAAACTAGTGAGGGAGCTATCTATTGCAGCAACACAGACTGTAGGATGTGGCAACGCACTGCAGGCAAAGTTTTAGTTTGTATAAGTGCATATGCATAGTTCAAACGCATTTCAGTGTGAGATTTCTCAGCCCTTCTTTCCACCTCAGCTCCCCTCCCCCTCAGAGTGTCTTAGACACAGGTAGTTATGGAACAAATAAGCACCCTGTGTTCCTCTTCTTTTCCACCAAACCATTCGCCACACCACAAAATTAAACAGCCGTCTCTAGGGAAACCCATTTGCCAAGAGAGTTTCTGGCAAAAATAAATTCTGGCTTTCCTCCAGCATGCTATGTGCGGACAACGGCGGCTGTGCTGCAGATGGAAATTGATTGCTGGCTGACTGTGGTTCCTTAGCAGTGTCAAGATGAAGGATATCAGGTGCAGACGGCCTCACGCTCGAAGACTTCTGACAACGAACTTGCCCTGCCTAACTTCTCACACTCACCACTAATGAGGATTATTTACTGAAGAGAGGACATAACTCTGTCCTGTTCCTATATGTTACTGACAAGCAAACTAAAGCAGAAAGCCCAGGTCATTACCCCAAATCACACAGATGCCTGTTGTCAGGTCAGTAACTGCTAAACCTGTCTACCAAGCAGTACTGCCTGCCAAATGGTGAAGCACAGAGATCTGCTAGCACACCAAGTACACTTGTCCCATCCATGGCAAGACCACAACGAGGAGACGAGCCAATAGCATGGGGCACTGTGGCTCCGTGACAGAAAACAAGGGCTGGGGGGCTGGACCTATAATATCTATCTACTGTCAAACTCAAGTCTGCCATAAGAAGACTGAAGGGACTGAAAGACCAGTAAAAGTGCTTCCATCTGAGACTTGCCTAGCCTGCAATGCATGGGTTAATTTATGTAACCAAAAAGAAAATAATGTTCACATCTTTAATAAACACTTTTCATCTTAGTTATCTCAAAGACTTGAATCATAGACTCTTCCCTATTCTGTATAACCTTTGCAAGACCTTGTATAGCCAGTTTTTGTTTGGTTTTGGATTTTGTTTCAGTTTATTTAAGACAGAATTTCACTCAAGCTAGCCTGGGATTCACTCTGTTGCCCTGGCTGAATGTGAACTACGGCAACTCTGTCTCAGCTTTTTCAGTGCTGGAATTACAGGTATGAAACACCATGCCTGGCTCATGCTAGTCTTATTTTACCTAGTGATGATGATGGCGATTATGTGTGTGTATGTGTGCACATAATGTATGTGCTGGGGCATGCATGCCACAGCGCACCCAGGAAGGTCAGAGGAGGACAATCTTGTGGAGCTGCTTATCTTCTTCCACCTTTACATTGGTGCTGGGGATTAAGCTTGAGGTTGCTGGTGTGGCTTAGCAAGTGCCTCCTTTACCTGCTCATCCATCTCACTTGACCCTCATAATAGCTTTCAAACAGATTGTGTGTTAGAATTATGAGTTCACAGCCTTCCTAGGTGTGGTATAGCAAGACCACATCTGAAAATACTCGAAAAAATAAATAATTATGTACTTTAAGTTCTAGAGTCACCAAAAAAAAAATTAGAACTGGTTTTAAAAGTATGAAAATCTACTAAGCAATGGTAGAGAATGCCTTTGATCCCAGCACTCTGGAAGCAGAGGCAAGCAGATCTCTGAGTTCGAGGTCAGTCTGGTCTATTGAGCAAGTTCCAGGACAGCCAGGGCTACACAAAGAAACCCTGCTTTAAAAAACCAAACAAAAGCCGGGCGTGGTGGCGCACGCCTTTAATCCCAGCACTCGGGAGGCAGAGGCAGGCGGATTTCTGAGTTCGAGGCCAGCCTGGTCTACAAAGTGAGTTCCAGGACAGCCAGGGCTATACAGAGAAACCCTGTCTCGAAAAACCAAAACCAAACAAACAAACAAACAAATAAAAATACAATGACAAAGACAATCTTCATTTGTAAACTCTGGGTGATTCTTTAAAAAAAAATTATTCTATGTGAGTACACTAAGAGGAGGGACATGGGAATCAAAGCCACAAGACTGAGCTGATTATGGTTGGATGTGAAGTGTTACCCACAAGATCTTGTGTTGAATGAAGCCTTGGTGTCCTGCATGTGTCACGATTTAGGGTTAGTGCTAGAAGCTTTGGGAGGTGAGACACAGTTATAAGTAGGGAGGGAATTATTGGGGCCTATGTCTAGCCCTTGTTTCCTGTACCCATCTCTCTTTTCCTGACCACCATGGAGCAATCAGTTTTGCTCCTTATACCTTATATCTCACCAAGGCCCAGAAATAATGGAGCTGCTGATCGTGGATGGAGATCTCTGAAACCGTGAACTAAAACGCATCTTTTCTCGTTCTGAACTGCTTACTTAGTTCAGCTGTTAGTCACAACAGAGATGAAAAACTGGCTAGTACAGATTTAAAACTTACGAAACTGACCAGCTATGTAATTTGAGCTCATTTCTTCCTCACCAAAACAATAAGTAAATGGAACTAGAACCATAAAAATTAATACCATTATTTAAAAATTTATTCCAGACAACTCAAGGATAAGATCTTTACCTTATTCTCATCATCCTTGCTCCATATCTGATCAGGAAATACCATCTCTATTATTTAAAAAAAATAGTTGCGGACTCAGCTCTGCACACTCAGAGAGAAAATGCTAACAAAAAATACAATACACAGTTGGTGTTAAGGAGACTTGAATCTCATCTCCTTGCACTCATTTATCTAGACAGATGGTTTTTACACCCTAAGTGTGGTGTAAGGGGAAACAGAGAAGCATAAGGATCAATCAGATCAGCTCTCTGAGTTCAATCACATCAACTACCAACCGTGGCTGTCAGATATCAGCAACCTCCGTGAATTGCTCTGTCTAGTATCATTACATGCAGACCCTGGAGGGTTTACATTTGATTCTGTCTAATCAATAAGTTACTCAGATCTTTGTGTATGTGTGCTTGATGTATATTGTGTAAGTGTCCACACGTGTGAAGGGGAGAGGACACTTTTGGGAACAGTTTCTTATCACACCCCAAGACAGGGTCTCTAATTTCCTCTGTACTCCATACACCAAGCTAGCTGCTGGCCAAGATTCCCGACAATCACTCTGTCCCCACTGCTGTGTCACTACAGGAATGCTGGGATTATGTCACCACATGTGCCAGGGCTCTGAACTCGGGTTGTAAGGCTTGTTCAGTTAGGGTTTTGCCCACTAAGCCATATCCCAAGCACTGAATCTTTAACAACAACAACAACAATTTTGGTTTCATGGAATGGGTTTCACTGTGACTTTTTTATACATTTTATTTTGTTACACTTTTCTGTAACCTTTACTTTTTCAAGACCTATTTTTAATGATGGCTCTTAAATGCTTTAACCTCTCTTTTAACCTACCACCCATACAGAGGAAGTGTAGTCTGCCCCCAGGGACAGACTAAATAATGCTTTGTTAACTCTCAATTTTCTTAATGTTGGTGAAAAAAGGAACAACAGCAACTGAGATACACTGGGTTATCAAAAAACAAACAAAAAAACAAAAACTGAGGACCTAGGCAAACCAATATACTATAAGGATGTGTTGACATTAGAATGGAAATTTGCAATAGTTTTAAGATGGGGATGTAGTTATGCTTATATGTCTACAGGAAATGAAAATAATATGGTTACCAACAAAACTTATAAAGATTAGATCTGATTAGGAAAAACCTCTTATCAGCTGAGACATGGATGTCTTCACAAAGCAAATAGCCCAAAGGAATCACAGACTGCCTCAGTTACTGATTTCAAAAAAACAAAGAGACTGACAGAACCCAG
This sequence comes from Mus caroli, assembly GCF_978045245.1. NCBI lineage: Eukaryota > Metazoa > Chordata > Mammalia > Rodentia > Muridae > Mus > Mus caroli. The sequence goes on from NW_028227259.1 coordinate 112,330,657, forward strand.
AGGCTGGGCGAGGCTTGCTTATAGAGCCAGCTTATAGAGTTTATAGAGCTAGTATAGAGCCAGCTATGCAACGCTTGTTTGCATCCTCGCTGATCTTTGCTTCACTGAGAAAGGCACAGCCGAGAGAACTTCTCTCCTGGCCTCCCTCCTCATCCCTCCTGCTGACTTGTGCCTAGGCCGAGGCCTGGTTGTCTCTGCTAGGTAATGCCACTGCTGCTACCCCAACCCCACCGAACTGGACTGCTAATATATCTATAAAGTGTCTGTAATCAAGCTGGGCTGCGCTGCTGAGTCCTGTGAACTGAACTGGGGATTTCCTGACAACACAGATAAGATTTACTCCAAAGAGCCTTTTTGTTTGTTTGTTTGTTTGTTTGTTTTTTGTTTTTTGAGACAGGGTTTCTCTGTATATCCCTGGCTGTCCTGGAACTCACTTTGTAGACCAGGCTGGCCTCTAACTCAGAAATCCGCCTGCCTCTGCCTCCCGAGTGCTGGGATTAAAGACGTGCACCACCACCGCCAGGCTTTAAGCTCTTTCTATAACTGCTTGTCATGTGAGATTGTGTGGTATACTGGTAATGGGAATGTAACAGTAGAATGTGATTATCTGGCCCTGTGAGCCAAAATACAGGCAAGAACTGACAATAAGTTCCAGCTCATTTGTCAGACCTACAGTGTTTTTTAATAAACATTAAATCTTTATATCCTTTTCTCAGAATAAACCATATCTTGGGGATCTTTGTTCCTTTGGGTCAGTTTGCCCAGAACTGTCTGTTGAAGCTGAGTGTTGAAGGCAAGTAGACCACTCCAGATTCCTTTCAGCAAGTTAACTGGTCACTTAGCAGAAATAATTGTTAGTGTTACTTGACAGAGGATTGTAAACTGAATTTCTATTTAACTCAAGGGACTTTCAGTGTGTGGAAAGGAAACTCCCACATGCTTGTCTTGGTAGAGACCAAAAAGCAAGTCAGGAAAGAAAAAGAGGCTCAAGATGTCTTTAGACCTCTCTTGGGGCCCGGACTGAAACTTATTCTAGATATGAATGACTCAACAATTGCTACGGAATTCCTGTTACTTTCAAAACCTCTGGCAGTTCATGTCAGATAGCTCACAACAACCTGTAACTCACGCTCCGGGGAAGGGACCTGACTTCCTTAGGCATCCATGCCTGCATGCTATACACATACATATATAAGATTAATTAAAAATTAAAAATATACATGTATAAAAATATCTTTTAAATTGTGTATGTTTTCAGGGAGGATGTGTAAGGTGTATGTGGAAGCCAAAAGTCAACCTGAATGCTATTCCTCAGGTGCCATCCCCCTTGCTTTATCTGAGACAAGCTGTCTTGTTTGGCCTGGAATTTGCTAACTAGACTATGTTGGTTGGCGAGGGAGACTCAGAAATCTATCTGTCTCTACCTCTCCAGAACTAGGAAAACAAGTGTGTACCACCATGCCTTTTTACATGGGTTCTGGGAATCAAATAAGGGTCTTCAGGCTTGCAAAGCAAGCGTTTTACTGTCTGAGCTATCTCCCTAACCCCAATTATATCCTCAGTTACACAGCATTCTGAAGGACAGCCTGTGAGCTACATGAGATCCAGGAGAGACAGATAGACAGACTGACAGTCAAGCAGGCAGGCAGGCAGACACATCAAGATTGATTCTCTAATAGATCTGATGCTGTGTTGCCTACAGGAAGTGGCAACAGCAATGGAACCAAGCCTCACCAGTGAACGTGAGGTCCCTTGATTCTGAACTTCCCATAACTACAGAGCTATTTAAAAAAAAAAAAACTTATTTCAGTAAGTAATAATAGGTCCAGTAATTAAAAATATACTTCAGTCTTGGGTGTTCTGTTAAATAACACAAGTGGACTACAGCACTGTTTGTTGTTTGTGGCATTTATGAAGCCTAGGGAGCCCTCTGCCTGATGCCCAGTTTCTTCCTCAGCATGTGTCTATACTCTGCACAGCATCTGGATTGGTCACACTTCATGTTTTTGTGTCTCCATCCTTACTGAGGACTTTTTCTCCCCGACCCACATTAGCAAGGAAGTCTCTGAGTTTGAGAAAACAAAACATAGCAGAATCTTTTGGAGAACTGATTTTAAGTATTTATTAAGACAACACAAGGGGAAACTGTCCCTCAGAGGATACAGCTTCATCTAGATAGGTCAAAGAATACAAGATTTGAGTTAGCTGAGAGGAGTTAAGTAGGAGAGATCTATTGTATAACATTGTATAAATGTATACATGTATAACATGCATAGTTAATAACAGTGATTGAGCTAGAGAAAGTACCCAAGGAGCTAAAGGGAACTGCAACCCTATAGGTAGAACAACATTATGAACTAACCAGTACCCCAGAGCTCTTGACTCTAGCTGCATATGTATCAAAAGATGGCCTAGTCGGCCATCACTGGAAAGAGAGGCCCATAGGACTTGCAAACTTTATATGCCCCAGTACAGGGGAATGCCAGGGCCAAAATGTGGGAGTGGGTGGGTAGGGGAGTGGGGGGGGGAGTATACTGGGGACTTTTTTGGATAGCATTGGAAATGTAAATGAGGAAAATACCTAATAAAAAAATTAATTAAAAAAAATAACAGTGACTGCCTATAATCACAGAACTCAGGAGGCTAGGGCAGAGGACTGCCAGTTTGAAGATTATAATAAAATCCTGTCTCAAAACAAACATACATTAAAATCCACAATGTGTTGTACACTTAAAAACTGGTGAAAGAGCTGGGCAGTGGTGGTGCACGCCTTTAAACCCAGCACTTGGGAGGCAGAGGCAGGTGGATTTCTGAGTTCAAGGCCAGCCTGGTCTACAGAGTGAGCTCCAGGACGGCCAGGGCTACACAGAGAAACCCTGTCTTGAAAAACAAAAACAAAAAACTGGTGAAAGTAGAATTTTAAATGTCCTCACCACTTAAAAATGTTTAGTTTTATTATTAATGTGCATGCACTAATGTGTGTGTGTGTGTGTGTGTATACACGTACTTATCTGTGGAGTCCAGGAAAGAGCTGGACCACCTGGAACCAGCATCATGGGCTTTTGTGAAGCCCCTCATACAAGATCTGGACACTGGTCCTCAGGATTGAGCAGCAAATGCTCTTAGCTGCTGAGTCATTTCTCTTTCCCCAAGACTGCTCTTTTATCTCAGCCATTGGCATGCCTTCCACACTGAAGAAGACCTAGAAATTTCACTTCCATAGGAGCCAAATCCACTCCCACTGACAAGTACCAGAAGCACTCAGGAGGATCGGGAAATGCTGTGGCGTGGATCACCTCAGAGCCATTTTTAAGTTACTTTATTCAGGTGACTTTGGAAAGTTGGTATGAGGACCAGAGCTTTCATCAACTGTCAATTTTGAAAAACTGGACACAGATCAGTCAACAGACACGGGCAAATTTGGCAAACAAAACAAAACAAAACAAACAACAACAAACCCGCCTGTGCTACCCTCGCCATCACTGACTGACCCCGCTATCAGGCTACTGAAGGTGAGGAGAAAGCTCCACGTGCAGCGTAGGCTCTCTAAGGCCAGCTCTTCAGCAGAAGCCATGAGAAGGTTTGTGGATCTCAGGATACCTATGTCTTGGTGACTTGAAAGTGTAGACAAGAGGTTCATAAATGCTAATAAATTCTCTAAACACAGCAGTGCCTGCCTGTAATCCCAGCACTGGAAAATGACTTAGGTAATATTCAAGGGCATCTTTGCCTACAGAGCAGTTCAAGGCTAGCCACACTATAATTCCTGTCTTAAAAACCAAAAGCATACACATTTATTCTATGACCTAGCTAAACCATTTCAACACACACGTTCATATATATTTATCAAAAGACAAGAACCAAGAATATTTGCAACTTCAACAGCTTAAAACTGAAAACAACCCACCCTTATTAACAGTAGGATGAGTGGGGCTGGAGAGATGGTTCAGTGGGTAAGAGCACTGACTGCTCTTCCAAAGGTCATGAGTTCAAATCCCAGCAACCACATGGTGGCTCACAACCATCCTTAATAAGATCTGATGTCCTCTTCTGGTGTGTCTGAAGACAGCTACAGTGTACTTACATATAATAATAAAATAAATCTTAAAAAAAAAAACAGTAGGATGAGTAAGTTTAGCTGTGTTCACACAGTGCAACCTCCTGAGTACTGGGACTATAGGTATGTGGCATCATGGCCAACTGAAATCTCATTGTTTAAATAGAGGGAAACATAATACATAGAGCTCCCCCAACATTCACCCAGACAGTTTCTGTATAGCCCTAGCAGGCCTGGAACTCACTCTGTAGACTAGGTGACTTTGAACTCAGAATCTACCTGCCTGCCTCTGCCTCCAAAATGTTGGGACTAAAGGTATGTAACACACACACACACACACACACACACACACACACACACACACACAGCATGTTAGAATTTTTAAGGCTGTGATGGTTTGAATAAGAATGGCCCCTGTAGGCTCATATATTTAAATTTTTGGTTTCTAGTTGGTGGACTGTTTGGGAAGAACTAGGAAGTATGATTTTTGTTGGACTAAATGTGTCACTGGGGGGTGGAGTTTTCAACAACCCACACCAGGTCCAGTCTCTCTCTCTCTCTGTCTCTCTGTCTCTGTCTCTGTCTCTGTTTGTGTGTCTGTGTGCCTGTCTGTATTTGCCCTCCCTCCCCCCATGCCTGTGGATCAGAAGTAAGCTCTCAGCTCCTGTTCCAGTGCCACGCATGGCTGCTTGCTGCCGTGTTCCTCGCTGTGTACTTTTCTTTTTTTTTTTTTTAAGATTTATTTATTTATTATATTTAAGTACACTGTAGCTGTCCTCAGACACTCCAGAAGAGGGCGCCAGATCTCGTTACAGATGGTTGTGAGCCACCATGTGGTTGCTGGGATTTGAACTCTGGACCTCTGGAAGAGCAGTCGGGTGCTCTTACCCACTGAGCCATCTCACCAGCCCGCTGTGTACTTTTCTATTGTGTCTGTGATGCTGGTTTAGGCTCTTCTTCCCTTCCCCTGTGCAGTCACTATTTTCCCACTTTTGCATAAGAAAGTCAAGAGATCGTATACAGGCTCCAATGGAGCAGTATTTTAGTCTTTGTCTTGGTTACTTTCCTATTGCTGTGAAAAGACAAAGGCAACTTATGAAAATTTTTAATTGAGGGCTTGCAGTTTCAGAGAATGAATCCATCACTGTCATGGCAGGGAGAACAGCAGCAGGCAGGCATGGCACTTGAGCAGTAGCTGAGAACGTACATCTAATCCACAAGCAGGACGCAGACAGAGAGCCAACTCAACTGGAATGGCATGGGCTTTTGAAAACCCAAAGCCTGGGCTGGAGAGATGGCTCAGCAGTTAAGAACACTGACTGCTGGGCTGGCAAGATGGCTTGGCGGGTAAGAGCACTGACTGCTCTTCCAAAGGTCCAGAGTTCAATTCCCAACAACCAGATGGTGGCTCACAATCTGTAATGGTATCTGATGCCCTCTGGAGTGTACTTACATATAATAAGTAGTTAAAAAGAAAAGAAAAATCAAAGCCCATTTCCAGTGAGACCTCTTCCAACGTGGTTGTACCTCTTAATCATTCCCAAATAATTCCAGCAACTGGGGACTAAGCTTTCATCTATATGAACCTATAGAGGACATTCTGATTCAAACCACACATCATGGATAACACATATTCCCTTGTCAGGTATGTACTTTATAAGAAGGTCTTGAGCTGGCCTCAACCTCCATCTGTCTGCTTCAGTATACATGAACTGGGATTACAGAGATCTGCTACAAAGAAAAAGAGGTTAATTTTGCTAAAATCTTACCAACTTACCAATTTATCTTTTTATAGACCAGGCCTTATCAAATCTAGGAAACTTTGGGGCCAGTTTTCTGCTCCTGCCTTTACAAAGGTACTCAGTCAGGCCTTGGGTGGCCCAGCTATTGGCTGAATCATCACCTCACCTCAAACACTAATATGTTCTATTGCCCTTTTGTGTTCCAGTAGAGCTTTAAATGCAGCAAGGAGCCTCTGTAAGATCCTGGTGGATCCCTTGACTTTCTTTTGCTAAAGTGGGAAGGTGACTAGTGTAGAGGGGAGGGAAAGGGGAGCCTTAAACCCTCATCACAGACCCTCAGAGGAAAAGCACAGGGAATTCAAAGACCTCCAGTAAAGTATTGATCTCCATTCTCTGAAGATAAGAGTCAAACTGGGATTGCCAGGTGTGGTAGTACTTGCCTCTAATTCCAGCAGATAGAGATAGAGGTAGGAAGATTTCTGTGAGTTCAAGGCCAGACCTGGCACGGATTCATAGTGAGACCTTGTCTAAAGCATACAAAACAGTCAAAGCAAAACTGAGAATACAGATCAATTGGTAGGATGTTAGACTCAAAGGAAGGCCTAGCTTAGATCTCTAGTACAATATAGCCACCTGGCATAGTGACACAAACCAAGTATTGTAGCACCACCAGTAATCCTGGCACCTGAGAGGTTAGAACCGGAGGATCAAGTTTAAGGTCATCCTTGGTACATTATAAGTTTGAGGTTAGCCTGGGCTAGAGACTCCATCTCAAAACACAAGAGTGCAAGCAAGGGGAACCCATCTAAGGGAAGAGCTGAAAATGAGGGGTTTTTTTGTTTTTTTTTTGTTTGTTTGTTTGTTTTGTTTTGTTTTGATAAAAAGGACAACTGCAAAACCTGATGCAATTCCAGCTGTCCATTCTCCGTCTGATGTAATCCCGGCTGTCCATTCTCACTTTTGCTTCCCTGATCTTTGTCTCTCTAAGACTGGTTACTCTATTCTCTTGCCTTATTTTAATAAAATAACTTGCTAATTCTGTAACAACTAAACACACTAAACTAAACACGGGAAGATCAAAATTCATATCAGGGCTTCAAGATGTTACACTGTAGATACATGTTTGCTATTATACAGCTTGTCACGCCACACTGTATCCAAATAAGCAAAAGGATCAATAAACTGCTAACATTAAAGAGAAAGTGGGACATTCCATAGTGTATAGAAGGGCTAACAAATTGGTAGAATTCAAAAGGCAAACGTAATTCTGATGGAGGTAGGAGGAAGGTAGACAAAGTCACAGAAAAGAGCATTCCGTCACACAACCTAAATAAGCTGGAACCAGAACTCCGGGTGGAATCCAGAAGGAATCCAGACAGCCCACCTAGCCCCTTAGCACACCTAAGGGCTTTGGGCTTGGTGTGAGCCAGCAGGAAAGACAATGGATAGTGAGACTAAGGGTAGGGTTAGGGTGGGGAGGGGCTGGGTATGTAAGGGTGGGGAGGGTGGGGGTGATATTTGAGGAGGAGTACCTAGGCCTTCTGGTTGGCAGCCTGGCAGCCTGATTGCTTCCCCCACTCAGCATAGGTCAGCCAAAAACAAAAACCAGATTTCTGGCTGGGCCTGGTAATACATTCCTGTAGCTCCAGCACTCAGCAGGCAGAGTTTCTGGGAGGTTGAGATCAGCCTGGGCTACACTGTGAATACCAGGTCATTCTGGGCTGCAGTGTGAAAACTATCTCCAAAAATCAAGAAGGAGCGGGGCCAGAAAAAAAAAATCAAGAAGGAAAAAAGAAAAACTGGATTTCTGAAGAAAAGGAGAATCCAAGATGGCCAGAGCTTCTGTGTAGGTGCAGAAAGTGCCTGTAGACCACAGGAAAGTACTCCTATAACACAAGGGGCCCAAGGCCATAGAACAAAGCAACAGCCACTACATTCTGGCTCTAGAGGGGACTCAGCCAGCTACCACACCAGTCAAGAGGCTACTGTTAAAACAGAACAATCTACCACACCAGTTACCCAGTCCTTTCTGAAACAGACAACCAAAGATCAGCAAGTACATCAGGAGATCCAGGGGCGTGAAAAAGAAGAGCTAAGAAAACACACAGGGAAGAAGCGGCTGAAGGTAAGATAAAGGGGAAAGAAGCATTCTTCACAGCTCTTACGGAAGCTGTGAACATAGTCAGCAATACAACACTTACCGAGCAAGCCTTACATTTGGTCCTCAGCAGAGGCATGGCAAAGGAGTGGTGGAGCGAGGGAGGGGACATCTATAGTCAAAATACCAAAGAGGAAGGTCCACAAAAAAGAGTAAGAGCTGAGAATGTAGCTCAGTTGGTCAAGCACTCTTAGAATGCATGAAGTGTATCACATAAGCCAGACATGCTGACACATGCTCATTAGCTAGCATTCCAGATGTAGAAGCAAGATAAGTAGTTCATAGTCTAACTGTGGATATAGCTAGCATTGCCATGCAAGCCTGATGACCTGAGTTGATCCCTAAAACAGGTGGTAGAAGGAAAATTCCTAAAAACCATCCTCTGACCTTCACTTGAATATAGTGGTGTGCGTGTGTGCGTGGGTATGTGTATACAAAAGCTTTTTATTTTAATTTTAATGTAAGGAAATGATTCATGGTCATCAGCTATATGGCAAGTTCAAGGCCAGCCTGAACCTTTGTGAAGCTGTTCATGGCTGTCACCTTGACATACTGAGAAAGAGGGAGCCTCAGGTGTGGAACTGCTTCCATGAAATTAGCTTGTGGCATATTTGTGGAGCATTTTCTTAATCACTAACTGATACATGAGGGTGCAGCCCATGTGGGCAGTGCCACCCCTAAGCAGCTGGGCCTGGACTGTGTAGGAAGGAAGCTGAGCAGGCCAGGAGGGCAACCCAGTAAGGGCTGTTCCTCCAGGCTGTCTGCCCCAGTGCTTCCCTCTGGTTTCTCCCTTGGACTCCAGCCCTGGCTTCCCTCACAGTGGTCTTTAACCCTTTCCACTCTGTCATGGTTTGTATATTCTTGGACCAGGGAATGGCACCATTTGGAGGTGTGGCCTTGTTGGAATAAGTGACCTGGTTGGAGTAGGTGTGTCACTGTGGGTATGGGCTTAAGATCCTCACCCTAGTTGCCTGGGAGTCAGTCTTCCACTAGCAGCCTTTAGATGAAGACGTAGAACTTTCAGCTCTGCTTGTGCCTGGCCTGCCTGGATGCTGCCAAGCTCCCACCTTGATGATAATGGACTGAACCTCTGAACCTGTAAGCTAAGCCCCAATGAAATGTTGTTTTTATAAGACTTGCCTTGATCATTGTGTCTGTTCACAGCAGTATAACACTAAGACACCCTCCAAGTTATTTTTTGACAATTTATGGGAAATGATACAAATATGGTCACAATAAAGTACACGAGACACAAAGAACCAAACCAAGAGACATGTGATCTGACAAAGGCCTAGAGAGAGGAAACAGAAGTTAAGTCAGCATACCCTGGAGCTGAAGTAGGAAAGTTCTAAGCTTTACTACCCAAAGGGATAATAAGCATGGTGGGTGGCACATGCCTTCAATCCCAGTACTTAGAGGCAGAAGTAGACAAATCCCTGTGAGTTCTAGGCTAGCCTAATATATGTTCTAGGTCAGCCAAAGCTATAAGGTAAGACCTATCTCAGAAAAACAAACAAAGACTATCCAAAGGGCTCAGGTAGAGCCCAATACAACTGATATAGACCCTGTGCCAATCCTCAGGGAATTTCAAAACAAGTATTAAAAAAAAAAAAAAGAAAGAAGAGAAGAGAAGAGAAAAGAGAAAAAAGAGAGAAGAAGAGGAAGAGGAATAGAAAGAAGAAGAGAAAGAGATCACATACAAAGGGCTGAGACTCAAACTGGCCCCTTGGCCAAGACAGGGATCCATGTTTTCAATTTTGGGATCCATGTTTTCAATTTTTCAGGAAAAAAAATTACTTTTGGCTCCAAATTCTACACCCAACTCAATAATAAATAGGAGGTAGATTATAAGAAATTCTGTTTTAGACATGAAAGCATGCAGAAGGTTCACTTCCCTCACATGCTTCCTTTAGAGCTTATTTCAGGATTACTGCCCCAGTAAAATGAAAACATAGAGCAGAATAGACGAAAACTCAGGATCCTGAAAACTGTGAGTCCAACCCAGAGGGAAAAAAGGAAACCCAAGAAGATGAGGTGTTGCAAGCCCAGAAAATCCATGGGGTCTAGAGAGTAGAGAGATATTGGTTCTAATTTTTAAAGGGGGGGGGATTCAAAACATAAAATATAGCCACGAGTACAGAAAAGAAAATGGCACTATGACAAAGGCAGGTTGTGCCAGAAAAAAAAAAATCAAGTATATTAGAAAACACCTAGAAGGGCTGGAGAAATGGGTCATCAGTTAAGAGCAAGGACTGCTCTTCCGAAGGTCCTGAATTCAAATCCCAGCAACCACATGGTGGCTCACAACCACCTGTAATGAGATCTGATGCCCTCTTCTGGTGTGTCTGAAAACAGCTACAGTGTACTTAGATATAATAATAAATAAAATCTTTGGGCCAGAGGGGCCTGAATTCAATGCCCAGCAACCATGTGATGGCTCACAACCATCTACAGCTACAGTACACTCATATACATAAAGTAAAATAAATAAATCTTTAAGAAAACAAAAAAGAAAGAAAGAAAAAGAAAACACCTAGAAAAAAAAAATTATACTTACTAAGTTCACTGAAAGAGTGAGCTGGGCAGAGTGTGGCCTGCAGCACAGGGCAAGACATTTGTTTTTAATTAAAGTCAGATAAAAGTCAGAGTCCTTTAATCTCATTCAGGAGGCCGAAGAAGGACTGTCATGAATTTGAGGCTAGCCTGGGCTACATTCATGAGTTTCAGACCAGCCTGAACTAACAAAGTAATACCTTGTATGTTTGCTTGTTTGTTTGTTTTTAAAAAGAAAAAAAGAGCCGGCGTTGGTGGCGCACGCCTTTAATCCCAGCACTTGGGAGGCAGAGGCAGGCAGATTTCTGAGTTCGAAAAAAATAAAACAAAAAACAAACAAACAAAAAAAACCCATCCCACCCCCTCAAAAGGAAACACATTACAACAGGACAGCCAGTGCCTGATTATAAAGAACTTGCAGTATATAAGAAAATTATCTAGTTGTTATTAATGTTGGAAGCCTGGGAGCCCAAGGGTCATTATCCTAGAGAGAGAGAAAAAAAAAATGTAATCTTAGTATACAAACTAGGTCTGCACTGAATACTATTTATGGAATCGCATTTTAGGGAATACTAAAATTAAAGATTTCTTTTATCTTGGGCCACAACAAACAATGATTATGTTGGGTCTCAAGACATAAATTGCAGGATGCTAGGACCATCAACTTTGCCTTTTTTTTTTTGGGGGGGGGGGTTGAGTCAGGGTTTCTCTGTATAGCCCTGCTGGCTGTCCTGGAACTCACTTTGTAGACCAGGCTGGCCTCAAACTCAGAAAACTGCCTGCCTCTGCCTCCCAAGTGCTGGGATTAAAGGCATGCACCGCCACGCTCAGCAACTTTGCCTTTTTAAAAGACACAATATCAACCGACACCCAGTTCCACCTTTCTTTCCTCTTTCTCTGGAGGTGAGAGTCCTTTTCATTATTTAAGTGGCTTGATGCTCTTCAACTAGCTCAGGTCACGTGGACTTGAGGAGCAGATAACTGGGAAAAACTGCATCGACAGCTGAGCATAGGCAATCATTCAGTAAGAAATCATGGAAGAAAATTCGTAATGCTCTCAAACATAACTTGCATTTTATTAGGGCTAGCCATTCTTCTCTAACATATATGTCAAAAAGCAACCAAACCTAGGCAATTTGCAAATGTCACATTTTCTTTCCAGGTGGCAAGTATTCTCTGGGAAGGGAAAAATTCTCCTAATAGTGTGCTTAATAACAGAGGAACTGCTAAGGTCCGCTACCTCAGGTGATAGCTACAAGCTTCAGTCTATAGGTCTCATGTTTATTTCATGGAAAAAGTGGAAGGAAAGAAAAAAACCAACTCCTACAACAGTTGGACCTTCATGTGCATGCTATAGCACATATGCAGTCGCACACACATGTACACACAACTATATCTGAATAAAAATGCATTGAAAAGTTAAAGCCAAGTGTATTGTTTACATGACCATGGAGGACTCAGGTGAAACTCCGGGAGTCAAAGGCCAGCATGGTGCTTTGAATAAAAATGGCCCCCACAAGCTCATAGGAAAGAGCACTATTAGGAGGTATGGTGTTGTTGGAGTAGGTGTAGCCTTTTTAGAGGAAGTGTGTCACTGGGGTGGGCTTTCAGGTTCCAAATGCTCAAGCCAGGCCCACTGTCTCTCTCCCTCTCTTCCTGTTGTTTGCTGATCTGGATGTAGAACTCTCAGCTATCTCTCCAGCTTCATGTCTGCCTGTGTGCCGCCATGCTCCCTGCCATGATGATAATAAACCAATTAAAAGTTTTCCTTTATAAGAGTTGCTGTGGTCATGGTATCTTTTCACAGCAATAGACGCAATTAGCAGTTAGAAGTATAGCTACCAGACAGGCTTTGGGAATAAAGCAGGTCAGACAGAAGTGGCAAGAGGCACTTAAGGGTTTGTAGGATACGACCAGCTGTGTGCTTTTACTTACTGTGTACACATTCTTTCACATAAGGGATTAATGTATCTAATCAGTTCCACAAGACTCTATACCATGAACCAGCTGTAGAGGTGCCTGTGTGATCTCAGCAACAACAGCCGGGTATACATACAGCAAGACCCTTTCTCAAACAAGCAAATGAACAAATAAAACACTCCTGGACCAATTCCCCAGAAAACCCCCTCCATGTCTCTATAAATGTTTAAGCACATTCACTGTACCCCACAAGCATTTATTGGCCACCTACCCTGAGGCAGGCATAGGAAACAGAGAGGAAATGGACATTTCAGCTCTCAAGCAGCTCACTCCTTTGAGAAAAGACAGGAAAAACCCCATGATGCTTCAGTATCTTGTAAGAGATACTGGCTTTCATTTGCTTAGAGTCTGTAGGTCTTAGAGAGGGATGTTCAAAGGTTACTTCCTCTTTGAGTTGAGACTTAAAAGATAAGAGCGAATAGACCAGGTAAGCAGATATAAAGACTCGGTGGAGGAAGCACTCTACAGGACGAAGAGGAACACTAGAACTGGGGAAGCTGTTAAGGGGCAGAGCACTTGTCTAGCACGCACATGCTCCTGCTGCAATCCACAGCACTACAAGAGAAAAATTAAAACTAACTTAAAGCAAAGAGGAAAGGACTGAGTAGACACGAAGAGTGGGTGAGTGGCATGCTAGTATGTTTGGAAAAGTCAAGTTTCTCAGGTGTGCTGGAACAAAGGGCCAAGTTCTCCACAGAACCAGGCCTCCTGAGGTAAAGGAAGGCCACTAGGAGGGAAAAAGCGAGTCCACTGAAGGACAAGTACAAAGGAGGGCGGCCCAGCCAGATTTGCCCCTTGGGGAAGATGTTGCTAAAACAAGGTGGGAGGGTGCTTCTGTACCAGTGGAGCAGGCTATTCTGCTAGGCCAGCAGAACAAAAGGCTATGGTGCGTTCATGTGTTATTTAGCAAATGCACTCTCCAGAATCCGGTCACATCACTTTCTCGTATAATTAGAGATGAACCCTAGAAGAAATGGGGAAAGATTCAAGATAGGTGACAATCCAGAAACAGGAAACAGCAAAAGCTAAATAGAGTATGAAAGAACTGGAGTCCTTGCACACCACTGGCAGGAATGTGGAGGAAAAAGTATAACCACTATGAAGAATAGTATGAAGATTTACTAAGAAACCAGGAAGATAAACACTATGCATTCTCTCTATATGTAGATCTAAATTTAAATATTTAAATATACATGAGATGTGAATATAATTAAAAGGAAGGAAGGGGTTGGAAGGAAGGAGAGGGGAACTAAAGAGGAAAGATCAAGTATTGCACATTTTTTTTTCTCATTTTCAGATTATAGAAACACATACCACTATTTAAGAGGCAGAAAAGGAGCCAGGCATGGTGGCACATGCCTTTAATCCCAGCACTCGGGAGGCAGAGGCAGGTGGATTTCTGAGTTCAAGGCCAGACCACTACAAAGTGAGTTCCAGGACAGCCAGGGCTACGAAAAACCAAAAAAAAAAAAAAAAAAAGGCAGAAAAGGAAAATGAGGAGAGAGGAGACATGGGTGATGAAGGCAAGGATATGAACAAAGCACAATAATACACATGACAAAGATGAAAATGTCACAATAAACCTATTACTCTACATACTAACTAAATTACTAGTTATTCTACTAACACAAAAAGGCATTAAGCTGGATGGTGGTAATGAACATAGTTAGTCCCAGCACTTGGAGGCAGAGGCAGGCGGATCTCTGAGTTCGAAGACAGTCTGGTCTACAGACTGAGTTCCAGGACTGCCACAGCTACACAGTGAAGAAACCCTGACTTGAGAGAGGGAGTAAACATGGGCGGGGGGAGTGCTATTAATATTTTTGTTTGTTTTGTTTTTCAAGAAAGGAGAGAGGGGAAGAGGAAGGAGGAGAAGGGAGAGAAGAGGAGGAAAGAAGTGGAGGATAGGAACAGGAGGAGAAAGAGAAAAGGAGAGGAAGGGAGGACAGGAGAGGAGTTAACGGGTGGAAACTACTGTAGGGTTCTATTTACAGGAGATATTTTAAGAGAGTCAAACTAATAGAAACAGAAAATAGGATGTGGTTACCAAGGACTAGGGTGGGGTCAGAGACTAGAAGGAAACAGGGAGAATTTCAATGGGTGGAGTTTCAACTTTGCAAGATGAAAAGGTTTTATAGGTCTGATACACTCAAAGTGCATAGAGTACACTTAAAAATATTTAAGTTGTTGAATGTGGTGGCATATGCCTTTAATCCCAACACCAGAGGCAGAGACAGGGAGATCTCTGTAAATTCAAGATCGGCCTAGTCTAATCTACATAGTGAGTTTCAAACAGCCAGAGCTAAATATTTAGACCCTATTTAAAAAAACAAACAACAAAAAAGGTACTATGAAAGCTAGAAAGATGGCTCAGCAGTTAAGAATACTGACTGCTTTTTTAGAAGACTCAAGTTCAATTCCCAGTACCCAATTGGTAGCTAACAACCATTTGTAACTCCAGTTCCAGGAGATCCAATGCTCTCTTCTGGCCTCCACAGGTACCATTCACAAAATACCCATGCACATAAAAGCAGTTTTCAAGTCAGTAAGTTTGGAAAAACTGCTACAAAATTAATCATTTATGGTTTTCAAGAAGCATGGTAATGTAGCTATATACTACTTCTATGTTTAAATTTTGTTTCTTTTTGATTCACTTCTTTCTTTCTTTCTTTCTTTCTTTCTTTCTTTCTTTCTTTTTTAGACAATGTTACACCAGGTAGCCCAGGATAGGTTACAATTCTCAATCTTCCTTCCTTGGCCTCCTAAATAATGGGACTACAGGCATACACTTAAATTTAAAGCAGTATCAGTCATGCACATTCTCTGTACACTCACAACTTCAGAGAGCTAATTATAGCTCTAGAGATTTCATTTCAGGCAAAGGTCAAGACATGGGTTTCTCCCTCTGCCACCTTTTGGGAATACAGAACCACCTACTCCAACATTCAGAGACCATCTTACTTTTACTCTAACATTTGTCAACATTGTAACAGCTACCACTGATATGTCTTTTTTTTTTTTTTTTTTTTTTTTGGTTTTTCGAGACAGGGTTTCTCTGTGTAGCCCTGGCTGTCCTGGCACTCACTTTGTAGACCAGGCTGGCCTCGAACTCAGAAATCCGCCTGCCTCTGCCTCCCGAGTGCTGGGATTAAAGGCGTGCGCCACCACGCCCGGCCTGATATGTCAAAAACTCTCCCTAGAACTAAATTCTACAAAATTTCCATATTAAAACACACAAAAACCAAACTGTTTGGAAAATGGTACTAATAGAAGTCAAAATTCCAGGTATTAGAAATTTTAAATAATAAGTGGCATGCTTATAATACCAGCACTTGGGAACTGAGGGAAGAAAGACCAAGAACAGCCAAAATACAGTTCTATCTCAAAATAAAACAACAAAAGAGATGTTTAATAAGTTCCAACAGTCTAATGTTGAGTAGGTTCCAAAGTCTAAAGCAGGCCATTGATAGATGTGATGGTATATACCTGTAATCCCAGAAGCAGGAGGGCTGCCACAAGTTCAAGGCTACCCTGATACATATGGCAAGTTCCAGACCAGTCAAGGCTACATAGGGGGACTCTCTCAAAGAGTTAAGAACAAAAATGTTTATCCATTCATTCATGACAGCCCTGACTGAACAGATATGAAAAATGCCAGAGCACTTATTTTGGATAGAACATCCCAAAATTTAAAACTACTACCATTGGGTTGTGGTGATGGTACATGCCTTTAATCCCAGTACTGGGAGGCAGAGGCAGGCGGATCTCTGTGAGGTCAGCCTAGTCTACAGCGAAAGCTGCAGGGCAGCCAAGGCATCACAGAGAAGCCCTGTCTAGGGGGTGGGGGGGGGGGTGGGGATCTGCCTAAAAGGCTTGAAAACCTTCAAAAGAAGATAGTTTAGACCTCAAATTTCATTATAATTGTACAATCTTTTTTTTATGTTGCACAGTATGATCAGAATGGCTGGAATGGAGAATGTGTATAATCTAAGCATATGAAATTACCACAAACTGTCTTAACTTTCATTCTCCCAGGGCTTAATGATAGAAGAAAGCAGGTATTTTACACTAAAGCCAACAAATTACAGGGCTAGTGTGTCATCTGTCACCCTCCCTCAATTGTAGTAAACCCCAAACAAAAGCGGATCCTAATTTGTAGATAACACACTGTTAAAAACACTGCAGGTTCAATGAGACACTCCTGCTCTAACTGTAATTAAGAGTTGTTTATTTAAGCTGGTTGACAGAGCAATGAGGCAAGTCAAGAGTTTAACTCGGTTCACTATGTTACAACACTTGGCACATCCAAAGAGTGTTATTTCTAGGGTTATTTTTCAACAGAACAGTGGCAAAGGATATTGGCATACACTAGCTTTCTCTGAGAATGATGCCTTGATATGGGAAAACTGGCACTCAGGTACATGCGGCTTGACTAACTTATTCAGAGAGGTTGCACACTGTGCTTGCATTGCTGCCCTGGAAACAAGAATTCCCTACACCAAAGAGCTGGCATCGGTGATAGCTATAAGGGGGGTGGGGGAAAACAAGGTCTATGCCCATGGAGTCAGCTCAACTCATCACTTCCCTTTCTGCTTCCCTCACTCGCTGCTGTTTTACTGAACTGTATGTAGTCCATGTACTACAGAACACATGCCTTTAAGTAGACTGTTAGGTAATATGCAGTCGTGCAGGCACTTCTCCTCATCCCCTTCCTCTCAAAACCTACCCATTAGTAACCACTCCTTCTTCCCACCCAACTCTAAGTAACTAATCTATTTCAGTCTTTACTGCTAAATAGTATTTTACTATATGGATACAAGTTCTTTCTTCACAAGCAGTAGAATCTCTCGGTTATATCAACTAAGGTGTCTTAGTCAGGGTTCCTATTCCTACACAAACATCATGACCAAGAAGCAAGCTGGGGGCGAAAGGGTTTATTCAGCTTATACTTCCATGCTGCTGTTCATCACCAAAGGAAGTCAGGACTGGAACTCAAGCAGGTCAGAAAGCAGGAACTGATGCAGAGGCCATGGAGGGATGTTCCTTACTGGCTTGCCTCCCCTGGCTTGCTCAGCCTGCTTCTCTTATAGAACCAAGACCACCACCCACAAGGGGACCAACCCCCTTGATCACTAATTGAGAAAAAGCCTTACAGCTGGATCTTCTGGAGGCATTTCTCCAACTGAAGCTCCTTTCTCTGTGATAACTCCAGCTGTGTCAAGTTGACACAAAACTAGCCAGTACATAAGGTAAACCATAGTGGTTAGGTACTTACAAATCCCAGTTATAGGTACATTAATTACAAAATACTAAGTTTTGGTGGGGAGGAGAGGAGACTTACTGGTATTTTGTTTGTTCTGGGTTTTTGTTGTTGTTTTGTTTTGTTTTGTTTTTCCAGACAGGGTTTCTCTGTGTCACCCTGACTGTCCTTGAAGTCACAGAGATCCACCAGCTTCTCCCTCCTGAGTGCTGAATTAAAGGTGTGTGCCCAGTTATTGTTTTATTTTTAACTAGCTCAAAATGCTTAATTTTCTAGAAGCGGCAGTAACTACCAGTGACATCTGGATTGATGGGAGTTCTGTGAGGGAAGGTCACTGACAAGCAAGTCAAATTACTAAGCTTCCCCTTCTAAATTATGGGGGAGGGGTAGACATAGCTCCTGGGTTATAAGTGCTCACTGCTCTTGAAAAACGACTCAGGTTCAGTTCCCAGAGTCCTCACAGTGGCTCACAACCACATGTTAACTCCAGTTTCAGTGGATATGGTGTGTTCTCCTCTCCGCCACATGCAGTATGCACATAAACATGTCACACATACACAGGCAGGCAAAACATTCATACACATAAAATAAAACATGTCTTCATTTTGGTTTGCTTGTTTAGTTTGTTCTGGCTTTTTTTGTCTTATTTTTGTTTGTTTTAATCTTTGTTTTTTGTGAGGGCTTTTGAAAGAGAGAGAACGTTAAGTTGGGTGGACAGAGAGGTCGAGAGAAGCTGGGGGTGGGGTGGGAATATGATCAAAATATATTGTATGAAAAAAATTAGAGAAAAAATACTAAGGAAAAAATAGGGAAAAAGAAACTTAAACTCTCTAAGGGCTAAATAGGGACATAAGTGACCTTTGGCCCCACCCAGTTGAGACAAACAAGAACAACTGCCAAGGATATAAAACTGGTTTCAAAAACTTTCCAGGCTATTTATCTTCCCCTCCTCTTGGAAATAAAGCTACCTTGCTGTTTCCCTACCCACAAGGTAAGAGTATCTCCCATACCTGTTGAATGGTTACAGCCTCATTGTAACTTAAAATGTACCTGGAGAGAGAGGTGACACATGCTTTAGTCCCAGCACTTGGGAGGCAGAGGCAGGTGGATCTCTGAGTTCGATGCCATCCTGGTCTCTATAGTGAGTTCCAGGACAGCCAGAGCTACAGAAAAACCCTGTCTCATAAAACCAACAACACAAATGTACCTGTTCAGAAATATTATTGACATCAGGTATCTGCAGGTGTTCCTGGGCATGTCTGTTATCCCAGCACTTGAGAGGCTATGACAGAGGGTCCACCATGAGTCTGAGGTTAACCTATATACATATCCAGTACAAGCCTGCCAGCACAGTACATAGCAAGACCTTATCTCAAAAAAACACAAAAGTAAAAACAAAACCCCCTCAAAACGGGTATCTGTATTCTCTCAAAATAAAATGTAAGAACTAGTTTCCCTGAAGCACTGTATACTGGGCACACTTGTAAACCCTGCACTTGGGAGGTAGAAACAGGAAGATCAGAAACAGGAAGATTGGGAATTCAAGGCCAGCCTGTGCAAGACTGAGACTTGGTCTCAAAAAGTGTTTGTGTGTGTTCTAACGTATACAGGCTGTTAAAGGGAAAGTTTTTTATTTCCTTTTGCCAAAAGACAGTGCACAGAAACCCTCTCCATGACAAATCAAATTTAGCTAACACTAAGTTAATGCTAAGCATGATCTATAACTTTGAAGGAGGAGGAAGAAGAGGAGGAGGGGAGAGGGGGAGAGGGAGAGGGAGAAGGAGAGGGTTAGATCAGTCTGTAAAGGTCTTGCTCTCCAGGCACTTGGCGTCCAGATTTGCACATCCTTGCAATCTCAGACCTGAATAAGTGGAGACAGGGGGATTCCTGGGATTCCCTGGCCTATTTGGAGAGTTCGATTGGAGACCCTGTCTCAAAAAAGCCAGGGAGGAAGCTCCTCGGGAAAACACTGGACTCTGAATTGTACCATTATTGTGCCATTCATACATACCCTTGCAATCACAAGCTCTTAAAAGCAAGAGGATCAGAAATTCAAGGTTATCCTTAGCTACCTCGAGAGTTCTAAGTCAATCTGTGTCACATGAGAACTTGTCCTTTAAAAGAAATCTTAAGTTTACCTTTAAAATTTTTTGAGACAAAATTTCTCTATGTAGCCATCACTAATCTCGAACTTGTTATGTAGACTATGCTGGCCTCAAACTCAGAGACCTGATTCCCAAGTGCTGGTATTTAAATAGTTTAAACATTTTTTAAAATTAATAATCTTAATATTAGCCCACTAGCAAGCTTACCCTAATTTGATCATTGATAACGATGCAAATTCAGAAAGTAAGAAACACGCTAAGTGTTTGTCATTAATGTAAGCATAACTATTTGTAAAACTAATTTTGTTTGTGTGGTGTTGGGGATTGAATCCAGAACTCTTAATTTCTAA
This sequence comes from Mus caroli, assembly GCF_978045245.1. Classification (NCBI taxonomy): domain Eukaryota; kingdom Metazoa; phylum Chordata; class Mammalia; order Rodentia; family Muridae; genus Mus; species Mus caroli. The sequence goes on from NW_028227259.1 coordinate 112,350,862, forward strand.
CCTTAACCACATCAGAAAACCTTTGTACAGTTGTTATAGCGTCAAAGATTGCGTTCAATCTGTGGAAAACATTTAAAGCCAAAACTAAAGCCTAAAACTCTACCAATTCCAAAAAATTAATAATAGAAAGCTAAGTAGTTTAAGTTCAAAGATTTTAAACATATCAAAATACTTTAACCTGGAGGGGTGGAATGCTAGACGAGGTTCTAATACTGGTACTCAAGGCACAACTATTTCTGGTGGCGCTGCTACATTCAGTCTTACACCCTTAAAACCATGAGTTGTCAAGTCAGCCTCTCAATCTGGGTTTCTCTCGTTTCGACGTAATGACTTACACTTGCAAATTTCAAATTAAAATATAAGATTTATTTGGACAGTAACGGTTTCTCAACTTTTTTTTTTCATACTCGTAAGAAGCACACCAACAACTGAGCTAAAATACCCGCCCCATGTCGTCAGGCCTTTTAATGTAAGCAGTGTCCTCTAGAGACATATAACAATACTGCCAATGTGTGAGGCATTGATTTGTAGTTGTTTTTCCATCCGAGCTATGGATTTGTGCTCAGCTACTCACGACGTCTACTAGGTCCCCCTGGTGACCAAACAGTGCACCAAAGCAGCAGGAGGGTTCTAAAGCCTACTGACAGCGGAACAGAAAATCATGAAAAATTAACACGGCAACAGTACACACGACGTGACTGAGAATTGCGTTCGCATTGCTGGCGGGCTGAGTGAAAAGCCGTACAACGCTCACCATCCCCTTTTTGCAAAAGCATCGCCTCGATCGAGCTTGCCTACTCCTCCCTCCCATTTAAACCAGAGATGTGATGAGAACACCAAACCCAGGGGATCTGCACGAGGCACAGCCGCTGGCTGGGACTTGGGGAACCACTGGTATGACAATCGGTCACGATTCTGTGGAACATGGAGGAATGACACACCACCCTTTCCTACCCCAGACACAGAGTCAGGAATGGCAGGTCGAGGGGGGCCCTTGGGGAAAGCGGGAGAGCACGCAGAGGAGGGACCGCGGCGCGTCCGGGGCCGGGACTCAGAGGGGCGCAGGGCTGGGGCGGCGCCCGAGGAGCGGGACCCGGGCTGGGAGGGCGCGCCGCCAGGTGCCGGTCCGCAGGAGGCGGCGGGGCGCGCACGGAGGGAGGACGGGGCGCGGAGTCCCGCGTGGCGCGGAGCGGAGGGCGCGTGGCGGGACCGCGGCCGGCCTACCTGGAGGTAGTGGGGTTTCCTCAGCCAGGCCCCCGCGCAGAGACTCCTCGCCATGGCACTCACATCGCCCCGCCGCGCCGCAGTCGGAGGCGGACCCGAGCGCGGCCGCCCGCCGGCCTCCCCGCCCCTGCCCCGCCGGCCCGCCCACGGCCCGCCCCCGGCGCGCGCTCCCCGGGGCCGCGCTGCGGCGAGGGCGGCGGGTGGCGGAGGCCGGCTCCGCGCGCAGAACCCCACCCCCACCGCCAGCCGCGGCCGTCGTCAAGGCGCGGGCGCGGGGCTCCGCCATAAAGGGGAGTCGAGCCTCGCGTCCGCCGACACAAATCCGCCTGCGCCTCGGTGCTTAAAGGGGAGGCGCGGACGGGGGAGGGGTGCGGCCGAGGCGGGTGCGAGCAGCACGGGGGTGCGCAAACCGTGGGCTCCGTGGAGCACCCACTTCACTGTTACAGGCTTGCGGCTTCACGCGCGGAGCCCCGCCGTCCGCGCTCTGGACTCCGTTTTGAGTCAGGACCTGTGCGAGCGGATTGCACCGAAATTCTGTGGATGTTTAGAGCTGCTTCCTAGGCGACCAACTCATAGATCCTCTCCAGGGAAAGGAGGCTCTCGGGAGACGGGACCACCGCTATCTAGGGGAGGAAGGGACTCCTTCCCGCTCAGTTCTGCGTGGCCTTCCAGACACTTCGCCTCTTTGTATACCTTAAATTTAATGCGATTTTCTTTTTTTTCTTTTTCTTTTTTTTTCTTTTTCACCATTTCGACTTTTTGAAGTTTGCATTGTTTGCAAAACAGCTTCAGAGTTTTCTTGCCTCTACCACAGAATCATGATTCAAACGTTAAATACATAATTAAATAAATAAATGCCGGGTAAGTAGAGTGAAGGCAGGAGACCTTCTAGGACATAGCAGAGCAGCTCAGTTAAGGCTATACACCTCAAGGCGTTGCTTTCTTCTGTTGGCACTGATGGCCAAATAAGGCAGAAGGGGCCCTGGGAGGAGTACAGCTATTGATCTGAGTGACTTCAATGCAGGGAGATGCAGGTCCTGCTTCATTTTTTCCCTTGCTATGCCGTACTTTCACGTAATGCCCACTAAGTTTATGTTTCTAGCGCTTTCAGTTTCTGGAGACAGGTCTTTAACCTGGATAATATTTTGTTACTTGCAAAGAAGTGCATTAGCCACTGACTTTCACTTTTAATTAAATGACTTCAGTAATTTCTAAAGTAAAAGTAAATATGAGCTGGGCATGGTGACTCATGCCTGTAATTCCAGCACTTGGAGAATGTAAGCAGGATCAGGTATTGAGGGCCAACCTGAGCTACTTAAGACAGAGACAAAGGGAGGAAAGGAAGAAGGAGAAAAGGAGGAAAGGACGGCTCCTACTGGTTTCCTTTGTTTTTTTTTTTTTTTAAGATTTTATTATTTATATGTGTATGTCTGCCATATTTGTGTGATTGCTTATAAAAGCCAAAAGAGGGCATCAGAACACCTGGGGCTGGGATTTCAGTTGGTTTTAAGCTGCTCAACTTGGGTGCTGGGAACCAAACTCCAGTTCTCTGGAACAACAAGAAGCCATCTTAACCACAGAGCAATCTCTCCAGCTCCGCAATAAGTATTTTCTTAGCACCCAGACACTGTTCAAATTTTTTTGCTATATACACAAAAAGACAAAGCAGGCAGAATTCCTAACTTTATGGATATTACACTTTGGAGATGAGAAGACAGGCAATAAATAATAAACACAATGACTATGGAGAAGTCTGGTAAGAGCCAGTTGTGGTGACATGTCCACAATCATAGTACTTGGGAGGTGTAAACAGATCAGGAGTTCAAGGACAGCCTCAGCCCAGCTCGCCTGCGCAATTTGGAAACCCTATCTCAAAATAAAATAAAACTGGTCAAGGCCAGGTGAGGTAGTAGCAAGCAGATCTGTGTGAGTTCAAGACCTGCCTGGTTTATATAGCTAGTTTCATGCCAGCCAGTGCTACATAGTGGGACCTTCAAGGTAAGGGTAGTGAGGGGTAGAGAAAACTACAGACAGTTGGCTAGAAGGAGGAGATCAAGAGTTTATTTGCTCATGTTACATTTAAGTATGTATTTGGAATTCAAGTGGTGTCTGGGTTTGGGGTTTCGGGTTTTTTTTTTTTTTTTTTTTTTTTTTTTTTTTTGGTTTTTCAAGACAGGGTTTCTCTGTATAGCCCTGGCTGTCCTGGAACTCACTTTGTAGACCAGGCTGACCTCCAACTCAGAAATCCGCCTGCCTCTGCCTCCCAAGGGCTGGGATTAAAGGTGTGCGCCACCACGCCCGGCTCGGTTTTTTTTAAAATCAAGGATGCATATAGGCTAGGCTGGCCTTGAACTCCCAATCCTCCTGCCTCTACTCCCAAGTGCTGAGATTGCAACTCTGTACCACCATATCCAGCTCTCATGGCAATCTTGAGTAGGTGATTGTGTACACGAGAGTATGGGATAAAGGAAAATATTGCACACTAGAGATACACAGGTGTTATCAGCATTTTCAGATGGCATTGAAGCCAGGTTTTACAAACTAGATACATTTGTAGAGGGGGAAGTGTAAATAGAGACGAATCAAGGATGAAGCCCTGGGTATAGTGCAAATCAAGGGAGGCAAGCAAGGAACAGGGTCTCAGGAGCAGCCACTTAAGGAGTAAGGTGGCCCAAGAGCCAAATTAAGCTAGTGTATCAACGAGGAGTGAATGCCATAGTAAGGAATTGACCACTGGATTTAGTGTGTTAAAGAACTCTGTCAGCACCTGCATGGCAGCTCCCTAACTATCTGTAGTACAGTTCCAGGAGGATCTAGTGCTATCTCTGGCATTTGAGAGCACCAGGCATGCAAGTAAGTGTGTGTGTGTGTGTGTGTGCAGTCATACACATAAAATAAAAATAAAGGTTTTTTTTTTTAAAGAAAATAATGAGGAGGAAGGAAACATTTGAAGAAGTGGGGATGTGGCTCAGTTAGAATGCTTGCCTAGCATGTACAGAGGCCTAGGTTTGACTCCCAGCACCACATAAACTGCATGGATCCAAAACTTACCCAATACCCAATACACTTAAGGTCTCTCTATATAGATGTGGAAGTATGAGGTTCAAGTCCATTCTTAATGTCATAGTGAGATCAGCCTCATGTACATGAGTCCTGCCTCTAAAAGGAAGAGGGAAAGGAGGGGGTAGAAGAAGAGGGATGAGGAAACAGAGGAAAAGAAAACAGAGGAGGAGAGAGGGGAAGCAGAGAGAGAGGAGAAAGAAGAAAGAAAACAACGGGAAGAGAGCGGTTGAAGACGGCTAGCACAGACCATTTTTGGGATGTTTTCCTAAAAACTGGGGCCCCATATTGGAGCAATAATCATTGAATCAGAAGGAGATTTAGGTCACTGTGTACCGTCAGTGACAGTGAATGCGTGAATGCAGAGATCATGGCTGCACACGATGCTGAGAATAACCAGCCATGAGCGAGCGCTCAGCCCTAAACCAGACATGTAGCAGGACCTTTTCTAGATGTCAGGAAACATCTCAGAAGAGGGGTAGAAAGTGTGTGAGAACCGGAAGATGGTGCGGAGGCATGCAAAATACCATCCTCTAGACTCAGCACAACTGCTGCAATCATTAATTTACAACAACTGCTAACACAAGACCGGCCTTGAGAAAATCAGCCATACATGGAGAAGGCACTCCTGAGCCCTTACTGCTGCTGCTGCTGAGCTATTGACTGTTGATAAACTCAGAGAGAGAGACAGACATTGTCTTCAGTAACCCACTAAGCTCCAAACCTATAGTCACACAGCTCTGGTTAAACTCAGTAGGCGAGTGGCCTGGACCAGCAGATGGTTCTTCAGCAGCAGGTACCTGAGGAGGAAGGGCCAGGGGAGATGAGAGATAAAAGCAGACCTATGGGTTGAGAAAGTCTTGCATAAACTATGTTTTATACCAAGCAAGCTTTAAAAAGAAAAGATTTATTCTTTTTTTTTTTTTTTTTTTGGTTTTTTCGAGACAGGGTTTCTCTGTATAGCCCTGGCTGTCCTGGAACTCACTCTGTAGACCAGGCTGGCCTCGAACTCAGAAATCCCCCTGCCTCTGCCTCCCAAGTGCTGGGATTAAAGGCGTGCGCCACCACGCCCGGCCCAGATTTATTCATTTATGTATGCAAGTACACTGTCACTCTCTTCAGACACACCAGAAGAGGGCATCAGATCCCATTACAAATGGTTGTGAGCCACCATGTAGTTGCTAGGAATTGAACTCAGGACCTCTGGAAGAGCAGTCACTGCTCTTAACCTCTGAGCCATATCCTCAACCCCCAGCAAGCTTTTTAAAAATTGCAGAATCTTAGTGAAGTATGGTGGTGCATGTCTTTAATCCCAGCACTTGGGAGCAGAGACAGGCAGATCTCTTGAGTTCCAGGGTAGCCTGGTTTACAGAGTGAGTTCCAGGATAGCCAGGGCTACACAGAAAAACCGTGTGTTGAAAGAGAAGGGAGAGGGCTGGTGAGATGGCTCAGTGGGTAAGAGCACCCGACTGCTCTTCCGAAGGTCCAGAGTTCAAATCCCAGCAACCACATGGTGGCTCACAACTACCCGAAATGAGATCTGACGCCCTCTTCTGGTGTGTCTGAGGACAGCTACAGTGTACTTACATATAATAAATAAATTAATTAAAAAAAAAAGAAAGAGAAGGGAACAGGGAGAGATTTGAAGGAGCAAGGGATATAAATAGGTAACAGGATAGGAAGTAGTGGGGGTGAGAGCAGTCAGTATGCATTATATACATTTGTGAATGTTTCAGAAAACTAAGGTCTAAAAAGACTGAAAAATTGCAGAGATGTATTTTGATGCATATGACACAAAAATTAGAAAAAAAAGTACAGAGTAAGAGACTTATTCTGACTCATTCTGAGACTTGCTGGAGTAGTGTCCTGGAGAGGTTTTGTCTTGGAATCTGGTTCTGGTGGTTTCTATGTGGGAACAGACACTGTATCTAGGTGTGCAGTTGGGTAGAGGTGGTGGTGGGAACCTCTGGGACTCCTGATGTTTCAGTTCTGTTCGAGGCGTAGGAAGTAGTGTTTCCAAACTGAAAGGTTGGTGGGAGTTTGAAGAAGGAGAAGAGAAGGTGTAAAGTAGTTGTCTGGATCGGGAGATGAATGGGCAAGAAAAAAAAAAAAAATCTGAGCTTTCCGAGTGTGCCCGCTGCCCAGAGCTCGTGAGTTTAAGTGGGATAAGTTGATGCGATCATGTTATTTTCTCTAACACAATCAGCAACCAAGGGTACAGGTTCAGAATAAGCTGAGACTTCCTCGTCACCAAAATTTACAAGGGAATAAATAAGAATAAAGAGAGGGCAGTAAGAAAAAGAGGATGTGAGCAAGAGAGTGGGTTTGACTCACCAGGGAACTTAAGATGAGTGAAGAGACAGAGTGGGCACGGAGAGGTCAAGGATGGCAAAAAGGCAGAAGGATCAGTAACTGGCAAGTACTACATCAGTGAGCCTTGGGATGAAAGAGCTGGAAGAAGTCTGTGTGGTTCTGAGGGTTCTGGGTCACGAGGAAAGAGAATCATCTGGAGAGAAAGCAGGGAGGAGAGCCTGGCTCCGGCTGGTCTCTCTCTGGATAGGTTTCAACCTGCAGGGACAATGGAAGAGACTCAAGGTCAGAGTGCATGATTACAAGAGCCTGGTGTGGAGACACAAACCTAAAATCCCAACACTTGGGAGGTGAGGCACCAGGTACAAAAGATCGGGTATTCAAGGCCATCCTCAGCTATATTTGAGAAAGTAGGGGGAGTATGATCACGCCTTTAATTTATAAGCCAGCTGGCTCAGCCACCTTTGTGGAGTGTCTGGGCTCGGCCTGCCAATTTGCCGTGATCTTTCTCGGCACCATCCCCTGCTCCATCCCCCAATGTTTATTTACCTTTTACTGTCTGATTCCTTTGGCGTCTGACTTCGAAGTCATGACTTCTGGGTTAAAGTCATGGAAGTGATTTGAGATGGTAGACTCTGATAAGAGCTTCTTGGAAACTTCAGAATGGGAAAGCAAGAAGGCAAAGAAAGGTAAAGGTGGGGAGGGGAATTAGGCTGTGGAGTAAGTGGTTGCAGCTCAGTGATATAGTGTACGAACCCCCGAACCCCCGGTTTTGATTGCTAACAATGAGGGAGTAGGAAATGAACGAGACAGAGAGAGGTAATCTTTACCTGAAATTCCACAGATAATACAATTACAAATAAGTTATTTCTGTAAGCTGTGTGGCTTGTATTTAGCTCTTTGGTCAACATAATGTAGAGTATTCATAATTCAAGATGGTAAGTGAATTTACACCCCAAGAAAAATTAAGTATATGAAAGATGCTACAATTTAATCATATGGATGTAGATTGAAATAAGAGGCAGGACTTAAAATTTTTCCATAAAAAGGCATATTGGATAAACACATACATGCATCAGGTCAACATAGCAGGTAAAACGCTAGCCATGCAAACCTGACAGGCTGTGTTCTAGCCCAGGAACCCACGTGAAAAAACAAACCAGTGGCTGGGTGGTGGTGGCCCACACCTTTAATCCCAGCACGGGGAAGACAGAGGCAGTCGGATCTCTGTGAATTAGAGGACAGCCTGGTGGTCTACAGAGCAAGTTCCAGGACTATACCCAGAAACCCTGTCTCAAACAAACAAAAACCAACCAAACAAACAAACAAACAAACAAAAACAGATTCAGTGGTACACATTGTAATCCCAGCAGCCCTACAGTAAGATGGGAGGTGGAGACCATAGGCTTGCTAGCCTTATATTGAGAAAACAGCAGCAGCAGACAGAAGACCCTCAACAAAGTTGTCTTAGAGCTATTTTGCTGGGAGGCAACACCATGATCAAAAGCAACCTGAGGAAGAAAGGGTTTGTTTGGTTTACACATCCTGAATCACAGTCCACCAAGGGAAGCCAAGACCTGGAGGCAGGAGCAGCTGCAGAGGCCATGAAGAAGTTCTGCTTACTGGCTTGCTTTTCATGGCTTGCTCAGCCCGCTTTCTTGTAGAACCCAGGACTACCAGCCCAGGGATGGCCCCACCCACAATGGGCTGGGCCCTCCCCCATCAATCACTAATTTAAGAAAATGCTCTATACAGGCTTGCCTATGTCCAGTCTTTTTTTTTTTTTTTTTTTGGTTTTTTGGTTTTTTTCGCCACCACCACCCAGCCCCAAGAAAAATTCTTGAGGGGGCTGGTGAGATGGCTCAGTGGGTAAAAGCACTGACTGCTCTTCCAAAGGTCCTGAGTACAAACCCCAGCAACCATATGCTGGCTCACAACCAATCCATAATGGGATCTGATGCCCTCTTATGGTGTGTCTGAAGACAGCGACAGTGTACTTAGTTATAATAATAAATAAATCTTTGGGCCAGAGCGAGCGGGCCAACCGGAGCGACCAGAGCAAGCAGAGTTGACAGGAGCAAGCCAGAGCAAGTGGGGTTGACTGGAGCAAGTAGAGGTCCTAAATTCAATTCCCAGCAACCAGATGAAGACTCAAACTATCTATACAGCTACAGTGTGTACTCTTATACATAAAATAAATAAATCTTAAAAAAAGAAAAAGAAAAGAAAAATTCTTGATAGAATCTAAAGGCCCACCTTCACAACATAAACTTAGGTAAGTTATCCAACTTCTCACTCCTGGGAACTATTTTCAACTCATAGTTCCAGTCTGTGACCTAGGGTCAAGCCATCCTTCCTCTGGTCTCATCTTGATCAAGTTCTAAATGTTAATTGCCCCCATGAACCTCTATTCTTTTTTTTTTTTTTTAAATTTTTTTTTTAAGTTTATTTTTATTTATTATATGTAAGTACACTGTAGCTGTCTTCAGACACTCCAGAAGAGGGCGCCAGATCTCGTTATGGATGGTTGTGAGCCACCATGTGGTTGCTGGGATTTGAACTCTGGACCTTCGGAAGAGCAGTTGGGTGCTCTTACCCACTGAGCCATCTCACCAGCCCAAACCTCTATTCTTATAGGGTTGGGTTTTGTTGTTTTGTTTTGAGACTGGGACTTACTTTGTAGTTCTGGCTGGCCTAGAACTTGCTGTGTAGAGCAGGCTGGCTTTAAACTCACAGAGAATAGCCTCTCAGTACTAGGATTGAGTTTGCCACTACACCTAGCGCCATAACTAGACTTTGTTCTGGTCTCTGTTTTAGAATTGAATTTCCAATGATCTAGACAGTTCATTTGATCTCTGAATTTGGGGCCCTGTCCTGTTAGGTTATAGACCCTAACGATCCTCAGTTACTAGCTCTCGCCTACCAGTTTGAGTCCCACAGCATCTCCCCCTGAATTTGATGATTCTGTGTCAGCTTGAGCCTGGCTAGCTGCTGCCCCTGTGCCCTTCACTGACAACAGCTTTATGAACTTTATCCTGATATTATGAAATCTTAAACATGCCTGCTCACAGCCAAAAATCCCAAGATCCAGCCTCATCTAATGAATGTGTTCAGTACTGATTCTGAGGTAGGATAAAAAGATAGGGGAAAAATTTTTTGAAATAGGGTCTTTGGCTGGCAAGATGACACAGTAGAGACAGACTCTTGCCAAATATGCCTACTTACCTGAGTTTGATCCCTAGAACCCATAAGGTAGTAGGAGAAAACCAGCTCCCGAGAATGTCTTACAATTGGCACACGTGGGCGGCAAGCCCCAGTGAAGCTCTTGTCTGTTTCCCACAGTGAGTTAGTTCACTACTGAGCCACAAGCATTCACCTGGGTGCTTGTGTTTGATAAGGAGCATCCGTGACCATGCTGTTATCTCTTCAACAGCACCTCAACTCATTTTCTTCAGTAGTGTAGCCACTTTCAAGTTGCCTGTGCACCAGCAAAAAACTTCCCCGTGTACATTCAAGCATCTCTAATAAACCCAGTGGGTCACAAATGAAAGATGTGAAATTAGGATGGGCACTTGGGAAAGAAGAAGGGGTCCAGTGCGAGAGGCAGAGTGATGAAGTAATGGGGGGCAATGACAAAAATACAGTATATACATATATGAAATAGAGAATAATACAGTGTATATATTTTCATATATATGTATATATATGAATAGAGAATAATACAGTCAGAGAATAATAAAAAGTGTTTAACCTCCATATGGCTCAGTATAGCAAGAGTTTCTTTGACCTTTGTGGCCTTATCAGCCTGTATAATCTCCTTACAGAAAAAAAAAAAAAGTGGAGAGTCCTCTTAGGATCCCTTTGAACAACTTATGTAGTCAGGTGTGGTGGCGCACACCTTTGATTCCAGCACTCAGGAGGCAGAGGCAGGTGGATCTTGGAGTTCGAGGCTAGCCTGGTCTGGAGAGCAAGTCTCGAAAAACTCAGGGCTACACAGAGAAACACTGAGGGGGGAAAACAAACAAACAAACAAACAAAACAAACACACAAAAACGAAAAACCAAGGAAGCAGGTTGTATCACTGTATCACTAATAGTCATGGCTAGGCATTGGGCCAGCCTGGTAAATTAGGAGTCAAGAGGACACATCCCTCTGCGGATGTGACTCAGTGCAGACAGAGCCTTGCCTGGCATGCATGAGGCCCTTGTTCAGTCTTCGGTATAGCTTACATCATAGAACAAGCACTCAAGAGCCAAAGATAGGAAGAATCATCCAGAAACAAAAGATCTACCGAATGCTGCATGTGTGGAAGGTTAGGCACACAGACAGTGACCAGAGAGACTAGGAGGCCAAGAGCCTTTCATCCCAGCACTCATGCAGCAGAGATGGGCAGATCTCTGTGAGCCTGAGGCCACCTGGTCTGCATAGGAAGTTCCAGGCCAGCCAGAGCTAGCCAGTCTCAGCAAAAGGAAACAAAATAGAAACAGAAGGCTTGAGAGATGGCTCCTTAGGTAAGAGTGCTTGCTGCTCTTGTACAGAACCAGTTCAGTCCCAGCATCTGCACTGAGCAGTTCACAACTGCCTATTAACTCCAACTCCAGGGGATCTGATGCCTTCTCCTGACCTCGGCAGGCACCCACCAAAACGTGCCATTCACTCTCACAGATGCATAAACATAAATAAAAGTATATTTTAAAAATAATAAAATAAAATAATCTTTTCTTTTAATGGAAAGAAAGGCACCAAGACAGGAACCACACCCATGAGCACAGGTGTGGACCCCTCAAAGAGGAGTTGCAGTTATCAAAAGGCTTTTGTAAACATAGATGTTTTTGGTTTTGTTTTTCTTTTCTTTTCTTTTCTTTTCTTTTCTTTCTTTCTTTCTTTCTTTTTTTTGTTTTTTGTTTTTTGGTTTTTGGTTTTTTTTTGGGGGGGGGTTGGTTTTTTGAGACAGGGTTTCTCTGTATAGCCCTGGCTGTCCTGGAACTCACTCTGTAGACCAGGCTGGCCTCGATCTCAGAAATCCGTCTGCCTCTGCCTCCCAAATGCTGGGATTAAAGGTGTGCGCCACCCCGCCCAGCCTCTTTTTTTAAAAAAAAGATTTATTATTATGTAAGTACACTGTAGCTGTCTTTAGACACATCAGAAGAAGGCACCTGATCCCATTACAGATGGCTGTGAGCCACCATGTGCTTGCTGGGATTTGAACTCAGGACCTCTGGAAGAGCAGTCAGTGCACTTAGCGGCTGAGTCATCTCTCCAGCCCTTTCTTTTTCTTTTTAAAAACACTTTTAAAAGTTATTTTTCCTTTACGTTTAATTTCTTTGTTTTGTGTGCATGTATGCACATGTGCACCAGGGCACACTCATGTACCAGAAGGTACCTAGTGAAAATCTGCTCTTTCCTTCCACCCTTTGGGACCCAGGAATCAGACCTAGGTCATCAGGCTTGCTGGAGAGAGTCTTTACTTCCTGGGCCCTCTTTTTACTTTTCAATATGTGAGATTATCGATGGTCTTGGGTGGATTTTATCTGATAAAGTAAAACCGGAACCTGGTAGGGCTGTGCAAAAGTTTGTATATGTCCTTTCCTTGTAAAGTGTTTTATGGTGAGTTTTTTTTTCCTTCTCAGATGGAGGAGGCTTCAGCCAGGCTTTGGGGTCAGGAGCTCCTTTCCTTTGCAGACTCCCACAGCTTCCCCTTCCTTCCTTCCTTCCTTCCTTCCTTCCTTCCTTCCTTCCTTCCTTCCTTCCTTCCTTTCTTTCTTTCTTTCTTTCTTTCTTTCTTTCTTTCTTTCTTTCTTTCTTTCTTTCTTCCCTGTCTGTGAGTAGTCTCAGCAAGAGGTCAGAGCTGTGGAGGTCAAGTACCAGGCAGAGAATTCCCCAAGGAAGTCCTCATTCTCAGGCGAAACAGTGTCTGGAAATAACGTTCACTCTTGCGTAAGGGACATGGGCTGCTCTGGACTGGCCTTTCCTTTTCCTACTGCTAACAAATGGTTTGGCTACACAACATGAGAGCTGCCAATTTCCTTCACTTTTGGGCAGTGTCCGCTGCTCTCTCTCCCTGGGTACTATAAAGTTCTTAATCGGGACCCGCAGATGCTTCTGCAGTGATTCTATTTTGGCAAGAGACTCCGAGCATCTGGAGACAAGTTGAGAACTGGAAATAGATCCTGCCCATTGACTCAGCCTGACAGGACGGCTTGCTTCTTAATCCCACACCAAGTAAGGACTTATTAGTGGGGAGGGCATGCTAGTGGATCCCTCTCTGGGTCTGGTTTTGTTCCAGAGGTGTCTTTTATATTGAAACAGAAGTAGGGACAGCTGGTACAATGTTATATTCTCCCTCTTGAAAACTAACAGTCATATAGTTCTGAAAGTCTGGTGATTTTCCTCCTCCTGTGAAGCAGGAATTTCACAGAGCACTACCCCTCTCTAGGCCATCTGGGGAAGCAATCTCTCATCTCCCAGAGTAGAGCAACTCATGGCCTACTTCCTTCCTTTAAGCTGGAGAGCTTGTCATTTCATCCACCCTAGGGTAAAGGTCTATATTCCTGTGATGATTTGTATATTCTTGGGCCATGGAGTGGTACCATTTGGAGGTGTGGCCTTGTTGGAATAGGTGTGTCACTATGGGCGTGGGCTTAAGATTCTCACCCTAGTTGCATGGAAGTCAGTCTTCCACTAGCAGCCTTTGGATGAAGATGTAGAACTCTCAGCTCTTCCTGCGACATGCTGAATAGATACTGACATGCTCCCACCTTGATGATAATGGACTGAACCTCTGAACCTGTAAGCCAGCCCCAATTAAGTGTTGTTTTATTAAGACTTGCCTTGGTCATGGTGTCTGTTCACAGCAGTAAAGCCCTAACTAAGACAATTCCATTTGTTTGGTCTTTTGAAACAATGTCTTAGGCTGAATCCCAGGCTGGCCTGGGACTTACTGTGGAGACCAATGTTGTCAAACTTTCAGTAATCCCCCTGCCTCTGCAATGTTGGGATTACAGGTGGGAGTCATCATGCCTATCTCAAAAACTTAACATTCTCTGATAGGTAAATTACATTCTATTCCTGCTTTACCTGCAAGAATTGATAGCAAAAGCAGGGACATTTGTTTACAAGGAAATATTCCTTTACCATTGGATTCATGAATAAAGGTTGATGCATCCCATCTTTCCCTCCTAACCCTTTCTCTGCTGTAAACTCTGACAGCTCTGGTCAACCAACAGTGTCCCTCAGGTGCCCTGTGGTGAGGAATCTCCCCCCCACCCCCCAAGATTTATTTATTATTTCATTATGAATGTTCTATCTGCATATATACCTGCATGCCAGCATAGGGGATTATGTCACATTATAGATAGTTGTGAGTCACCATGTGGGTGTTGGGACTTGAACTCAGGACCTCTGGAAGTCAGTACTTTTAACCCGTGAGCCATCTCTCTAGCCCAAGGGTTCATTAAATGAATGTGGATCCCATTACCTCAGCTTGGAGCCCAGCTCTAGAGGTTCTGACTACGTAACCTTAGGTAAGTTACATGATTTCTAGGGTTTGCTTCTCTAAACTAGTGTGATATTTAAATCCCAGGTTGTATCTGAAAGTGTCTGGGGAGCTGGGGATTAATTTTAGTAGCGAAGCACTTCCTGGCACGCACAAATTCTGGATTCCATTTCTATCATATCTATAGTGTCTCACATACTACAGATGTTCTACCAGCTGTCCTGAGGATGAGACATTGTTCTCGGAAGTTTTTGATCACAGAACGGTTTGCACCTGAGATTGTCCTGTCATGATACACAATTTGACTTGTGGTTTTTGGGTGCTGGGGAAATAATCACGGTCTTATAAATGTTATTACACAGCATTTATGTTTATTAAACATAAATGTTTCATCCCTGACTTTAAGAAATGTCACCTGGATGTAATGATTCACACTTGTACTTCCAGCCCTTGGGAGGCTGAGGTGGGAGGATTGCTGCAAGTTAATGGCTGGCCTAGGCTATAATGTAACACCTGGCAGAGAGAGAGAGAGAGTTAGAGAGAGAGAGAGAGAGAGAGAGAGAGAGAGAGAGAGAGAGAGAGAGAGAGAACATTGCTGTGTAGAGCTGTGATCTTAGCACTCGGGAGAGAGAAACAGGAGAATATCATGCTACTGCTACAGCTATTTGATATGCATGATTAATGTGTTAAATTAATAGAACAAAACCTTTAAAAGTTAAACTAGGAATGGTAAGATGGCCCACCTAGTAAAAGCATTCACCAAGCAAGCTTGATGGCATGAGTTCAATCCCTGGAGTCTACATTAAAATGGAAGGAGAGACGTGACTTCCAAAAGTTGTTTTTCTTCATCTATACACATATATACACAGGCATGCTATTAATAGAGGGAGGGGAAGGGAGACGGGGGGGGGGGGAGGAGAAGGAGAAGAGGAGAGGAAGGAGGAGGAGGAGAGAAGAAGAAGAGAAAGAAGGAAAGGAAGAAGAAATGAAGATATTTGGCAAAGAGAAAAGTTAAAAGGTAGGGAAGATAATGAAGCATGGATAGAAAGAGAAAATTATAGGAACATGCGAAGGGAAAGGGGCCCTTGACCCCAGAGTGTGGCTGAAGCTTCCTTTTAGCAGCTGAATTCTCCCACACAGTTAACAATGGCTCAAGGCCTTCCTCCCTTTTCAGTTGTAAACCTGCCATTTTCTAGGAATCTCACTTAAAACTCCTTTTACCGCTCCTGCAGTCCCGGTGGCTCCTGGCTAAAAACCGTGACACTGTACAATAGTTCACCATGCTGGGCTGGGACTCTCCCTTGCGGAGTCACATTTGGGCATGTCGTGCTTTCTGCAGCTTTTCTTTAAGAAGACTATGTCCTCGCCCCTTAAGTGTGCTTTTATTTTTTTCAGGGCTGTCTTTCTTTCTAACTTTAATAAAATCCCAACTCTGTGTCACACTCACTAGTCCTGAAATTTTTTTCTAAGTTCCAGAACAATCAGGGGAGCGCCTCTGGATGCTAAGGATGACAGAGTGAAGCTTCGCCTTATTCCCTCAGTGCTGACAGTAATACCTATGGTTAAGAACATATCATCTTGGACTGGAAAGATGCCTCAATGGTTAAAAGTGCTTGCTGTCAGCCGGGCGTGGTGACACACGCCTTTGATCCCAGCACTTGGGAGGCAGAGGCAGGCGGATTTCTGAGTTCGAGGCCAGCCCGGTCTACAAAGTGAGTTCCAGGACAGCCAGGGCTACAGAGAAACCCTATCTCGAAAAAAAAAAAGACTACATTTTCCAGCGTCCCTTGCGGCCGGAAGGGCGGGACTATGGGAGGAAATGTAATGCAGTAAATTTTACTCCCTTATAAAGGTCGCTGTTTCTCCTTTCCCGCGCCCTTTTAAGCATTCTCTCCTCCACGTGTATGGTATTTGATATATGGCTCAGTTTCCCGTAGTGAGATTTATGCTCCCTCGGTGTGTAGTCAATAAACATGTTTCCGTCTGCGTAAGGCCAGACGTGCTTCTCTTTTTCTGCCTTTTCATCTCTTGAAGATCCATCAGAATCAGGTGGTAGAGGTACACACATTTAATACTAGCACTTGGAAGGCAGAGGCAAGCATATTTCTCTAAGTTCGGGGCAGCCTGATCTACAGAGTGAATTACAGGACAGCCTGAGCTACACAGTGAAACCCTGTCTTAAAAAAAGAAAAAAGAGAACCGGGCGTTGGTGGCGCTCGCCTTTAATCCCAGCACTCGGGAGGCAGAGGCAGGCGGATTTCTGAGTTCGAGGCCAGCCTGGTCTACAAAGTGAGTTCCAGGACAGCCAGGGCTACACAGAGAAACCCTGTCTCGGAGAAAAAAAAAAAAAAAAAAAGCATCAGAAATCTAACACACTTGTTCTGCAAATTCAGTCCCTGGGATCTACATGGTAGGAGAGAACTGACTCTCACAAGCTGTCCTATGCTCCGAGCTCCACATGCATACAGTGGCACATGGTACCGCACATAATAAATACAATATAATCTTTAATATAGTATACTAATACCTAGGTATCTAAAATTTACTTCTAAACTTCTGAATAGGCACAGCTGTGACTCATTTTTTCAGGGAAGACCAAATCTATTACAAGACTTTGGTGTCCAGAAAAAAATGAAGCAAGAATCGGGATCTGGGAAAGAGCAGCAGGTGTTGTGTGTGGCTGAGGAGGTGATGAGAAGCTCCTGAGGCTGTCCCCTAAGAGGCAAAAAAAAAAAAAAAAAAAAAAAAAAATGAATGAAGAAGATAGGACTTCAATCAGCGCCAAGCCTGCCCCCCACCCCACGCGCACGCGCGCATTTGTGAGCATTTCCTTCACTGTCCTGTGGAGCCTGCTGAGGAGTCAAAGCACACCCTCCCGAACTGAAGAAAATTATGGACAAGAAGTTATCATTGAAGTTAAACGGTGGCAGACACGTACAAGGAATGCCACAGGGCTTTGATCCCTTTATGAATCTTGTGATTGATGAGCGTGTGGAGATTGCAAATGATAGGCAACAGAATAACATCGGAATGGTGGTCAGGTGGGGAAACGGCACCATCATGTCAGAAGCCTTGGAAAGAGTGAACACTGTCCAGCAGTGGCGTCCACATCCCTCCCCAAAGGCCCTGTTTGATTGTGCTGTAGAATTGGGTCATGTACATTTTCATATGAAACTTTTTGCAAAATAAACTTTTGTGATACTTTAAAAAAGAAGAAGAAGGTAGGGTTTCAAACAGAAAGAGAGGAGGTGCAGACAGACTAAGGAGCTACTGAGCACAGTTGGAATTTAGAAGTCTAGCCCAGAATTTTGTAATACTCACCAAAATGCAAGAAGCCCTAGAATCCATCCCCTGCATCACGTAAAATGGGTGTGGTGGCACACAATACCAGCACTTGGGAGATGGAGGGGGGAGGAATCGGTCATCCAGGGCCACACGAAACCCTGTCCCAAGCAGTCATTTAACCAGCCTGTGTCTTGGCTGACACTGACCCTGAGTCCTGTAGCTGTCCTGGCAGGAGTAAAGACACTCTAGAAAGATGTGTGCCCCTCCCTTTGGCTATCAGACTACTGAAACAATGGACCCCCAGAAGTTGGAATTTCCCCAGGAATCTCATGCTGGGAAAAGGAAAAGACTGGAGCCTGGTGCCAGGCAGAGGTGGACCAGAGCTGAGACACTGGTGATGGTTGGGACAGAACCTTGACCAGCCTGCGCAGTTATGTGCACCCCTTCCTCACCTCAGGACCCTGAAGAAGGATTCCTCTTCCCAATGTGGCCATATCGAATAAACATCCTCTTTCTGTTTTTGGTATTACTCTTTTCTGTAATTAGCCAGTTAAAACTGGTTGGCCATAGGACTGCTAGGGCTTACTTAGTCATTGATTCTAACATCTCCTCTGATGACAATTACCTTTCAGATTGTCAGGATTTTGCAGCAAGCCTGCTGCCAGTTGAGCCAGGTTATCTACCCCCTACTTCCAGACCTTTGCCTGGGTGTCTTTAAGGCAATCAGCTGATGAAGGACCTGATATTCCCAACACTGTTATGCAATGAACAGATGAGGTGAGCAAACTGTAACTGTTATATGATAAATAGTTTTGTTTTGGTTTTTTTTTGTTTGTTTGTTTTTGTTTTTTTTTTGTTTTTCGAGACAGGGTTTCTCTGTATAGCCCTGGCTGTCCTGGAACTCACTTTGTAGACCAGGCTGGCCTCAAACTCAGAAATCTGCCTGCCTCTGCCTCCCAAGTGCTGGGATCAAAGGCGTGTGCCACCATGCCCAGCGATATTTTATTTTTGAGCCATGGTTTCATGGAGGCTATTCTGGCACTGAAACCTGAACAGTAATACAGAATGTGTCAAATATCCATAAATATCCCACTTTAAGCTGTAACACCAGCATTTTCAAGGCTGACATAGGGGGATCATGAGTTTGAGGATAGCCTGGGCTACATGGCAAGAGCTTGCATCAAAACAAAATCCTTACTTTAAGTTACGTGGTATAGAAAGCACTGCTTGCTTTTGATGTTTTTATAAGACAGCAGGGGAGAAACTGCCTGTCTCTCAAGGTCCCAAATGAAATATTAAGCCGAGACTAACATCAACATAAGATCAAAATTTACACCATTACAAGAAAGTTAGTAGGAGGTGTCAGAAGATCTTCCAGCTTTGGGATATTTGCTTACTCAGTTTGACAGAGATGAAGAGGTAGGATGTGCTGCCCAATACCTCTGAGATCACTGAGCAAGCTCGTCTTCAGGCAGAGGGCTGGCTTCCACCTCTGGAATATCTTAGTCTTGTCATAGCATTCATCCATATAGATCTTACCATGTGAGTTTCTCGTGCTAACAGAGGTGCCTGAGACACTGAACCAAACATTTGGTTCATTTCATCGACGACGTAAAGCGGCACACGTAACTAGGGTAAGCGTGCCTACTTCGTACTTTTTCTTCACCTGCGGGAAGTTCTTTTTGACCAGTGGACTAAAGACCATCCTGGGTTTTGGATAGCTTTCCGCCATGTTGCCCAGTGAGAATGGAACTGTAACAGCGATCTAACTTGGATGTGTCCTGACAGACAAAAAAGAAGCTGTGTGCATGTGCAGAATTTAAACGAAGAGCAGAAACTCGGAAGAAACGGAAGCTGGAGACTTTGCGGAAATGTTCGTGAGTATATAGAGGCACCTCCAGGATGTGAGAGTATTTGTCTCCTATAAGATGAATCTTCAAAGGGCTGGGAGGACGGCTCCACTGAAGGACTGGGAGGATGGCCCATTTCTCTTGGTACAGCGCTCCCTGTGCAGGCATGATGGCATGAGCTTGTTTCCCAGCATCCACATGAAAAGGCTGGGCTCAACAGCATATTGCTGTAACCCTAGAGCTGGGGAGGTAGAAACAAGAGGATCCTTGGGGCTTACTGGCCAACTAGTGTAGTGGAACCAGGGATCTCCAGGTTGAGAGAGAGAACAATGCCAGTGGAAGGACCCATGCTGGTAAAGGAGCTTGCTGCACAAGTCTGGAAACCTGAGCCTGATCTCGGGGCCCATATACATGGAACCAGCTCCACAAAGTTGTTCTCTGACCTACACATGTGCTTTCTGGCACACTCACTGCCACACCCACAACAAATAAATAAAAGAGAGAAACTGAGGACGTCACATACCAGCCTCTGGCCTATATACAGCGTGTGTGTGTGTGTGTGTGTGTGTGTGTGTGTGTATGTGTGTGTGTGTGTGTGATGTTCTGAATAATCAATGGTCAAGATTACCCCTCTGATGATTCTCAGAGTTCTTTCTCAGTGACTTGCACATCCAATTGCCCATGAGCTTACTGCAGCCGTCCCTTTAACAAACCTTATCTCACTGACACTGTTAAAAGTCATCCTGACCTTGAGCCTTCAAGGTCATCTGACTTGTGCCCTCTGTTCAGAACCATGCTCACCAGGAAAAGACTGCCACCATGTGGCAGGTAGGTACTGTTGCCCCCTTTACTAAGTAATCTATAATTTAAGAGATTTTTTTTTTAAAATTTATCTTTGCTATCTTTAGTTACGCATGTGTGTATGTGGGAAATGTGCACGGGAGTGAAGTGCCCTTAGAGGTATCAGATGACTCAGGAGCTGGCATTAAAGAGGGTTGTAAGTCTCTTTAACTGATGTGGGTGCTGTGAGCTGAACTCAGGTTCTCTGGAAGAACAATTGCAAATGCTCTTAACCACTGGACCATCTCCCCAGCCCCAGTAATTTGTAACCTGATAACTTGTCCTCATTATAATCAAAAGTTATTCTGTCTAATCTGCAATTCTTGCCCTCTCCACATCTGCCAGCTATGTTACTCATGGAATTGCTAATCTTATTTACTAATATGAGATAGCAAACCATACTGTTACGTATTATGGAACTTACTTTCTTTTATAAACGATCTCATGTAGCCCAGGGCGGCTTTGTACTTTTTATGAAACTAGGGGTGGCTTTGAACTACTAATCTTTCTGCCTCCAAACCTTAAATACTGACATTGCAGGTTTGTGCCACCATACACCCTGTGTCCTAGTTTCGTTTCTATTGCTCTGATAAATATAGCACAATTGTTCTTGGTGCATGTGGAGCTCAGAAGAGAGCATCAGATCCCCCAGAACTAGAGTTCAGATGGCTACAAACCATCCTGTGGGTGCTGGGAACTGAATTCAGGTCCTCTACAAAAGCATCAAGTGCTCTTAACTGCTGAGTCGTCTCTCCAGCCCAGGGTTCAATGATCTTAATGTGCATTGTCTGCCCCATATAGTGGAGGCAGAATAGGGTCATTCAAGGAAATCTATTCACAGTTCAGGCCCCCTGCTCTTGGAAAGTAAGATGACAAAAACGAGGTGAGAAAGCAGGATCTTGACATCTCGGGATAGCATCCTCCTCTGCTGTGAGACCAACCAAGGAGAGCAGAAAAGCTGCATCCTCACAGGGCATTCAGGAACCCTCTGCTCAGATCAGACCTGAGAGCCGAAGCACCCAAACAGGTTTTGTCATCAACTCAACTTCTTTGCTATGAGGATGTGGCTTGGTTGGTAAAGTATTTGCCTAGCATTCATGAAGCCCTGGGCTTAATTCCCAGCAACACATAAAAGTAGGCATGGTGGCACACACCTGAAATTCCAGTTCTTGGGAGGTGAAGACAAGAGAATCAAAAGTTCAAAGCAGTGAGTTTGAAGCCAGCCTGGGCTATGTGCAATGCTTCCTAATCAAAACGAGACTTCTTTTTGTTTGTTTCTGTCTTAGTCAGGTTTTTTTCTCTTGCTGCAAAGACACACCATGACCCAGAAGAAAACTGGGGAGGGAAGGCTTTATTCAACTGACACTTCCACATTGCTGTTCATCACCAAAGGAAGTCAGGACAGTCTTGCGCGCATCCGACTCGACCAGCAAGAACGAGGCTGCAACAGGATCCTTCTGCACACACGCGCGTTTATTGGGAGAGCTTGATTGCAGAGGCGAAAAGACCCTCAGCCCAGCCCTGGTGCTGCTTTATATAGGCCTAGGAGAGGCGTGTCTCACACCCGGATCGTGTTGTGTTTGGTTGATGCTTACTACCTCATTTGCATTCCTACATCTGATTGGTTACTTTCTCTCTTATCTGATTGGTTACTTTCTCTCTCTTCTGATTGGTCAATTTCTCTCTCTTCTGATTGGTCAATTTCTCTCTCTTCTGATTGGTCAATTTTGGTCAATTCTCAAAACCTCATCTTGGCAAAAAACTTTCCTGCCTATGTATGCGTGGTGGCCAGCAGAAGCCTGTGCCACTCTGCAACGGCACATGTGGCTTCCCACAGGACAGGAACTTACACAGGGCGGGAACCTGGAGGCAGGTGCTAATACAGAGGCCATGGAAGGGTGCTGTTTACAGGATTGCTTCCCCTGGCTTGCTCAGCATGCCTTTTTATAGAACCCAGGACTACCAGCCCAGGGATGGCACCACCCACAATGGCCCCTCCCATTCTTGATCACTAATTGAGAAAATGCCTTACAGCTGGATCTCATGGAGGCATTTCCTCACGGAGGGCTCCTTTCTCTGTGATAACTCCAGCTTGTGTCAAGTTGACACACAAAACCAGCCAGTACAGTTTCTGAGACAGGATCACTGTGTAGTCCTGACTGGCTTGGAACTCACTATATAGACTAAGCCAGCCTCAAACTCTTGGCGATCTTCCTGCCTCTGTTTTCTGAGTTCTGAGATTATGGACACGAGCCACCTTGTCCTGCCTTTAGCACACATGTTTTCTTCTTTCTTTCTTTCTTTCTTTCTTTCTTTCTTTCTTTCTTTCTTTTTTTGTTATTTGTTGTTTTGAGGTAGGGTCTTACTATGTAGTCCTAGCTGGTCTGGAACCATCTACATAGACCATGGGAGATAGAGATCCACCTGACTCTGCCTTGAAAGTCCTGAGATTAAAGACATGTACCACCATACCTGGCCCAGAATACCTTAGTGCAGGTCTTTGTGCCTGTGTAGTTTTGACAGGCCCTTCTTTTATTTTTCTGACTACTACTCATACCCAACATATCCAAAAAGTCTTCCTTAGTGCACACATTTGCCTACAGCGCTTGTGTCGGTCCTTCTAACCTGCCATACTTTCTCTCTGCTTTACTTGTTTGGCCTTCACCAAGGTCTTCCTTCTCTTCCTTTGTTGCTGTTCTCATTGCTCCTCTGTTTGTTTGTTTTAACTTAGGGTGACCTTGAATCTGTGAACCTCCAGCCTCAGCCTCCAGAGTGCTAGAATTTTAAGTAATCCATTGTTCAATGACAGGTGGACCTATCTTGTCTTCCTAATTGGATTCACAGAAGCAATCTCTTAGACTCACGGTAGGGCATAGGAATCTACAAACACATATGGGATAGGAATTATCTCATGGGCATAGAGCTTAGGAGGCACTCAGTCCTCGGAATGATTAAACCAAGGAATGGGTCGATGTGATGTGGCTGACTGTATGTGAGAAACAAGGCTTTGCTCAAGTGTGGCAAGGATGCATTTGTAGGAAAGGCAAGGATCAGGGGATTCCATGCGTGGTGGCCAGCAGAAGCCTGTGCCACTCTGCAACGGCACATGTGGCTTCCCACAGGACAGGAACTTACACAGGGCGGGAACCTGGAGGCAGGTGCCTCCCTTCTTAACTGTCTAGTGTTACATGTCTTGATCCTACTAGTCACGCTCTCTTTCCAACACCACCATTAATATTGCTTAATAAAGAAGCAAGCTCTTCAAGCAAACAAGCTACAGGGTGGGAAAGCAAACTCCATTTGGATTGATATGATCAAGCAATCTCTCCTGACTTGAGTCTTGTGGTGATTTGAATGAGAATGTTCTACGTAGGCTCTAGGATTGGAAGGCTTGTTTCTCAGTTGTTGGTGATGACTGGAGAGGTCTAGGAAGGAAGGCCTTGCTGGAGGAAGTACTTCACGGGGTATGAGCTTTTGAGCTGTCAAGGCCTCAAGTCATTCCATTAGATCTCTCCCACTTTTGCTTGAAGTTTACAACGTGAGCTCTTCACGGGGTATGAGCTTTTGAGCTGTCAAGGCCTCAAGTCATTCCATTAGATCTCTCCCACTTTTGCTTGAAGTTTACAACGTGAGCTCTTTGCTCGCTGCTCCAGCTGCCATACCTGCCTGCTGATACACTTCCCAGCCTTAGCTCTTTGGAGCCACACGACCAAATAAACTCTTCCTTCTATAAGTTGCCTTGGTGTAGGCTTATATTTTTCAAAACCTACTTTAATAAGAGTTCTTAAACACTTTAACCTTCCTTCTAATCCACCACCCGCCAGAGGTAGGGGGAAGGAAAGGTAAATAGGGCAAATGGGGATGTGGCCCTGTTTAGACATAGTTCTTTGAGGGCACTCAATCCAGTAGAAACAGCAAGGCTCTGCCAGTCGACTGAAGTCTGCAAAAGTATTGAGAAGCTGCTGAAATTTTATAAGAAGTTCTTTGGTGTATTTCTCTCTACAAAGTCACACAAAGTTCTGACAAATAATGATCAGTGAAACAGGAAAAGGGAGCCAATGCCACAGCATCAGCCACTGTCTGATGGGTTATACTTAAACCCTTTCTAACATCACATGTTCTCCCAAGCATCTACTCCAACAAAACACCCCATGCCCTTTTTTTCAGGCAGCTTCCAGAAAAACACATGTCTGGTCTGAGCACAACATCATCCCAAGTCTCTGCTTCAGCAGAGCATCTTCTCATAAGACAGTCTCCAGTAAAACATCACATAACACAGCTGAGTCTCCAAAGAAACCAGAAATTTCCACTTCACCTTGGTCATGCTATTTTGTCACAGCAACTGAAAAGAAGCTAATGCCATTGTCTAGGACCAAGACAAAGACAAATATTTCCGTGAGCTGTATCCAAAACCCTTGATGTGGCTTTAAACCAACCTTAATAGCACAGACTCAAATTAGGCACTCTGTCCTCTGCCAACATCTGGAACAAGCCAGTTATAACCCCTTCCTTAACTGCAAGATATTCTTCTTAGAGAATTATATGCCATTGGTTAAAATCAAGTCAGGTAGAATGAAAGTCTAAGACAATGTAAAATCTATGTCATTCTATGATGCGATTTAAGTAAACCCAGATTTTGCACAATTTTCTATGAACATTTTGCACAATGTTCTATGATTCTACTTTGGCAGCCATTTCTTGTAGACCAGGAAAAAGGGGCAGTGATTTCTGTGGAAGGAAGAAGATACATATTGACCTAGCTATCCTATGCCTCAGACACTCTAGAAGGATCAGTACTTAAATATTAACAAAACTTAGCCTAGTCACTCTAGATCCTGCAATTGGAATAAAATAGGAGTTGAGTTTGGCAGTACATGCCTGTAACCCCAGCATTTGGGATGTAGAGGCAGGAGAATAAGTGTAGTGAGAACTTTGGTTTCTTTAAAACAAACAAACAAACAAAAAAAAACAGAAATGTTATGTGAATATGTTTTTGTTTTAATCCCA
This sequence comes from Mus caroli, assembly GCF_978045245.1. Taxonomy (NCBI): domain Eukaryota; kingdom Metazoa; phylum Chordata; class Mammalia; order Rodentia; family Muridae; genus Mus; species Mus caroli. Next base: position 112,375,933 of record NW_028227259.1, read on the forward strand.
GATGTGGAATGTGGAGCTGCTTCAGACTGTCCACAGCAGCTAACTATTATTTGTCTTGTGCTCTGGCAGGAGCATGATTTTGTCAGCCAAAGATAGTCTACAGCTGGAATTCCAGAGACTCTTGAGTAAGTCTAGACATGCCAGCACCCCAAGAGTCACTGGTGGCTGCTGCTCCCCTGCTGCCTGCTGCTTTTTGAGAATTGCTGTTTGAGGATTGCTCAGTTGCTGGATGGTTGCTGGGTTGCTGGTGGCTGGTTGAAGATATCCTGAGAACGAAGATTGGACCTGCCCCAAGAAACTGGACACCCCTAATAAGCAGGAAGTATTCTAACAAGATTAATGTCCCCTTTCCCCTCTAACCTTTTTCTCCTACCTAGTGCTGAGGGGTTGGAAGGGATGGGGGTGAAGGTAGTTGGGCGGTAGAAGAAAAACAACCCAATAAGGTGGCTAAAAGTTCAGTTACAGATAAGAATTTCAAGTCATCCCCCGCTTCATATTTACTTCAAGGACAACCTGGGCTGCCTGGGAGCCCCTGTGTCAAACAAACAAACAAATAAACAGCACTATTTTTTGTTGTTGATTTAACTAAGTAATCAGGATTTCTTTCCTTTTTTATTTTAGTTTTTGTTTTGTTTTGTTTTGTTTTGTATAGTTCTGGCTGTCCTGGAACTCCCTTTGTAGGTCAGGCTGGCCTCAAACTCACAGAGATCTACCCGTCTCTACCTCTTGAGTGCTGGGATTAAAGGCATGTACAACCACTGCCTGGCTTGTTTTTTATTTTATTTTATTTTATTTTATAGTCAAAATGTGGTCTAGAACTCTCAAAAGCCATCCCCTCAAATTCCAAAATAGTTTTTCTGTTTTTCTTTTCTTCTTCTCTTGTGTGTATATTCATGAAGGGTTAGGGTTTTTGGAATGTGTATATGTGCCTTTTGTTGTTTTGAGTAGACATTGTGGTTTGTTGTATTTATGTGATCTTGAATTTATGACTCTCCTGCCTCCATCTGCTGTAGTCTGAACTTCATACTGGGTTCTAAAAGAAGGCTTTTGTTTGGTTGGGTGGTTTGCTTTGGTTTTCAGCAGATCTGACATTTATTTTTTAAATGATAGTGATAGTGTGTGTGAGATGATGTGTGATGATGATGATGATAATGATGTGTGTATGAGGCTAATGATGGATGGTGGTGTGTTTATGTGTGATAATGATGGGGTGTGTGCACGTCTGTGTTTGTGTACACACAAGTGCTATGGTGTGTATTTGGAGAACAGAGAACAACTTTCAGGAGTTGGTTCTCTTCTTTTATTTTTATTTTTAAAGATTTATTTATTTATTATATGTAAATACACTGTCGCTGTCTTCAGACACCCCGGAAGAGGGCATCAGATCTCATTATGGATGGTTGTGAGCCACCATGTGGTTGCTGGGATTTGAACTCAGGACCTTTGGAAGAATAGTCAGTGCTCTTAACCACTGAGCCATCTCACCAGCCCCTATTCTTATATTCTTGACCCCGAGGATTGAACGCAGGTTGTCAGGCTTGAGGAGTCAGCACTTTACGGGATGAATCATTTCTCTGACCCAGAGTTGATGTTTACCAGGAATGCATGCCTTAGGTTGTTTTGCCTTTTAGGAGCTTGGGGAGAGATGTTCTTTGCTATTTGTTCTTGAGTTTTTTGTTTGTTTATGTTTTTTGAAACAAGGTTTCTCTGTGTATCCCTGGGTGTCCTAGAACTTGCTCTGTAGACCAGGCTGATCTCAAACTCAGAAATCCACCTGCCTTTGCCCCCTGCCTGTGCTAGGATTAAAAGCATGCCAGGTTTTGGGTTGTTGTTGTTGTTGTTGCCATTGTTCTTGTTTGATTGCTTGGGGTTTTTTTGTTTAGTTTTTTTGGCTGGTTGGTATAATGGAACCCAGGACTTCATGCATGCTGGGCAAGTGCTCTACTACTGAGCTGCATACATCCCCAGCCCTTTTTACTTAAAGATAGGGTGTTACTATATCGACCAGGATGGCCTTTAACTCTTGATCCTCTTACCTCAAAGTTAACTGCAGTTGTAGACTCAAGCCACCCATCCCAGTTTAAAATAGTTTTTTTGTGTCTCAATGAATTAGTTTCATCAGACGATTTTAATTCTTCTTACTATTTATAAGTTTGGGAATTGATTAATATTCATGGGGTTTTTTTTTCTCTTTTTTTCTATCCAAGTCCCTTTCTCAAAAAGAGAAATTAGGCCATGACAGCTTTGCCAAAGGGAAAAAGAAAAGGGTTCTGCATAACCATCCGGCTAAGATCTGCCTGAAGGTCTCAGTGGTGTTGAGTAACCTCAGAGAAACTGCTTCTCTTATGATTCTGTCTAGAGATGGAGACATTGGAGACCCACCAGTTGCCAGGAACTTCAGTTACTAGATGCCTTATCAACCAAGGGAATCCCATTTCTCTTCCTGTTGAGATATGAAGCAGAGCTGCAGACATCCACAAAAAAAAAAAAAAAAAAAAAAAAAAACAAACCACACCACCTCTCCCATCTCTACGTAGGATAGATAGAAAGAAAGAAAGAGAGAAAAACCTATCTACTGTGCCAAGTACTATGCTGTGTGTCTTATGAATCAGGTCTCAAATGATCCTCACAATGACTTCATTGTCCAGATCTGACAATGGGGAAAACTGAGGGTCAATGGAGCTAGGAAATAACTAAAAACACTGGGAAACGGATTAGTTGGTCATTGATGTGGGTGGAGAATGAGAGCCAGGAAACTGTCTGTTTCTCCCACAACAATCCCTTATATAGTAGTGCCTGCAGGTTCACAACTTTGCAAAGCATGGGAACATCCCTTTAGCATCTCTCTGGCATTCATCTTACCTCCTTCATGACCCCATTCAGTCTTGCTACTCCCATTCTCCCTCCCCATATACTATCCAACTTGGTCAATATTGAGCGCTTTGGTCCTAGTAACCATTTGACCACATCTCTGGTTCAGACTGGCTCTCAATTCTGCAATTTGCTTCCTACTCTTTGGCTTCTAGACCTATGAAGAAGTGCATTCACCTTTACTATCCATTGACCGGTCTGTAGAATTGAACCATGCTTCCTGCATGAAACATCTGACCTGGGTGTCACAGTGAAGTCAGGTAAGCAAATGGGAGCTAGAAAAGCGTGTTGCAGAAGCAGAACATGAGCTTTGAATGATGGCTTATACCACAAACCCAGCACTCAGAAGGCTGAGGCAAGGGGGGTGCGGAAAGTTCAAAGTCAGCCTGGGCTACAGAGTGAGTTCTAGACCAACTTATAGTACAGGATGCCCAGTAACAGAAGCCATTCAGGAAGGGTACGGCAAGCAAGTGAGTTACCTGGAGATGGCCCACCATTTTACATGACTGGGATGGATGTGCTCTGAGAGGCAAGGTCCCCAGAGACTTCATCTCAGGATTGCTTTTCAAAACTGGGACTGGACAGTTTATTTTAGGTGCAAGGACAGAAATAAATAACTGACTGGTTTATATAAGACTTCAAAATAGGGCTGGAGAGATGGCTCAGTGGTTAAGAGCATCGACTGTAATGGGATCTGATGCCCTCTTCTGGTGTGTTTGAAGAGAGCAATGGTGTACTCAGATACATACATAAATAAATCTTTTTTTTTTTTTTTTTGGTTTTTTTTCGAGACAGGGTTTCTCTGTATAGCTCTGGCTGCCCTGGAACTCACTCTGTAGACCAGGCTGGCCTCGAACTCAGAAATCCGCCTGCCTCTGCCTCCCGAGTGCTGGGATTAAAGGCGTGTGCCACCACGCCCGGCTCAATAAATCTTTTTTTAAAAGACTTCAAAATAATAAGACACAAGACAGATGACTTGTCTCTTGGCAAAACCATGCTAATTTATGGTATAAAAACTATTGGTTTGCTGGGCGTGGTGGCACACACCTTTAATCCCAGTACTCAGGAGGCAGAGGCAGATGAATTTCTGAGTTCGAGGCCAGCCTGGTCTACAGAGTGAGTTCCAAGACAGCCAGGGCTATACAGAGAAACCCTGTCTTGAAGAAAAGAAAAAAAAAAAACTATTGGTTTAAACTTATAATGAACTTATGGAGCTAGAAAATAGATAAGGAATGTTCAGTCAGGTACTAGTCTCAATGGAAAGACATGTAAACAATTCTACTATCACTCCTTAAAGCTTACCGACCTATGACATTAAATATTACCTTAAACTTACTGTGAACTTATGGAACGCAAAAGTGCTTAGAAAACCATGTAATCAATTATCCTGAGAAGGTATAAAAACTAGGACCAGTAAAGTGGTAGTGTGTGTGTCTGTGCTTGTTCTTTTCTTTTCCTTTTTTCTCTGGCTCACGAAGAGTTAATGAATTCAGAGCCTCTCACCTGGCCAGTGAGAGCCCCAGAATCAAAAAGAGTTCAAGTAACCAAGTTTCTTTTCTTAATCCCCTGCTGCTATCAGCAGGAGTTAATAGCCAGAAGCCATCAGCCATCATTCTGTAACAACAAGAGAGAGTTAACCAAAAGTCATTAGCATTTGCCCCCCCCCCCAAAAAAAAAAACCCCACCATATGATGGCTCACAACCATCCATAATGAGATCTGGCGCTCTTTTCTGGAGTGTCTGAAGACAACTACAGTGTACTTACATATAATACATATAATAAATGTATTACATATGTATACATATGTATTACATATGTATTACATATAATAAATAAATAAATCTAAAAAAAATTTTAACAAAAACTAGCCAGCTGGTGGTGCTGAACAACTTTAATCCCAGCACTTGGGAGGCAAAGTCAAGTGGATCTCTGTGAGTCTGGGTTCCAAGAGAGCCAGGGCTACACAGAGAAACCCTGTCTCAAAAACCAAAATGAGAAATTAATGGGAATTTGTTTTAATAAGCATTTGACTTTAAGGGGCTGTGAAGCTGGCTTTCCACACAAGAACCTGAATTCAGGTCTTTAACATCCATCAACAGTTGGCTACAACAGTAGATGTCTGCAACCCTAGCCCTGGTGTCAAGAGTAGAAGAAAAGACTCTACTAAAGTAGTAGAAAAAGATCTACTAAAGATCTGGAGCTCATTGGCCAGCCAGCCTAGGGAGTTGGCAAACTCCAGGTTCAGTGAGAGACCCTGTATTTAAAACAAAATAAACAACAAAAGGAAGCAGAGATCCAAGGCTGACCTTTAACCTACACACACTCAAACGCATCTGTACACAGCCATTTGAACATGTGCATATGTATCATACATACACACAGGATTTGAGGGCTGGGAATATAGCTTAATGGGCAGAATTCTTGGATAGCACTCACAAAGCTCTGGGCTCATCCCCAGCACCAAACAAAATCTGGCACAGTAGTACCTTGTAATCTCAGCACTCAGGAAGAGAAAGAAGAAAGGTCAAAATGTACGCCTACTGTCTGCCCCACCGCAGTTCTCAGGCTAGCCTCAGATACATGAGACCATGTCTACTATGTTTGGTTTTGTTTTTAAATAAAACTCATCTTCGTATTCTTGGCTTATTTGCCTCATGGTGAGAGAAATTACCATCAATGTGTTCAACTGTCCAGAGAGACTTTCTGAGGTTAATGTTAGAAATTTAAAGTAAAATGGAAAAGGTAAACTCTTTCTCCCAAGGGAATTTCTCGCACAAGTCATACAAAGTCAGCTGTGTTGAGTATAATCTGTGAGGCCCACTGTCTAGCTACATGGCCCTGATAAGACCTTGAAATAGCTATACCCAGGGGATAAAGCCAAGCCAGCAAGCCCTGGATTTGATCCAGAATTTAATACCACATCTACTTTGTCTTTTACTCTCATGAGCTGTGCTAGAAGCCAAGGAAAATACAAATGTTTCCTTTATTCTCCTGTCATAATAGGAGAGTCAGGCCCTAGCCCTTCCTGCAGGGCTCCTCTTGGCTGAGTTCTAACCTCGTCATCATCCCCGCCATGACCCTAATCTTACTCCTGAGTCTTTCAAGGGCAGAAAATGGCAGCGTTCAGGACAGCGTGACACACAGCCACCTAGATCATTCCTTTTTAATTACAAATGTTTTGAAACATTTAACATGCAAGGTATTTTGTCTACATGTATGTCTGTGCATCATGTGTGTGCCTGGTACCAGAAGAGGATATAAGGATCCTCTAGGACTGAAATAACTGGCAGGTGTGAACCATCATGTGAATACTAGGAATTTAACTCAGGTCCTATGGAGGAGAAGACACTGCTCCTAACCACCAAGCTGTCATTCCAGCTCTGCCACATTCTTGAAGAGGGGAGAGTGATTGGAGGTCATCTACAGGGAGACAAGAGCCCACAGGAAGCCCTTTGTGCCACCAAATGATAGTCAGAGTCCCAGAGAAATCTAATGGACCAGAACTGGGGACTTGATCCTGAGTACACATGGCACACTTTTTGGAAACTAGAAACTCTTGTTCAGAGATTCAGAGGGGAAACATTGTAAGGATAGGTGAAGATCGCCGGGCGTGGTGGCGCACACCTTTAATCCCAGCACTCGGGAGGCAGAGGCAGGCGGATTTCTGAGTTCGAGGCCAGCCTGGTCTACAAAGTGAGTTTCAGGACAGCCAGAACTATACAGAGAAACCCTGTCTCGAAAAACCAAAAAAAAAAAAAAAAAAAAAAAAAGGATAGGTGAAGATCATGACAGTACATGATAATGTGACCTTGCGGGCGTGGTGGTGCGAGAGACAGAGGCAGGCACATTTCTGAGTTCGAGGCCAGCCTGGTCTACAAAGTGAGTTCCAGGACAGCCAGGGCTATACAGAGAAACCCTGTTTCGAAAACAAACAAACAAAAACAAAAAAACAAAAACAAAAAAACCTAAAAAATGTGACCTCATCTGTAGTTACAAGCTAGAGGCCGGAGGACATTCAGATTTCCTGAAAGAAACTAAAGGTGTTTACAAGTGTTCTTAGCATTGATATTGAGCTCACTCAAGAGACAGATAGGCACCTTGTTGGAGTTTTTGTCACCCACAGAGCAATTCCATGTGTGAAGGGTTTTGTTGTTCCTTTGGTTTCGGTTTTAAATGTGTATGAGTGTCTTGCCTGCTTGTGTGTCTATTTACCACATGCAGTGGCGCCTGAGGAGGCCAGAAGAGGATGTTGGATCCTCTGGGACTGGAGGACCATTGTAAGCTTCCATGTGGGTGCTGGGATCCAAACCAGTCCTCTAGAGCATCCCATTCTCTTAACCACTCCCCAACCATAAATACTAGATTAGAAGTGTGTGCCACCACTCCCTATTTCTGGGTCTCCTCCTCCTCCTCCCCCTTCTCTTCTGGGCATTGAGCCCACCGCTTTGTGTGTGCTAGGCAAGTGTCTACCATGGAGCTATGCCCCCATCCTCAATTTTCTAGAGGATTTTTAATTTGAAGACAAATATTCTACTTGAGAAAACAGATTGACATTTATACTGACTGGAAAAAGCAATGACATTTTTGGGAATTACTAGGCTCAAATGGCTTTTCAGGGTTAAGGAACCATTGAACCTGCCAGATGACATTCTTTTCTCAAGGGAGGGAGGGGGACAGGAGAGAAGGTAATTTGGAATCTTGCTCTCTCCTAAGAATATGCTTTCTTGCTTCTGTGTTTGGCATAGTGTCAAGGGGACTGTCAGCCCACAGGTAATCATTGTTAACTTGCTGTGGAAGGGAGAGCTATTTAGGAAAACATTAAAAGCCTGTTACAGGGTCATAAAACCTTCAAGGGCAAAGAAGTACAAGGCCTGTGCAACCTGTTTCACTCAAGCAGAGACACTGGGCAGAGGATTTCAGTACCCACTGAATTTTAAGAAAAAAAAATTTCCCATGTGGTTCGTCATGGATATTTTTTTAAAAAGACAATGTGTATAGAAAAACATACTACCATAAGTAGGATAACAGGGCAAGCAGAGGCAGAGAGTCTAGGCAATCCAGATTGATGATACGCCGCATTCTTGTGATTTCATTAGGAGTTCCCATCCTCAGAGGGTTGTAGCTACAAGGGGTTTCCTCAGTTGTCTATGCAAGCAATAACTCACACCTTTGTGCCCTTTGCACGCTGTGTGGTTTGGAGACAGCTACAGATCCAAAAAAGGTTGTTGATTAAGCTTTCATCAGAATTTATGAGCAAATTCTCTGAGTAGCACGGAAGGATAGGTAAGGAGCTCACCTTGAAAAGCATCACCTTGAGCTGAATGTGTGGGATGACATCACCTTGAGCTGGATGTGATGGCCGATGCCTGCAACTCCAATGTGCCCCACAAATATTATTGTATATGATTTGCATTTGTCAGCTGTACTTTACTGAAATCTTAAAAGATTTATTATTTGTGTGTGTGCATGCACATGTGTGTGGGCTCCCTCAGAAACAGAAGAGGGTACCAGAGTCACTGAAGTTGAAGTTACAGATAGTTGTAGGCTACCTGATGTGGGTGTTCAGGACCTCTTCAAGAGCAACAAGCACTTATAGTGCTGGAAAGATGGCTCAGCTGTTAAGAGAACTTGCTGTTCTTCCAAAGGACCGGGGTTGGATCCCCAGCACCCAAATGATGGCTCACAAACATTTGTAACTTCAGTCCCTGGGGTTCTGACATCCTTTTCTGGCCTCAACAGACAGCAAGCACTCATGTAGTACACAGATAAACATTCAGGCAAGGTATTTATGTACATAAAATATTTTTAATTAAAAAAAAAGTATCAAGTGTTCTCAACTACTGAGCCATCTCTCCAGTCCCTAGTGGATTTTTTCTTATGTATTTATTGTGTGTGAGAGGTCAGAAGGCGCCTGAGATTCAGAGAAAAGAGAGGCTTCCCTGATCAAAATCAAATGTGGACCATAGAGTAGTGAGAGGATAGAATCCTAATCACTAGATCACCAAGAACAGTCAAGTTACACTTTAATTTAAAACAAAACAAAACAAAACAAAAAACAAAAAACAAGCCTATATAATCTAGCACTTTGTACCCAGAAGCAGGAAGATATGAATTTAAGGTCATCTTCAGCTGAGCATGATAGCACAGCTATAATCCCAGCACATGGGAAACTGAGGGAAGATGGCTGCTGTAAGTCTGAGGATAGCTAGGAGTGAGTTCTAGGCAACAGGACCCTATCTCAACAAAAACATACTGGAAAGACAAGAGGGTCACAGGTTCAAGGTCAGCCTCTTCTACATAGTATCTTCGAGGCCTCATTAACCACATGAAATTCTGCCTCTTAACCAACTAACAATGCCGACAGCAAGAGACTTCTTCGGAAGGTTCAGAAAGTCTTCCTTCTGCTGTTTCCAGATTTACTTTGGTTTACAGTATTTTGGCTTTTTGAGACAGGGTCCTTTGTGACCGGGGTTGACCTTGAAATGATTATGGGGTGGAGCATGGCTTTGAGTCCCTTCTGCTTCTGCCTCCTTGTGCTGGGATGAGAGCTGTGAATATTACACCTGCTGCTTCTCCACTTAGACGTCTGAAATCCCACCCCACAGCAGGCTGATCTTCCCCTGGTTTCTTCCACTGAGACTGTTGAGCAAACACTACAGGTCGCCTTTGAATTTCTCCTACTGAGTCTGCTGACTAGTCCTGATCATCACTGCTCAGTGAACCTCGGCTGTTTTCTGTGGACTTCCCACACCATGACTTCCCTAACCCTGCTTTCTCTCCAGTCTCCCTCCTCTTTCTTCTCCCCTTCCTACCCTTCCTCACCTTCTTTCTTTTCCTCCCTTCTGGTGTTGCCCATGAAGCCCAGGGCTTTGCATATGCTAGGTAAGGCACACATCTGCAAGGGGTTTCTTCAAGTCCGTTTATTTTATTCAGCAAATCATTTCTCATGCTACTTATCAGCTTCAGTGGAACTGAAGGAACCATACAGTCATGGACAACACTGAGAAAGCACCTGCATTGTCTGTGGCTTGGACATTGTTCACCTTGGTGATCGCTCAAGTTCAAGTGCTAGGAAGAGGTACAGGGATAGTGGTATGGCTCCGGAACAACACATGACTTGCAGAAATGGGCCAGGCAAATGGCTCATCAGGTAAAAGCACCTGAGCCAAGCGAGCTCAATCCCTGGAACCCACACGGTAGGAGGAGAGCAAGTCAGCTACTCTGACTCCCACACATGCACTATGGTACAAGCATGTCCCCACAGGTACACACACACACACACACACACAATGTAATTACAAAATCAAAAATACAAGCAAACAAACCCCAGATGTGGAGGTGCATGGCAGTAACTGGAGGACTTGAGAGGCAGAAGTAAAACAATCCATTTAAGAGCTAGCCTTGGGGGCTGGTGAGATGGCTCAGTGGGTAAGAGCACCCGACTGTTCTTCCGAAGGTCCAGAGTTCAAATCCCAGCAACCACATGGTGGCTCACAACCATCCGTAACGTGATCTGGCGCCCTCTTCTGGAGTGTCTGAAGACAGCTACAGTGTACTTACATATAATAAATAAATAAATCTTAAAAAAGTAGCCTTGGCTATCTGAGACTCTGTTTTGGGGGATGAGCCTGAGAGGACAAGACATGTCAAAAAATGAGCTGATGCTATTTTCCCTTTTGAACCTTATCCCTCTTGATTCCAGAGGTAATCACTGTTTCAAACGTATGAGCATCAGTTTATCTTATTTTGTATATGTGTGTGTGTGTGTGTGTAGAAATAAAATATATCCTTATATCCAAAGCTGATCTTAGATTGTGGAGGGACTGTTGTAGGATTTACACACCTTGATGCTGATGTCTGAACTACAATTTAAACCAGGCTCAGAGCCCCACCCAAAGTATATGTATATAGCATTTTTTTTTCTGTAAGAAAATTGCTTCTGTCCCATAAAATGAAATGACATATCTCATGCTTCCATAAAGAACATCATGATTTCCTCCATCTCACTCTGGATGAGTGTGCAGACCACTGAGAAGCCTTCACTCTTCCCTAGAGCACAGATGGTGCTCTGGGTTCAGGGCTTGATAAGCAACCAACTCCTTGCCTTTGTGGTACATAGACAGAGACAGGTAGGTATCAGCTAAGGATAAGTGGGACAAAGCAAATTAATCAGGCATGACATCTGAGATGACTGTGTCTGAGTGTGTGAGGGTGAAGGAATCTTTAATATGAACACAATGAATATTGTGAATCCATCAGAGAAGTTGGAAAAGATCCGAATATAGAGCAAACTCGAGTACCAGTGATTTTTATTATTATTGTCATTGAATAAAATAAATAAGCTGGGTGTGGTGGCACACGCCTTTAATCCCAGCACTCGGGAGGCAGAGGCAGGCGGATTTCTGAGTTCAAGGCCAGCCTGGTCTACAGAGTGAGTTCCAGGACAGCCAGAGCTACACAGAGAAACCCTGTCTCAAAAAACCAAAATAAATAAATAAATAGGAAAGGAGCATGGCTGCTGCTAGGTATGGTGGAGGGCCATGTGTGGAGAGGAGGAGGGGAAAGTTGGGGGGCAGCAGGACAACTGTGTGCAGGAGCCAGGAGGGGCAGGTACCTAGACCTTGATATGCTAATAGGCACCACAGGCTAAAAGACAGGCCTGAGGAGGCATATGATACCTTCTAGCAAGTAGAACTATCTTCTTAACTCCCTGAAGGAATGATGGATTTTGCTACATACCTGACTCTGGGAAAAGGAATTTCTTGAGATCTTACAGATGGCAGGTGCCATTTAACTAGCCTCAGGCTAATATTAACTTAATCTTCCTGCCTCAGATTCGTGAGAATTAATAGCTGGGGTTATGAGCCTATGCCACAAGGCCTTGCATAACGTGATATTTGATGTGATAGCCCTCATTAGGGCTTCTGGAGGAGGAAATGCTATCAGAATAGGTACATTGCCTTCCCAGCTGTTTGAACATTAACAGGATAAGATGTCTCTGAGAAATGCAGCTGATTAAGGACATGGTTTGTGATGCTATCAGGGACATTAATCATAATGACTCTGGGGAGGAGAAGGAGGGTGGATTGGGCTAAACTTTCTAGGGCCTGGAACTAGAGACTGAGTTTGGTTCCCAGAACACAAATCAGGTAATTCCCCAGCTCCAGGGCACCCAACGCCCTCTTTTTAGTTTTATGGGGCACCCACAGAAGTGCCATACACTCAAACACATGCATATATACATATATACATATACACATCAAAAATTTTTTTTAAAAAAGGATATTTTAAAAAAAATTTTCCAAGACAAGATTGCTGTAGAAAGAACCTCTTATGAGCATCACCGGTCAATACAAAAGCCTATGGCCGAGGAGCCGAGGCAGGAAATGGGTGGGGCGCTGGCAGGAAGAGAGAGAATTCTGGGAAACTGTCAGAGGTGGGAGATGGAGGTAAACCAGAAGGAAGATGAACTCGGTTATTGTATGTAAGAGAAAGATCCTTTCATTGGACTAAAAGGGGGAAATGTAGAGAGACTTTCTCTTAAGCATCACCTACCAATAAAAAAGGTTATGACCAACGAGCTGAGGCAGGAAATGGAAGGTGGAACATCTAGCAGGGATAGAGAATTCTGGGAAATGGTCAGACCCACTGGAGGTTCGCAAGTTGAACCGCTGAGGAGACTGACCTAAACCAGCGCTGAGAAGACAACTGACCTAAACCAGCAGGTAGCAGCACTCAGGATAGAATAAAGGGGAGATTCGCTCCCAGGAACTCACAAAGAGAGGAAACCAGCCACGTAGCAGAACCCAGGATAGAATAAGAGGAATAACTTAAAAGCAAGCAAGTCAGAGGGTAGGCATGATGTTTCTGTACACTGTGTAAAGTTTTCCCTTGTGTTATTCAAATGCCAATTGCTCTGCCCTCATATTTTGTTTCAATCCATGTCGTTGCAATGCTTATACAAAGAATCTCCTGTCTCAAGTTTGGGCAAACAGTTCTTACCATTTATTCTTTGCCTTGTCAATCAAGGCTGAATACCCAATGACTGGGCAGAATAGAGAATACGGTAGGACATTTGCCAGCAGAGGGAGAGGGGAGAGGGGAGAGAGGGAGATTCAGGCAAGCTGGCAGGATGAAGGAATTGGAGCCAAGAAGAAGGGACTGGAAGAGCCAGATCAGTACTAATATGCAGGTCCTATGAGATGCCACTGGGAGGTCGCAGTTAGCACAGAAAGTAAAGGTAGATAGACCATTTAATTGCTCAGCTATTGAGGTACATGCCTGACTTTGGAAAAGGAATTTCTTAGGACCTTACAAATGGCAGGTACCATTTAGCTAACCCCAGGCTAATAGTAACTGTTAATAAACTTTTAAATAAAACTTGGTTTCTCTGTGCAGTTACTGGGGACTAGCATAAGGTAAGGAAATACAGCTGATGAATTAATTCACTGATTACATTTATATTAAGAACAATTCATGGGGCTGGTGAGATGGCTTAGTGCTTAAGAACACTGACTGCTCTTCCAGAGGTCCTGAGTTCAATTCCCAGCGACCACATGGTGGCTCACAACCATGTGTAGTGGGATCCGATGCCCTCTTCTGGTGTGTCTGAAGACAGCTACAGTGTACTCATATAAATAAATACATACATCTTTTTTTTTAAAAAAAAAAAAGAATTCATTTATATGAGAGAACAAGCCAAAGCTTATGGCCTGGGCATTTATTGATAATTAGTTTCAGTCATGATTCCGGGAGCAGGGGCTGGGAAGGAAAAGCTTGGGGTTTATTTTTTTCAGATTTGTCTGGGTAGCCCTGACTGACTTGGGAACTACCTCTGTAGATCAGTCTGGACTTTAACTCAGAGACATCTGCCTGTCTCTGTCTCCCATCTAAAGGCAGGCAACACCACTGCCCTTTGAAAATCTTTTCTTAAAAAGATTTCCAGAGCTAGATGTGAGCGCCCGACTTGACTGCAGAAGGGAAAAGACCTGGAGCCCAGAACTGGTGCTGCTTATATAGGCCTAGGAGAGGCGTGTCTCACACCCGATTGATTATGCATTCTACCTCATTTGCATGTCTCACATCTGATTGGTTATACTCTCAGTATCATACCTCATTTACATGTCTCTCATCCGATTGGTTATACTCTCAGTACCTCACAGAACCTCATTATCATGCCCGGGCCAGGCAGTGACTTGGCAAAAAACTTTACTTGCATATGTACACATTGGTTGTTTACCCAGCCTTATGCGTGGTGGCCAGCGGTAGCCAGCGCCACCTTGTAATGGCATATGTGGCTTCCCACAACTAGAAAACAACTACAGGTTTTGGGAGTTGCATTTGATTCACTTAGATCCTTCTCAAGACTTCTGCCTCTCCCCACCCACAAGTCTCTTACACTAAGGGCATGGCCAATCACTCGGGCTGTTCTGGTAGATACCTCACAGATGTAGTCCCAGGACCCCTTTCTCTTCAGGGAAAGACTACCTTTTCTTCTGGAGTATGTTTTTCCTGCTACAAACTCTGCTCTTTGGTCACACTTCATGACTGCTGGAACCATGAGACAAGCAGGCCAATCTGACCCCAGCACAGGACAGACCTGTCAAGGCAAGGTCTAACCACAAGCTCAGCGTTTATCCCCAGGTTTTTTGGTTTTTTGTTTTTTTTTTTACTTTGGAATGTAGGAAGAAAAACCATTCCTCTAAGGAGGCAAAGCTGCAAGCCCCAAGGCAGGGGAGTGCTGATAGTGTTCTTGGCAATCCCGACTTGCAGTGAAGCTACCTGAAAGAATAAACTGAATAAGCAGAAAGATTCTAAGGATAGGGAGGCTAACTAGCCCTCTGGGTTCCAGATCTCTTCAGATTCCTATGTAGCTCTCCTGTAATTCCAAGAAACTGCTAAACCCCCACCTCTGCCTAGTCTAATTGCATTTCTGTCCTGAGAAAAGTGTCCCAGTGCAATGCCTTCCTCTACATTGACTCAAGTTCTAAAATTAAAACCCCATCTCCCTTCCCTCGCTAAATAAAATTCCTCTCTAAAGTCCTAAGAGAAACTAATCCAGCTAACTGCCTGGACTTAGTTCCCTCTGAGAAGATAACAGTTTCTCTCTGCAGATAATGGGAGGCAAGCACTTGCAGAGACAGGGAGCAGATACCTCCAGAATCCTGCTGTGAGCTCGAACTGTTCCGAACAAAAAGTTATACAAAAAAAGAACAGCAAGGGAGATGGAGAGATGGCTCAGTAGTTAGCACATATTGATCTTGCAGAGGACCAAAATTCAGCTCCCAGTACCTATACCAAATAGTTCACAACTGCCTGTAATGCCAACGCCAGGGGATTCAGAAAATCCAATGTACTCTTCTGGTCTCTGAGGCCACTGTACTCACATGCACAGAGAGTGTATAATTTTAAAAAGTTTTTTAAATTGCCAAAACAAACTCACAAGAAAACAAACAAACAAAAAAAAAACAGAGGCTCAAGCCGGGCATGGTGACGCACGCCTTTGATCCCAGCACTTGGGAGGCAGAGGCAGGCAGATTTCTGAGTTCGAGGCCAGCCTGATCTACAAAGTGAGTTCCAGGAAAACCAGGGCTATACAGAGAAACCCTGTCTCGAAAAAAACAAACAAACAAAAACCCAGAGGCTCTCTGGGGTCTTGGTTTTGTAATTGGTCTATTTATGGCCAAGTGGTTCTGCTCCTGGTTGAATGACAGAGAGATGGATATGGGTTTACATATGGTATTGTTCCTAATAGGTAAGGAGACATCCCAGTGCCTGTGGATGCAGGTTGGTTGTGGTTTGAGTGTGTCTTCCAAGGCTTCATCTGTGGTGATGTTGAGAGATGGTATGTACCTTTAAGAGTTGGAGCC
This sequence comes from Mus caroli, assembly GCF_978045245.1. NCBI lineage: Eukaryota > Metazoa > Chordata > Mammalia > Rodentia > Muridae > Mus > Mus caroli. The sequence continues at coordinate 112,391,674 of NW_028227259.1, forward strand.
TAGGGCTGGTTGTGATAGCCATATGATCTGCCAATTACCTCAGTACCCAGGAGGTGGAGGTAAAAAGATCAGGGGTTCAAGACTATCCTAAGCAACATAATGAATTCAAAGACCAGCTGAACTATAGCGCACCTGTGTCAAAGCAGGGGCTGGTGCTGTAAAGAGGGCTAAGTGTTAAGAACACTTGCTGCTCTTGTAGAATATTCAGGTTCAATTACCAGTAACCATGTTGACCATCTCCAACCACCCATAACTCTAGCTCCAGAGAATCCAATAATGTCTTTTGGATTTCTTGGGTACCCACATTCATACATACATAGACCTTACACATACATACTAGTTAATTAAAACCAGAAACATAGGCTTGATGGTGTATGCCTTTAATCCCAGCACTCAAGAGGCAGAGGCAGGGAGATCTTTGTGTTCAAGGCCAGCACAGCTAGGGCTACATAGAAAAGCTGTGTCTTGAAAAACAAAAACAAAAAAATACCCCCCAAACAACAACAACAAACCCAAAACATACAAACAACAAAACCCTGTACCACTGCTAATAGAATATTTTTAAAAACACAAGAAAACACGTAGGGTTTGCATTAGAGAACATGCTTGGAAGAAGCCGTCTCTCCTCCTTTAACAATATCTAGGCAAGACAAGATGGCTGGGTTAAGTAAATGCAGAGTTAAATTCTCAGAACTCACAGTAAACTCCTGAAAATTGTCTTCTGGCTTCCACACACATTCAATGGCACGTGCACTCATAAATGTACACTTTGATAGTTAAATAGAAAAATAACTGAGATTGTAGCATAAGGGCAGCTGGGGGACACGGAGTTGAGACTAATGAGATACAGGCTGGTCTGATATAGCATTTTCTCCTGCTTTTCCTTTGCCCATCCCACCCTCCCCACCTGCCGCCATCCCCATATTTGACCGTTAAGAGTATTACACACAACTCAATTTGGCTTTGTGAGTTTTATTATTCATTTATTTGAGACCGGGTCACATGTAAACTTTAAATTCACTCTGTAACCATAGTTTGAACTCCTGATCTTCCTGTACCAACCTTCCAAGTGCTGGGATCGCAGCACACACCACCATGCCCAGCTCCACACTCATGATTGCATTGCTTTGAGGCTTCCTCTTACACGGCTGCCTTCCCTAATGCCCTAAAGTTCTTTGGTCTCATTTGCCTCTATTGTGTTTTTAGATTTATTTCATACATATGAGTGGCTTTTACTTGGTTGTCTTGTATGCGCACTACAGTGTGTTTGGTGCCTGGGGAGATTAAAAGGACGACTTTGGATTTCCTGAAACTACAGATGACTGTGAGCTACCACATGATCCTAGCAATCCAACCTGGATCCTCCGGAAGAGCAGCCCAGTGCTCTTAACTGCAGAGCCAATCCTCCAACCTCTCATTTGCCTTTGGCACCTCACTGTTTAGAAAACCGACATATAACAGAATTGCAGTAATTGTTTTTCTCCTCTCCTTTTCAGAAAGGGTCTGTATTGCCTAAGTTGCCCTTAAAATTGGAAGTAATCTTCCTCCCCTGGCCTTTGGATTTACAAATGGTAGCCACTAAGCTCCATAATAATTATTAAAAATCAAAATCAACGAATGGTCTGAGCTGAGGATTCAGTGGCAGAGTGACTACCATTCAGGAGGCCCTGGATTCAGCCCCAGCACTTCATAGAACAAATGTGTTGGCGACACAAGTCTAGAGAATCCCAGTGCTCAGGAGGCAGAGACAAGGGTGGAGGTAGAGGGGAATCAGAAGTTCAAAGTCACCCTTGGCTATGTGGTAAACCTGAGGCCAGCCTGGAATACATAAAACCAGTTTAAAAAAAAAAAAGACATATGACCTCTGCTAATGCCACCTGCTATACCTTCCCTTGAATGATGTTACCATTTTCTCCCTTGTATTGGGATTTTTGTGACTGCGTCCTCACTGGAATGAAAGCCCTCCAAACACCAGGCATAGCACTTTGTTTATAACCAGCATGAAAGTAATATTTGTAATCTAACTGATAAGAAATCAATACAGATATGATCATGCAGATGCCAGAATATAAGCAGGCCTTCATTTCCACAGAACTGTCATTCCAGCGCTGACAGGGATATTGAGGCTGAAGCTTGCTGAGGTATCTGAAGGGGTTTAGTAACCACGGGCCTTTCCTCCAGCTAATGGTAATTTTTGTTTTCACTGTAAGAAAACTGATGCCTAGGAACCAAAAAGTGACTCTGTTCAAACAGCAGGTCAGTTGCAGAATCAAGACTAGGTCTGCCCTCTCAGGACCCTGCTTGCCTTATCTTCTGCATAAGCCACAGACTTGGAAAAGTGGGGGTGATTCCCATATCAGGAGGAAAAGAGGAAGGGGAAAGAGAGGCTATGCGTCAGTGACCCCTCACACTTTCAGACTGAGAGGTTCTTGTTCAGACTGAGACTCAAGTTTGTTGGCCTATGAACACATCACAGCTTCCGGAGACTTAGGTAGGACACAACTATCTTCATCACGGGCAAGAAACTCTAGTAGATAAGCTATCTCATATTCACTGGGCAATTCTAAGGCACCAGACTAGTCATAAAGTCTACTTAATGATGTTGAACATGAAAGTCCAGATTGTGTATTTCCAAGCAACAATCCAGGCTAGCTAAATGGTCCATTTTTTTACATCTGGCCTGAACTCTCAAGTGTGTGAAGGTGGTGTTCCCAGTTTAAAGCTACAGCTACAACAGACTTTCTTCACCTGAGCATATTAAGACCAGATAGTTATGAGGGCCTCTTGGTGCATGCTGGGAATTTTAGCAGCATCCTTGGCCTCTACCCACTAGATTCCCACAGCAACACTCTGAGTCCAACTACTTGGAACAACTAAAATTCTCTCCAGAGCTGAGGAGATGGGTCTGTGGGTAAGAACATTTGCTGTGCAAGCAAAAAGACTATTGGGTCACAAAGTGTCCCCCACCCCCCAATGGCAGTGCTGACGGCAATGTTTTAAGATAATGACTCTACCCACACCTGGGCTGGGTTTTGCTGGGAAATAGAAATGTTAAGTGTTTCTCAGAAGCCTTTAAAGACTGATAAACACTCCTGACTGCAGCTGTCAGCACATTGTCTTTCTGGAAAAGTCCCCATGCTAACCACCTGGCAGTTCCAGGCTCTGTCATATGTCCATGTAAAACCCCATAGTTTATACAGCTGGGCACTATCTGAGATAGCTTCAGAGATGGCTTCACTCTGAGGCAGACAAGCAGGTTTTTGTTTGGTGCAGTCCTGGCTGATCTAAACTCAACTCTGTAGACCAGAGTGACCAAGAACTTGAATAGCTGCCTGCCTTCACCTGCGGAGTGCTGGGATTAAAGGCATGTGCCACCACACCTGGCTAGCTAGTTGAATCTTGATGGCTACCAGCCTGGCTCTTGTTTCTATGAGACCTTCTGTCTACAGGAAGTAAGTCGGAAAGTGATAGAACAGGGTACCTGAAATCCTCTGTTGCTCAACATTTCTTGTTTAGTTTTAAGTATATGTGTGTGTGTGTACATATATATACATGTACACATATCTCACCCCACAATAGCATTTGTAAAACCTTGGGATCCGCGACCAGGAACTGGATGGGAAAAGCAGACAGCTTGTCTCTTCAATCAGCCCCTCCCCTACACTATCAGCAGTGGCAGCTGCCAGCCAAGAGACTGCTGGAGTACCACCCACAGCTTTACATACACATCTCCTCCTGAAAGGCAAACTGTGCTGAGCCCGGTGCAGCAGAGACAGTCGTAGGTGCTCGTGAGAGCTGCACTAGTCTCACTAGAGTAGACTGAAGCTGCCACATCCTTCCCCTTGTGCAGATCCAGCTCTGGAGTCATCTGCAGATGACGAAATTCACTTGTTATTTAGGACATGGGGCAACCTGTCGTTGTGTTGCAATGCTTACTGACTGGTTCATTTTCCAACCACCTTCCTCTTCTCACCTAAATTACCTACTGGGTCTTCCAGGTCCTAGACACCAACTCATCACACTCCAAGCAGATCTCCATAGTCTGTGACTTTCCATGGCAGTTTGCTTACACCTTTGGGTGCACAAGGTTCTTAGCAGGCTACAAGGGCAGAACCACATTTCACTCATGTGCCGTAGCCTAATGACTAGGTCTGTTCACTGGGGAGAAGGATAATTTCCTCTTTGCCCTTGCATTTTCAATTATTAAAATATTGCAGAGCCGGGCGTGGTGGCGCACGCCTTTAATCCCAGCACTCGGGAGGCAGAGGCAGGTGGATTTCTGAGATCGAGGCCAGCCTGGTCTACAAAGTGAGTTCCAGGACAGCCAGGGCTATACAGAGAAATCCTGTCTCGAAAAACAAAAAAAAAAAAAAAAAAAAAAAAAACTGGGCTGGAGAGATGGCTCAGCGGTTAAGAGCACTGAATGCTCTTCCAGAGGTCCTGAGTTCAATTCACAGCAACCATATGGTGGCTCACAACATCTATAATGGGATCTGATGCCCTCTTCTGGTGTGTCTGAAGACTGCAACAGTGTACTCATATAGATGAATAGATAAATAAATCTTTAGAAAAAAAATTTAAAATCTAGGGTTGTAGAGATAGCTCAGCAGTTAAGAGCACTGGCTGCAGCCGGGTATGGTGGTGCACGCCTTTAATCCCAGCACTAGTCTATAGAGTGAGTTCCAGGACAGCCAGGGCTATACAGAGAAACCCTGTCTCGAAAAACAAAAACAACAACAACAAAAAACCCAACAACAACAACAACAAAACCAACAACAACAACAAAAAGAGCACTGACTGCTCTTCCGGAGGCCCTGAGTTCAATTCCAAGCAAACACATGGTAGCTCACAACCATTTGTAATGTGATCTGATGCCCTCTTCTGGCATATAGGTGTACATCCAGATAGAATACTCATATAAATTAAATAAAAGTTTTTAAAAAAATTAAAACTAGGCTGGGTGGTGGTGGCATGCTCCTTTAATCCCAGCACTCGGGAGGCAGAGCCAGGCAGATCTCTGAGTTCAAGGCCAGCCTGGTCTACAGAGTGAGTTCCAGGACAGCCAGGACTATACAGAAAAACCCTGTCTCGAAAAACCAAAATACTACTACTAATAACAATAACAATAATTTTGGCTTATAGTCTACAAATAGTCTACACATCAATACTGGTATAAATAAATAAATAGAGCTGGAGAGGTGGCTCAGCGTTTAACAGCACTATCTGCTCTTCTGGAGGTCCCGAGTTCAAATCCCAGCAACCACTTGGTACAACCATCTGTAACAAGACCTGATTCCCTCTTCCGGTGTCTGAAATCAGCTGAAATATACTTACATATAATAAATAAATCTTAATAAATGTTAAACAAATTAACAAGAGAAGAGATAGCTTGTCCAGGCGATTTTTTGTTTTGTTTTGTTCCTCCATGTAGCCCTGGTCATCTTGTAACTCACTCTGTAGACCAGACTAGCCTTGAACTCAGAGATCCACCTGCCTCTACCACCTGAGTGCTGGGATAAAAGGTGTTCGCCACCACCACCTGGCTAGACGAATTCTTTTTTTTTTTTTTTTTTTTTTGAGGGCCCTGGAGAGGGGCTCCCTTTTTTTTTTTTTTTAAGATTTATTTATTTATTATATGTAAGTACACTGTAGCTGTCTTCAGACACTCCAGAAGAGGGAGTCAGATCTTGTTACGGATGGTTGTGAGCCACCATGTGGTTGCTGGGATTTGAACTCCTGACCTTCGGAAGAGCAGTCGGGTGCTCTTACCCACTGAGCCATCTCACCAGCCCCAGGCTAGACGAATTCTAAACAATCTGTGTTACGCGATATTTGATCATACTTTGAACTGCAAGATTGTGTTATTTATTTTTAAAAAGCCATTTCTAATTGAGGTGTGGCTCAGCCTTAGTACATACCTTTAATCTCAAACAATGAAGGTTAAACTTCGTAGAAGGAAGCACCATGTTTGAAAGTGATGTCTAACTGAGTGGTAGACAGTGATGAATCAGAGAAAGATTTGACAGAATAGGAGATGCTCAAGTCTCAGAGAAGAGAGGAAAGTGAGGCTACTTAAGAGAGAGCAGTGCAGAGAGAGGGGAAGAGACAGTTTTACTGGAGCAGTTATACAGAGTCAGGCTGTAGAGAGAGCACGCTAGATACAGGTGAAGAGAGAATGAGCCAGAAAATGAGAAGAAGCCAGAAGATTAGAACAGATTGCCAAGTCTGAAGCCAAGCAGAGCATTTCAGGAGAGGTGGAGAGAGAGAACCCAGATTGAATCAATTAGCTTGGAGAAGAGCTTGAACCAGAACAGCTGAGTTGAATCAGCGAGACAGAGTTCAGAAAGCACTAGGAAGGGTGAGCCTATTCAGCAGTAAGTCTCAGAGGCTGAAAACATTTTGGGCCTAGATTAGATTGTATGGAGCCCTCATTATAATTTGTTCTAATTAATTAGATAGACATTTAAATGACGTTTACTATGTGACAGGTACTGTTATAAGTGTCTCTTACAGATTAACTCAGTAAAATCTTATTCCTTTTTTTTTTCTCCAGTACTGGGAATGACATCAGGGCCTGGTACATGCTAGCAAGAACTGGACCACTGAGTCACAACCCCAGCCAGATCATTGCCTTTTTGTGGACAGGGATCTGAGATCTGGGCTAGTCACACAACACTTGCTTGCACAGGTTCAAACAGCCATTAAGTGGTTGTATTGAGGGAATCTGACCACTAGATTGCATAGCTTCTCTTACTCAAAGAAAACTTTGAAAAGTGGTTTTAAGTGAGAATCTTGCCTTCTGTTGGGGGCATAACAACAAAAACCGAGCTGATAAAATTATTACCGGCCACTAGAGGGCAGCAAACCCTTACAAAGGTTGCCTTACAAATAAGTCGCTCAATATTTATTTATTTATTTATTTTTATTAATTTATTTGATACAGGGTTTCATGCAGCCTCCATCTTTTTTTTTTTTTTTCGAGACAGGGTTTCTCTGTATAGTCCTGGCTGTCCTGGAATTCGCTTTTTACCCCCCTACCTCCATCTTTGTATGTAGCCAATGCTGGCACTATGCATCTGAATCATTATGCCTGATTTTAAGCTAGTCTTCTTCTTCTTCTTCTTCTTCTTCTTCTTCTTCTTCTTCTTCTTCTTCTTCTTCTTCTTCTTTTTCTTCTTCTTCTTCTTTCTTTTGAAAGGTGAGTAGGAGGGGCAGGATGCTATATTTTATGAGACAGGGTCCAGGCTGGCCTCAAACTAGTTTCTGTAGGCCAAGCTGGTCCTCTAATCACCAGAATTCTCCTGCCTCCATCTCCTGAGTGCTAGGATTACAGGCATGGGCCACCATATATGACTTGAAATTCTTTTCTTAGGGGTAAATCTAGAATCCTGGGAGTACAGAGATGATTTAGCCATTAAAGGCACTTTCTGCCAAGCCTAATGACTTGAATTTAATTCCCAAGACCCACAAGGTAGGAGAGACTGATTCCTTCAAATTCTCTGAGTTGTTTCAGTGTGTATATACAGAGACACATATACACATAAATACATGTAATTTTAAGAGAATCCTAGAACTGGCAAGGTGGTTAAGAGCGCTTGTTTTTACAGAGGACAGGGCTTAAATCCCAGTACTCACATGGTGGCTTACAATGCATGTCTAGTTCCAGGGGATTTGATACTTTTTTCTGACCTCTTCGGCCTCAGACATACACATGATGCCCAAATACACATGTGAGAAGACACTCATGCATGTAAAATAAAATAAATGAATCTGAAAGAAGAATCTGGTAAGCTCTTTGAGATGGCTTAACCTTGTACTTCAGCACTCAGGAGGTGGAGACTGGAGAGGTAGAAATCCAAATTCATCCTCAGCTACATATTAAGTTGTGAGTTTGAGGAAGCCAACATATACAACACCTGATTTCAACAAATACAAAATCCCAGCTTTACTGAATAGAGGTCTTCAACAGAACTCCTGGCAGCTATAACCCAGGACTGCTATCTCCCACTGCTGCTGACAGAGTAAGTATTTAATCTTTTTTGTCATATAAATATCCTAAGGACACTGGAGTAGTTTGTCATGACATAGTCGTTTGTCATTGCTGATTAACCTGGACTCAATACACGGGGTAAACCCTGCTGTGGTGCTCCAAATCCAACTCAAGTGTGTTAGGGGACCAATTGTTAACCTAAGCTTTTACTTCTCGCCAGTGTTAATTCAAAGGAAACCCTCATGGCTGCCATCTGGGAGGGGTTTATGAGCTGCAAATTGAGTGCTCAGAGAGCAATTAAGCATTTAAATTAGAGCCCTGTGTAAATTTAACAGCTGGTAGGTGTTGTCATTTCCAAGCTACAAACCACCTGCTTAGCAGGATCTGCATACAAACTGAAGAAAATAGACTGAGTGCCTGAGAGTAGAAGCTGAATTTGGTAATTTAGAGCATAAATTCAGATTACACCTACAGCTGGGGCACCTTTAAGCGGAGGAGTTGAAAGCCCATCCTGGTCTACACCAGGCTTTGTCTCAAAACAACAACAAGCCGGGCGTGGTGGCGCACGCCTTTAATCCCAGCACTCGGGAGGCAGAGGCAGGCGGATTTCTGAGTTCGAGGCCAGCCTGGTCTACAAAGTGAGCTCCAGGACAGCCAGAGCTATACAGAGAAACCCTGTCTCGAAAAACCAAAAAAAAAAAAAAAAAAAAAAAAAAAAAAAAAAAAAAAAAAAAAAAAAACAACAACAAACCCCAGAGATTGTAATGAAAAAACCTAGAAGTTTACATTTAAATACATGGTATCTATAGAACTTGTTTCTCTTTTGTTGCCTTTGTTTTTTAGACAGGTTCTCTATGTCGCTCTGGGTGGCCTAGAACACTCAACAAGGATCAGTTTGTCTCTGTCTCTAGAGTGCTGAGGTTAAAGGCATTCACCACCATGCCCAACAGTGTTTTTGTTGTTCTCAGTTAACCAATGTTTCTAGACTTCCCCTTGGAGATGGTCATAAGGGGTAGGAAAGGGAGTTCTCAGATACCGACTGGTCTTGTGGCTGACTATGATTGACCAACTCCTCAGCTCAGTATGTATTTTTTTTAATATTTTATTTTTAGCTAGACATAGAGGCACATACGTTTAATACCAGCACTTGGTAGGCAGACGCAGCAGATCTCTGTGAGTTCAAGGCTATCCTGGTCTACATACAGAGTTTCAGGACAGCCAGGGCTATGTAGTAAGACCCTGTCTCAATTGAAAAAAAAAAGTTTTTATTGATCTTAATTTGTAAAATCAAATTTTATTGATATTTTTTCTGGCTTTATTTACTTATTTATTTTATTTATGAGGATGGGTGTTTTGCCTGTGTGTACATATGCCTGTGCACAATGAGAGTGCAGTGACCTCAGTGGTCAGAAGAGGATGTCAGATCCCCTAGACTGGTGTCACAGAAGGTTGTGAGCCACCATGTAGGGGCTGGGAATTGACTTTGGGTTCTCTGGAAGAGCATCTAGTTCTCTTCATTGATAACCCATCTCTCTAGATTCCTCAGTATGAGGTCTTTTCTTGTGGAGGTCAGAGGTTACTGTCAGGAGTCTTTCTCCATTACTCTCCACCTTACATTTTGAGGCAGGGTCTCTCACTGAATAGACTAGTCTTTTTTTTTTTTTTTTTTTTTTTTGTTTTGTTTTTGTTTTTCGAGACAGGGTTTCTCTGTATAGCCCTGGCTGTCCTGGAACTCACTCTGTAGACCAGGCTGGCCTCAAACTCAGAAATCCTCCTGTCTCTGCCTCCTGAGTGCTGGGATTAAAGGCGTGCGCCACCATGCCCAGCTGAATAGACTAGTCTTGATAGCCCAATTGTCCCAGACACCTGTCTCTAATCCCAAAATCTAGGGTGACAGGCAGGATAAACCCCCTTTTTACATGGGTCCTGAGCACTGAGCCATCTCCCCCAGCCCTCTTAAGTATTTGTTTGAGATCTTCTGTAACAAATACTGGTAGTTGTTGGAAAGGAAAAGAATTTGGATTAATTCTTGGTCTAGTTTACACGTGTTATTTCTATTTCTTATTAAAGTTATAACTCCCCTCCACAGAAATCCTGTGTGATCTATGACTTTAGAAAAGAGTATTCTGAGGAGCTGGAAGAAATCTGGATGTCAGGTCCCCTAGAACTGGAGGTCTATAGTCAAGTGAGAAAGAAACAGAAATAATATCAGGGGGTCAGTGCTGTGGTAGAACTTGACTGCAAGAAATAACATTAACCTAACAACAAGAGCTCTGATATTTGGAAACTTAGTTTCATATGCTCTAGACAATTTTCATATGCCATCCTATTTAATTCCACCAGTCCCGAGGGACAGGTGCACACCTGCCCTTTGCAAATGGGCAAGCTGAGGTTTAGGGGTGGCTTTGCCTTTCTGTCACTCTCCCTTGTGGTGTTTACATGCTTGCCCTTCTAAATTTAATTTCCTGTTTGTCTGCACCTTCAACTAAAATTGCACTAGGATTATAATACAGAGGGAGGTTATAGCTTTGTCACTAACAGCATGGTCAGTTCCTTTCATGTAACTCATGCCCTTGATTAAATAAAATGTATCAGAATTCAGATGGAAGGTGACACTTCCCACTGTGGGAGCACATATGTGGGCCATACTGTGAAAAGAATTCTGCACACACATATTGTTAAAGGTCTTTTAGTTATTAGATTTATTTATTTTATCTTATGTTAGATTTATTTATTTTATCTTATGCGTGCGCGAGTGTGTGTTGAGAGGAATGTGCAATGGTTAATGGACAACTTGTTAGAAGTTAGTCTTCCTTTCCACCCTGAGGGTCCTAGGACTCATACTGAGATCCTCAGGCTTGGTGGTAGGTACATTACCTGGTGAGCCATCTCAGCTGCCCATTGTTAATGCTTTGACAAAAGAGCCTGTACACACTGTTGATGGTTTACTTGTTTGGAGTTAATTCTCCAGGGTATAGGTGTCCCTGGAGAGTTCAAGCAGCTGCCTAGATCATCACTGCTTTGAGAAGCATAGAGGGTTTAAGTAGACAGGACTACAGCAGCAACACCAGGGACAAAGCTGCCCACCCGACCCCTGCTGGCTAGCGACGAGACTTAAGGCATGGCCTTTAGTGTGATTATCCACTCCTAGATTGCTGTCCCTCTCAATAAAACTCAACTTAAAAATTAATTTCCCAGGCTTGGAAGACGACTCAACAGATGAAGACCTTTGCTCCCAAGCCTGATGTGAGTTTCATCTCCAGGATCTACTTGGTGGAGGCAGAGGGCCAATTCATGAAAGTTGATGTACACACACACACACACACACACACACAGAGAGAGAGAGACAGACAGAGGCAGAAAGAGAGAGAGAGAGAGAGAGAGAATAAATGGTTTTGTTTAGTTTTTCTTTTTGTGAAGAAATTTACTTAAATTTTGAATGTTTGAAGAAACACAAAACCAAGCCATAAAACAAATGTTTTTAAAACTTTTTTAAAAAATGTTTCGTGTCTCTACTTCATTTTGCTTGTGACAGTCAGAGCTCCAGTATTTCTGTCCTACCAGGACCTTATCCATTCTACACCATAAGTTGGTTTCCCAATTTTATAGGTATAATTATAAGTTCAAGGCCAGCTTAGTCAGTTCCAGGACAGCCAGGGCTACACAGAGAAACCTTGTCTCAAAAAACCAAAAAAAAAAAAAAAAAAAAAAAGAAAAAAGAAAGAAAGAAAGAAATCACTGAAGAGACGATGAGAAACAGCTGACCACCTTGAGTGAGCTACGAAGGTGTGTTTGATTTACCAGGACTAGTGTATAATTCCATTGTAAAGCATAGGTTGAAGGGAATTAGTGATAATATATCCAGGAAGCTAGGGTACACCAAATGTGAGAACTTTGTACAGTATTTGAAGTTAAGCAGTTTGGGTGATAAAGATCTGTTGACAGCTTTTAAGTAGATTTCCTACTTGGAGATAAAGGACTGGAATCAGAATATGTCAGTTCAATACCTATTTTTTAAATTTTTCTTTTTTTTCTTTTTTTTCTTTTTGGTCTTTCGAGACAGGGTTTCTCTGTGTAGCCTTGGCTGTCCTGGAACTCACTCTGTAGACCAGGCTGGCCTCGAACTCAGAAATCTGCCTGCCTCTGCCTCCCAAGTGCTAGGATTAAAGGAGTGTGCCACCACGATCGGCCCAAATGAATCTTAAAAAAAAAAAAAAAGAGAGAGGGGTCTCATTATGTAGTTCTGTCTGGCCTAGAATTCTCTATATAGACCAGGCTGGTTTTGAACTCACTGAGTGAGACCTGCCTGCCTCTGTCGTCCAGAGCTGGAATTGAAGGCCTGCCCCACCAAGCCTGGCTTTAAGACCTAAATTTGTCATTGCTATGTGATCGTGTGATCTTCGGGGTTCTCCTGTACTTAGTTTTCCAAATGAAAATGATGAATATTGTGATGCCAAAAATACAGCAAAGGCAGAAAGCAAGAAAAACAAAAATCGTCGGGCAGTGGTGGGGCACGCCTTTAATCCTAGCACTTGGCAGGCAGAGACAGGCGGATTTCTGAGTTCGAGGCCAGCCTGGTCTACAGAGTGAGTTCCAGGACAGCCAAGGCTATACAGAGAAACTCTGTCTCAAGGAAAAAAAAATACAAAAGTAAATATGAAACAAAAAGCCCCCAAGTTCTTAAATGAAATAAGAGATAATTTTTACTGGGCATAGTGACAATGCCTTTAATCCTAGCACTTAGGAGGCAGAGATAGGTGGGTCTCTATGAGTTCAAGGCTATCCTGGTCACACAGTCATTCCCTGTCTAAAACACTGAGAACGAGGAGGGGTGGGGGAGGGAGAGAGAGAGAGACAGAGACAGAGAGTAAAAGGCAAATGGAGGCAGAAGAGAAAAACACAGAATTATTTATTCTGAAGCCAAAAATGAGTGGCCATGACCCATGAACACATATTCAAATTGCTACAAGCGCCATATTCCAATGTAGTAAGAGTTTCATGAAGTCCTTTGTTTTGGCTTTGGATTTCTGAGACAGGGTTTCTCTGTGTAGTCTTGGCTGTTCTGGAACTCTCTCTGTAGACCAGGCTAGCCTCGAACTTATAGAGATCCACCTGTTCTTGCCTCCTGAATGCCAGGACTAAAGACATGTGCCACCACCTCCCGGCAATTCACGAAGTGTTCTATACTAACAGATCAAAGCAAAACATAAATCAAGATACTTTTCAGATACGCTGGTGCAAGTATTAGGTAAGCAGGTTGCAGCAAAGAGGAGAAACCTCTGCTGGAGCCTCAGATGTTATCTGATGACCTTTTAGGGTTGGTGGAAGCAAGGGTCCATCTGTACATTCCAGAATGTTAGGTAAAAGATTGAGGTAGGCTATATATAGATGGCTCCTGAAGCAACTAAAATAGCACAAGATCATTTGTCTCTGGACTTGAGACGTTCCAACACTGCATAGCCACCCTTTCTAATCAGTCGATCAGCCCTGTAGAAAGTTTAAGATCCTTGTGATTTTTCCCTGAAAACTTCATTTCACTCGCCCCCCCCACCCCCCACCCTATCCTATCCCTCAGAGGATTGTTAAGTGCCAAGTAGCTGGGAGTTAAGTTTGAAGTATAGAGCTAACCACTAATGCTAGTTGTTACTACATTAGCATCTGTATCAGTCTACTGGGACTTTCATTACAGATACCATTGCCTGGCTGCCTTAAGCAACAGAAAAGTATTTTCTCAAAGTTCCTAGTCTAGAAGGCTGAGACTGAGACATTACTAAGATTCAATTCCCAGATTCCCATTTTTGTGATGTTCTTCTTCTCCATCATTCGGAAAATGGCCTCTCCTGTGTGTCTGTGTTGTAATCCTGTGCTTCTTAGAAAAACACCTGGAGCTGGGCATGGTGGCACACGCCTTTAATCCCAGCCCTAGGGAGGCAGAGGCAGGTGGATTTCTGAGTTCGAGGCCAGCCTGGTCTACAAAGTGAGTTCCAGGACAGCCAAGGCTACACAGAGAAACCCTGTCTCGAAAAACCATAAAAAACAAAACAAAACAAAAAACAAAACACACCTGGGCCAGCAAGATGGTTCAGTGGGTAAGAGCACTTTGTTATTAAGTCTGATGATGCATTAATAGGCAAGAACCAATCCCCGAAAGTTGTTCTCTGCCTCTCCCACGCACAAATAAATAAATATAATTTAAGAAAAGAGCCTACCCATATGACTTTACTTTATGTCTTTTGAAGCCTAACCTCCAAATATAGGGGTTCTGAGACAGTAGGGTGAAGAATTCAACATAATGTATTTTGAGGAATGCATAGCATATGACATCAACATAAAATGGGTGCCATCTCAAAGACAATATAAGATAGTTTATTCTTCAGCCAAGTGCGAGTGACCACGGCCAAGAGATGTGGATTCAGGTTATCCCAAAAACACATGTTCCAAAAATGGTGATGGTTTAAGTTTTTATAGTTACATAACAACAGAAAGTCATAAATCAATGCATTAAACAATGCATTAAAAAATCCACTGCGAGAGGCGTGTCAGGTGGGCGGGACAAAGGGCAAGGTGGATGCTATCTGTATCTGGCATTCTCAGCTTTGGGGGTGGCGGAAGCTGGGATCTGTTATGTTTAAAACGTTCCAAGGGGTCTGAGGAGATGGCTCAGCGGTTAAGAGCACTGACTGTTCTTCTGGAGGATCTGAGTTCAAATCCCATCAACCACATGGTGGTTCACAACCATCTATAGTAGAATCTGATGCCTTCTTCTGGTGTGTCTGAAGACAGCAGTACTGCACTTACATAAAACAAACAAATAAATCTTTTAAAAAAATTCCAGAAGATTTTGCACGATAGTCAGATAATCACAACGATGTTAGGTTGGACACAGGTGGCTATGAAGGGAGCTAAGGATAGTCTAAGGCAGTGTGGCTTTGGGTATACAGGGTTTCTGTTGGCATTAGAAGCAGCTTTAAGGTCAGCCTCCTAATCCATTGATGGTGTCAGCCCTAAGAGACAAGGACCCTCTTGTGTCTGTTGCCATGGCAACCGTCACACACTCCCTGTGTACACCTCACCTGTGCTATGGTGTGTGTGATTACATCACGGCCCGAATAAAAAGCAGAGACTCCAATCCCTCACCCCTTCTTCTTCCTCTTCTCTTCCTCCCCTACCCCAGTAAATCTTTTCTCTTCTCGTGGGACTGTGTTTGTCTGGCGAGATCTATTCAGATATGAGCCACAGCCGGGCGTGGTGGCGAACGCCTTTAATCCCAGCACTTGGGAGGCAGAGGCAGGCGGATTTCTGAGTTCGAGGCCAGCCTGGTCTACAAAGTGAGTTCCAGGACAGCCAGGACTACACAGAGAAACCCTGTCTCGAAAAACAAAAACAAAAACAAAAACAGATATGAGCCACCTTCTAACACAACAGTTTCAACTCTCCACAATCATAAAGTTCTATTTTTTTAGATTTATTTATTATTATAAATAAATACACTGTAGCTGTCTTCAGAAGCACCAGAAGAGGGCACCAGATCCCATTACAGGTGGTTGTGAGCCACCATGTGGTTGCAGGGACTTGAACTCAGGACCTTCAGAAGAGCAGTCAGTGCTCTTAACCGCTGCGCCATCTCGCCAGCCCCCATAAAGTTCTAAACAATCAACTGGTTGTATAAAATATTTAACATAGGCATACTGGTTTTTTTTCCTGAGAGTTTTAGTTTACAAGAAGAAAACCACTAAGGGCGTGGTGGCGCACACCTTTAATCCCAGCACTTGGGAGGCAGAGGCAGGCGAATTTCTGAGTTCGAGGCCAGCCTGGTCTACAGAGTGAGTTCCAGGACAGCCAGGGCTACACAGAGAAACCCTGTCTCAAAAAACCAAAAAAAAAAAAAAGAAAAAAGAAAACCAACATGTTGAGACTCTGCAAAGTCTGGTATGGCAATGGCAAATGAAAAATTATTTTCTGACCATTCCGTCCAAACAGGAACAAGTTTTACTCCCCAACCTTTACCCTTAAGTACTGAGTTCCCTGGCCAGGGGCTGTGTTGGATGAGTTTCAGGTTTAAGGTCAGGAGATGCAAGCTCATGTCTGAATCCACATCTCTTGGCCCTGGTCACTCATACTTGGCTGAAAAATAAACTATCTTATACTGCCTTTGTAAGGCACTGTCTCAAAGCAAAAGGAATAAAACAAACAAAACAAAACAGGGGCTACAGAGATGACTCAGCAGTTAAAAAATACCTACTGTTCTTGCAGAGGAACTGGGTTTGATTTCCAGCTTACAATCATCTGTAACTTCAGTTCCAGGAGACCTGATGCTCCCTTTCGGTCTCCATGGGCACCAGGCACATGTGTAGCACACAAACACACATGTGGGGAAAGCACTCATACATAGGAGCTGAGGACACTGCTCAATGGCACAGTAGTTAAACTCATTGGCTGCTCTTCCAGAGGACCCAGGTTCAATTCCCAGCATCCACATAACGGCTCATGACTGTTTTAAAATCCAGTTCCAGGGGAATCTGTCATCCTTAGGCACCGCACAAGCCTGGTACACAGATGCACAAACATATGTACAGGTAAAATACTCATACATATAAAATAAAACTGAAGGGAAAAATTAAATTTAAAATAACATGAATACACATCATAAAATAATTTAAAAACATGGTACTGTAGCTCTAGCTTATCTGATAGAGTGCAGATGCTAATGAGCACAAAACCGTAGCACCACTTGAAACCATGAATGGTGCCACATGCCTGTATTTCTATAACTTGGGAGGTGGAGATAGGAAGTTCTGGGCTATTGTAAGTAGTTCCAGGTAGTCTGGGCTACTGTAAGACTCGGTGAAGAAGAAGGAGGGGGGGGGAGGGGGGAGGGGGAGGAAGAGGGGAGAGGAGGGGGGGGAGGAGGGGGAGGAGAATAAAAACACTTTTAGCTTTTAATCCCAGCACTTGAAAAGCAGAGGCAAGCAGTTCTCTGAATTCAAGGCAAGCCTGGTCTACAGAGTGGGCTCCAGGATAGCCAGGGCTACACAGAAGAACCCTGTCTGGGATTGGGGGGGGGGGTGTTGTTCACTCTTAATTTCATAGTACCAACTGTTGTCCAACATCTGGCTTTCTGGTGGCTACACCTGGGACATCATCAAACTGAAGTGGTGGGGAGGGAGAGTAAAAGTATCCAAAGGTATCCAGTGCCAGCAGAGAGGTGAAGCTTGGGTTTTAACCACAAATTGTCAAGTTTGATCAAAGGACTTACCCTGAAAAGGAGAAGCCACAGATCTTGGCTGGGAAAGAGGAAGGGGTGGGAGGAGACAAAATAGAGACAGGAGTTGGGAAAGCAGGTTGAGAGCAACCCAGAGCACCTTGTCTAGGTGGGATAGTTCCAACCCAGGGCACTACCAACATCCGGTTCCAGTGGCTGAAATTCCCTCATAAAAGGCCCAATGGTAAAGCGTTTCAAAGCCTGCATTTTGGAGCCAGGAAACCTCGGTGCTCAGACAACCGTATTTACTGACGTGTGATCATGAACCATACACTTCAGTTTATCACAGACTGACGGTTTCTCAGAGAAAAGTAAAGGTGTGGCTGTGTGATACTGACAGACTGTAGAGCTCTTAGCACAGTGGTTGGCAGCAGTGAGTGTCAGCCAGGGAGCTAGAGAAACGGCTCAGCTGGGAAAGGCAGTGGCTGACCACCAAGACTGCTGACCTGAATTGCTGACCCTGGGACCCACGTGGTAGAATGAGAGACCCCACTCCCTCGAGTTGTCCACGTGTGCACTGTGGCATGTTTGAGCCTCTCTCCCCACTGACTACACTAATGTTAAAAATGTTAGCTAATATTATTAGCCTTGGTCAGAAGCTTTCTAATTTGGCTCTGGGATGTCCCAGAGACATGTACAAACACCTTTATTCACACTTTATTCACATCCTACCTTTTTTTTTTTAAAAACCATAACCCTATCCACTTTTTTTCTGTCATTTTCTTTCTTCTCAACATTTTTATTTACTTATTTGTGTGTGTGTGTGAGAGGGGGGGGGCAATTTTTCTGATGTTTTCTTTACTTTGTTTTCCTTCCTTCCTTCCTTCCTTCCTTCCTTCCTTCCTTCCTTCCTTCCTTCCTTCCTTCTTTCCTCATTTTTCCATACAGGGTCTCATGTACCCTAGACTGACCTGGAGCTCACAAAGTGGCTGAGGATAACCTTGTAATTCCGCTCTTTCTGCCTCTGTCTCCCAAGTGCTAGGATTACAGGAGTGACTATATGCTCAGCTAGGCTTAATTCTTACTCGTTAAGAATCTTATATGTGTTGGGGCTGGTAAGATGGCTCAGTGGGTAAGAGCACCCGACTGCTCTTCCAAAGGTCCAGAGTTCAAATCCCAGCAACCACATGGTGGCTCACAACCATCCGTAACGAGATCTGGCGCCCTCTCCTGGAGTGTCTGAAGACAGCTACAGTGTACTTACATATAATAAATAAATAAATCTTTAAAAAAAAAAAAAAAGAATCTTATATGTGAGCCAGGTGGTGGTGGCGCACACCTTTGATCCCAGCACTTGGGAGGCAGAGGCAGGCGGATTTCTGAGTTAGAGACTAGCCTGGTCTACAGAGTGAGTTCCAGGACAGCCAGGGCTATACAGAGAAACCCTGTCTCGAAAAACAAAACAAAACAAACAAACAAAAAAAGAATCTTACACATAAGATGTCTTCCACCTTGTCGAGGCCAAGTACCCCATCTTAGAAATAAATATCTCACCAGGGCTAATAAAATAGCTCGAGAGTGAAGATGCTTCAGCTAGCCTGGCAACTCGAGTTTGATTCTTGAGACTCAAATGGTGAAATGAAAGAACCTGTTCATACCAACCGCCACACATATAATTACATACTTGTGATTTTTTAAAATATTTAAAAGAATTATAATTAGGTTAGAATTAATAATATTTGTGGGGAAACTGTTCTGAGAATTCATATAAATTAAATAAAGGAAATGGCAAAGTAGGTGTAGGAAAACATACAACATGATCCCTAGGAAGTTTATTCTAGAGATACATTTAAAATATTTATTTCAGACATTAAATCATTAAAAAAAAAATCAGCTATGCTGGCCACTCCATCCATTTCAAAGGTTAACTCACTCATCTCTGGAGTGAATGGTGCCAGTGTAGAAGATCCCAGGTGGGCTGACTGCTCTGGGCTTGAACAATGTGGTAAAAGTTGGTCTGAGATCATATTTCCCTTGCTCCCACCCCTTTTGTAATCACTAGTGTATCAACCATCTGCACAGGGATAAAATTTACACTTGTACCCAGTGGCTATCAAAAGATTAGGCTGTTCTCAGAGAAGGACTTATAACACAGAAAGACAATAAAAGTTTATTTTATAATCACAAAAGAGAAAGGGTCTAAAAAATAAAAAGCAGGGCTTGCAAGATGGCTGAGCAGGTAAGGGTACTTGCTGCCAAATTTGGCGATCTGCAAATGTCACAAAAACAAGAAACCAATCAACCAGTAACAAACAATGATATTTCTATCAATTACTTTTATTATTACTGTAATGATAAACTTGACAAGCAATTTAGAGTGGGGAGGTTTATTTCAGCTGGGAAAACATGGTGGTAGGAGACAAAGAGGATAGTTACATTGTGTCTATAGACAGCATGCAGAGAGCAGAAAGGAACTGGGACCATCTGGGTCCTTTCCACAGTGAAGTGCTTTGGTCAGTAAAACTCAACTTCTTATTGGTTCTACAACCTTCCAAACGAGCAGCACCAGCTGGAAACCAAATGTTCAAATACAAGGAGCCTTTAGGGGTATGTCACATTCAAATAACAACAACGTTAACCCTAAATCCAGTAAATATTTTATTAAATTATACCAGTTATTTATTTTAAATCTCGGGGGGTGGTGTTTACACTCACACCAAGGCACACATGTGGTTAGAGGACAACTTTTAGTAGTTGGTTTCACCTTCTACCTTGTAGAGGTTTCTCTGTGCTGAGTACTCAGAGCTGGCTGGCCCTCAGACTTACAGGCTACTCTCCTGTCCCATCCCATAGGAGAAGTGACAGGGTGATAAATGTGAGCCATCATGGCCTTCTTTTTGTGGGTTTTTGTCAGGTTTGCCTCTGTCCACTGAGCCATTTGCCCTACGAATCTCTTTGTTGTCATCTTAAACAGTTACACAAATCTTTCAGCTTGTTCTCTGCTTTAGTTAAATGAACCTAATGGAAGTATCTTCTGATTAGCATTATAATTAACTCAATATTGAGCTGGGCATGATATTGTATGTCTGTGATTCCAGCACTATATTTTTTAAGATTTATTTATTTCTAATCCCAGCATTTGGGAGGCAAAGGCAGGTGGATTTCTGAGTTCGAGGCCAGCCTGGTCTACAGAGTGAATTCCAGAACAGCCAGGGTTATACAGAGAAATCCTGTCTGTCTCAAAAAACAAAACAAAACAAAAGATGTATTTATTTCATGTATGTGAGTACACTGTCACTGTCTTCAGACATGCCAGAAGAGGGAATGAGATCCCATTACAGATGGTTGTGAGTCACCATGTGGTTGCTGGGAATTAAACTCAGAACCTCTGGAAGAACAGTCAGTGCTCTTACCTGCTGAGCCATCTCTCCAGCCCCATGATCCCAGCACTTGAGAGACAGACAGGGAACCTCCCTGCAAGTTCAAGGCAAGCCTAATCCATTTAAGATTTTCAGGTTGGTCAGTACCACAGAATAAGGCCTTGCCTCCTAAAATAAAATAATAAAATAAAGTACTATTTAAATAAATACTTCTGTTAGATAATCTGTGGAGATGATCTTTATTTATTAAGGCCATTCAAGTATATGTGGATTAAATACACCATCTAGAATATTATTAAGCACCTGTGCTCTAAAGTCTCAAAGATTTTTGTGTACATCTGTGGGTTTGTGTGAGTGGCACTTGTGTGCAGCTGCCTTCTGAGATGAGAAGAGGATACTAGATCCAGTCTCTGGATCTGTGGCAAAGCCAAACAGAGACTAATTCTTGGTGTTGTTTACCCAAGAGCATGCCTGATTTTTCTAGAATAGTTTTGGTCTCTCCTGTTCTAATCTGAAAGAAGTCTCTTTCTGTCTCTCTCTGTCCCTGTCTCTCTGTCTCTCTCTGTGTCTCTGTCTCTGTCTCTCTCTCACACACACACACACGCACACGCACACGCACACGCACAGAATTCTGTGTAAAGGCCATTCAAGAAAGAGTCACAAATTAAAAACAGTACAGTCAAAGCTGAGCTTGTAGAGTGAATTACATTGGGAGTCCAGAACATAGTCACTGATTACAATGCCTTTTTAAAATTTTTATTTATTTTCTATAGAACCCAGTTAGTTGTGAACAGCTGAATATACAGTATGTGAGCAGAATGAGTATGTAGACATAAATGATCTCCGAACACATTATTACATTGGTTGCAGGTTGGGTGAAAGTTTGTGTGTAAAGCCAAATCTTCAAACCACATTTCTTAGAAAAATTGTTCCCACAGAACATGTGTTGTAGGTGGCTGCGAATAGCCTGGCGTGGGTAACCCCAGGTTATGGGGCTACTGCAGGTGGGATAGGAACTGAGCACAGGTCCTCTGTAAGGACAGGTGCTCCTAACTGTCAGACCTCTTTGCAGCTATCTGGTGATCTTCGTTTAGAAACCCCTATTCTCATCATTTCTTTTGATGTTTGCTGTGCTTCTGAGGGGCTGGAAAATGGAAATGACATTGTATTATATCTCGCCAGGTTTACCCGATTCAGATACAATCAAAAGCAGCCTAGAAGAACCACAACCACAAACTGCTCAGTCAATCATAATCCCTCTTGGCGGTTAGGAGAACACTGTTGAAATTTGTTTGTTTGTTTGTTTGCTTGCTTGCTGTTTAAGAAGAGGTCTCATTTAGAGCAATCTTCTTGGCTTAGCCTCCCAAGTGCTGGGGTTACAGAAATGTTCCACCACACTCACTTACCTCACATCTTTTATCTTTTTTTTTTTTTTTCTTTTTTTTTTTTTGGTTTTTCGAGACAGGGTTTCTCTGTGTAGCCCTGGCTGTCCTGGCACTCACTTTGTAGACCAGGCTGGCCTCAAACTCAGAAATCCACCTGCCTCTGCCTCCCGAGTGCTGGGATTAAAGGCGTGCGCCACCACACCCGGCGTCTTTTTTCTTATTTTTAAGATATGTATATGTATGTGTGCCTATGTGTGGATCTTTGCACATTAGTGCAGGTGACCAAGAAACCCAGAAGAGGCCGTTGGGTCCCTTGGAACTGGAGTTGCAGGTAGTTGTGATGCCCCCTGACCCCCATGTGGGTACTGGGAACCAAATTCAAGCCCTCTGCAGAGCAGTAACTGCTCTTAACCATTAAGCCATCTCTCTCTCTCTCTCTTGTGCCCTTTCAAACTTTGTATGTGTTTACTTGTTCATTGGATTTTTTTGGGATAGGGTCTCATTGTGTAGCCCTGGTTGACCTCCAACTCACAGAGAGATCTGCCTACCTTTGCCTCCAGAGTGCTGGGGTTAAAGTTTGGACAACTCAGATCTCAGGAGCAAGGATTCAAGCTCTGTGTTCCCCTCCATCACTCTTTTTATCTCCTTGTTTCTCTGTCTTTATTGAGTCCGGTCTGATTCTGTTCGAACTTCATCACAAGAAAAGAGTATGGTTTCCTTAAGGGCATGTCTTTCTGCTTTGCTCTCTCTCTCTCTCTCTCTCTCTCTCTCTCTCTCTCTCTCTCTCTCCTTTCACTATGGGAAATTCTTTGTCTCTTAAATCTCATGTGCATGCACAGCAGTTAAGAACTTTACTTAAACTGGGCAGTGCTGAAGCATGCCTTTAGAGGCAAGCCCATCTCTGAGTTTGAGGTCAGAGTGAGTTCCAGGACAGCTAGGAGCTGCACTGAGAAACCCTGTCTGGGATGGGGTGGGGTGGAGGGGCACTTTACTCAAAGTAGTTAGAACTAAGACATCATTAAAACAAACTTGTGGACCCAGCCCGGGGTAGGGGCTGCAGGCCGGGGTCTCTTGGACCTGTGCTCACTCAATGATCTCTTCCAGGTTCCTGGCCCACGCCAGCCGGACCCAGTAGCACCATGGGATTTGAGGACACACGCCGGCTGCCTACCCTTGAAGAAAGGGTGAGCTCTGAGGACTTCACGGGGGCCCCATCTCCTTACCTAGATGAGGGCTAACCTTGGAATCCAGACAAAGGTGGAAGTGACCTAGATGTGACCTGGATGACCTGATCATCTAAGGAGAGCCTGCCCTTTGTCCTGCCCTTGTGAAGGGCTTTGCTGCTGTGCACTGACAAGTTGGGACGGCTTTTTATTGCTTTGTTGCCAGTTATCTGAACATGAGAGGCTGTAAGGTGTAATCTATGCGAGCTGACTGCCCTACGCCCAGACTGAACCAGGGCCTCACTTGACTGAGTATTAGACAATGTAATAAAAACTTACCTTGCCCAGACTATATAATGGCTTGGAAATGCACAGTTTCCCGAAAGATCTCAATAAAATACTTTTAAAAGGAAAAAAAAAAACAAAAAAACAAAAAAACAAGCTTGTGAGCATTTGTCTTTGAGCACACCATAAATACACAATTCCTGTGGGGCCTCAGTGTCACCTGTCCTAGCTTCTGCAAACAGACCGGAAGCCTTGCCACCTGCTGCTACAGAAGCAGTCAGGACCCAGCTAGTTCCTCCCAGGAGGCTGCCTGGTCAGACTATGCTTAGCTAAAAACTCTGATTTTACTTTAAAAACACTCTGGTCTTACAATAACTGTCGACAACCAAGGATGATGCTTGCTGCTGCTACAAAATAAAGAGCTTTAAAGTAAAGGTTTAATTACCATATTCCCTTAAGTAAGACAATTTTGAAACTTAGGCTCAATTAACAGCTAGCCCTGAAATGGTTAATAAACAAATCAAAGAAACGTCCCAACAGGACTTTAACTAAGTAAGTAAGTAATTAATAAATAAAGTCCCTGATCTTGACACACTCCAGGTCCACCACTAACAGACAAAAGCCTACTAAGACCTTTATAGACTTTGTTAATCTTCTTTAAGCTGTAAACGACAGTTAGTTAGCAGAGAGATCACTGCCACCTTCTTTCTTTCCTTGACTTATGGAAACACAAATACTGAATAGGCCTCTAAATGTTTCAAATGTAAAAAGTCAGACTTTGCCTTTTCATAGAGCTAACTGGCTTCCCGCTGTGATAAGATAAACTCACCAGTAGATTTCAATGGATAAGCAAGCTTAAAACTTCCCTGCTGTAGTTACTAGCTTAAACCTGCTTTTTACCATTCCTTTATTCTCTAATGATGATTAAGAAAAGAACTACTTCTCCGTGTCCACTCTCAGTAATCAAGCACCTAAGTCTCAAGATATTAAGAAAAAGAAATCAGGGGGCTGGTGAGATGGCTCAGTGGGTAAGAGCACCCGACTGCTCTTCCGAAGGTCCAGAGTTCAAATCCCAGCAACCACATGGTGGCTCACAACCACCCATAATGAGATCTGACGCCCTCTTCTGGTGTGTCTGAAGACAGCTACAGTGTACTTACATATAATAAATAAATAAATAAATAAATAAATAAATAAATAAATAAATAAATAAAAAGAAAAAAGAAAAAGAAATCAGCCGGGTGTGGTGGCGCACGCCTTTAATCCCAGCACTGGGGGGGGGGGTGGTGCAGAGGCAGGTGGATTTCTGAGTTCGAGGCCAGCCTGGTCTACAGAGTGAGTTCCAGAGTTCCAGGATCAGCCAGGACTACACAGAGAAACCCTGTCTCGAAAAACCAAAAAAAAGAAAAAAAGAAAAAGAAATCAATAAAATGTAAGTGGGGGTGGAGAGATAGATCAGCGGTTAGGAGCACTCAATGCTCTTCCAGTGGGCCTGGGTTCAGTTGCCAGCACCCACACAGCAGCTCACAACCGCCTGTAACTCCATGATCTCACACCCTGACACAGACATATATGCAGGGAAAACACCAATTCACATAAAATAAAAACAAATTAAAAAAAAGTTCAATGGATAAAAAAAGGAAAGTATTAATGAAAACATTTTTTATATATAAACAATGGATGTCCAGATGAAAAAGAAAGGTAACAAAGTTTAAACAAGTTGTAAGGAAGATTAAAGTGGAGAGGAAGAAAGATTTATACATGTTGTAAGAAAACTAAACTGGGGAGCTGGAGAGATGGCTCAGTGGTTAAGAGCACTGACTGCTCTTCCAGAGGTCCTGAGTTCAATTCCCAGCAACCACATGGTGGCTCACATCCATCTGTAATGGGATCTGATGCCTTCTTCTGGTGTATCTGAAGACATCTACAGTGTATTCATCATATAAATAAAATAAAGAAATACATTAAAAATTTTTTTTAATTGTTTTCCTCAACTTTACTCTGACACCTGCAGAAAAACTCCACAAGAAGTAAGGCATTTTATCCAAACCCGTGGTTCTGTATGAACTCTCTCAAGGACCTAACCAAGGTCTGGGGCCTGCTCCCTTCATACCCTGGAGTCCAGGCTCTCCATCTGAGCTCTTTCCTACGTGATTTTTCTGGATTCCAACAGGATTGGTAAAACCCAACTGTGAACTGACAACAGAGGACACTGTGTAACAGAAGAACACTTTCCTGAGTTTTGACCACATGTAAAAACCAAATTCTCACCAAGTTACCAAACTTCTCTTACACCACGATTTTATTTATTTATTTATTGTTTTTTTTTTTTTTTCCGAGACAGGGTTTCTCTGTATAGCCCTGGCTGTCCTGGAACTCATTTTGTAGACCAGGCTGGCCTTGAACTCAGAAATCTGCCTGCCTCTGCCTCCCAAGTGCTGGGGTTAAAGGCATGCGCCACCACCGCCCTGCCCACCACGATTTTTATCTCCCGACTTTAATTCTTAGACTATATAAGTCCATGCCTGGATTCCTGTTACTCAGACTGGTCAATGGCATGCGGATCTGCTTTAGAACAACTTAACAAGATTGACTGGCTTGACTATGGCAGCTATTCCACTCGGAGCCTTAACTCTGTCTTAACTGCAGCAACCATAAATTCCTATCTTCAGAACTTTACTACGGAATTGCAACAGACCCAAACCGCAAATCCCGAAAAGATAAGATGTCCTTGAATCTGTTGCCTTGTGACTTAGAGAAAGAACAGCAAGAAGCCCTGCCAGCAATTTCAGTGGACAAAGGATTTCGATTTGGGTGTGCCTCTAAAAGCTCCATAAGAATGCTAAGAATGGGACATTCTTGCCTGTTTTAAGGCAAATTGTTTGGGAGAGGTCTTGTGCCCTTGGCTCTGTGACCCAAGCCAAAGTCAGCTGGATGGCCCTAAGCTTCCCCACCATAAAGGTAAAATGGTTTGGGCTTCACTGACTAGGTGCCTGGCTCCAGGAAGGTGATCTGGGATCACCAGCCAAGGGTGTAGGGGAGGAGCTACAGACTTCTTTTATAGCAAATGGACCTTTGAGGGGCTCTCTCTTTGGAGCTCGGCGCCTTTTTAGATTCTCTCTCCTGGCTTGTAGGAACCCAGAGAAGTAGCTAGGAGGACTCCGGTGAAACAGGATTTTAGGAGAGAGTTACATACAGTGCCCTCCTAGGTTTGGAGGAGCTAAAGAAAAAGGTAGACCAGCTCAGTAGTATGACACAGATAGAAAGGTTTTTTTGTTTTTGTTTTTTTGTTTTGTTTTGTTTTCGAGACAGGGTTTCTCTGTATAGCCTTGGCTGTCCTGGAACTCACTTTGTAGACCAGGCTGGCCTCGAACTCCGAAATCTGCCTGCCTCTGCCTCCCGAGTGCTAGGATTAAAGGCCTGCGCCAACATGCCTGGCTAGAAAGATTTTTGAAGACCTGGCAGTTTAGTTGTAGAATCAGGCTCATAAATAGATATTTTGCATGCAGTTAAGAAAATAAAATTACCTAACCGAGCTAGCAGGTTTTTACACAGCTCCCGCCTCACATGTCATTTTATTGGTATAAATATTAGTTTAATGTTACAGAAATACCAATGAGAACAGGATAAGTGCACAGCAAAGTCATGTTCCCAAGGAAGTCCCTTATCCCTAAATCCTAATTGGTGAAATAACTTGGCACAGATGTTTGTGGATTTTATGCTTAAAAGCCTTGTAAGATCTTAACTCGATGCTCAGGGGACAGACACACATGCAGAGTTAGCAACGGAGGTGAAGACACAGTTGATGTGTTCTAGCAGCAGACAGGAGGTGTTAGTTAAAGGAGGACATGCTACTTCACTCCATAAGTCTGCACCTACAGGCCACAAACACATTTTCAGTTGTAAACATGCAATTTGGAGCAGGATGTAATGCCGGCCTCAGGGACACATGAGTCCACTCTCATCTACATAACCATGAAATGGAAAGTTCTGGTTTCTTGAAAAAGCAAAACAAAACAAAACAAAACAAAGAAAATACCTCCATAATATCAGCTGGTTTGGTGGTCCTGGGCTTTATAAGAGAGCAGACTGACCAAGCCATTGGGAGCAAGCCAATAAGCAGCATTCCTTCATGGCCTCTGCATCAGCTCCTACCTTCAGGTTCCTTCCCTGATTCAGTTTCTGTCCTAACTTCCTCCAAGGATGAATAGCAGTGTGGAAGTGTAAGCCAAATAAACCCTTTCCTCCCCAATTTGCTTTTAGGCATAGTGTTTTATCACAGCAATCATCACCATAACTAAGACACAAACCAAACAAAATAACACAAGCAAAAATACCAAAACCCACTACCAAAAAACAAAACAAAACAAAAAAAAACAAACACAGATGGGCATGGTGGCATTGCAAGTTTGAGGTTGGCCTGGTCTACAAAGCAAGGTCCAGGCTAGTTAGCACATCAAAGTGAGATTCTTTTTTTTTTTTTAATGATTGAGGCAATTTATTAACCCAGCATCCTTTGTTCTAATGCTTCTTGTTGGCAGCTGCCACCTGTCCAGCGATCCTGTCCAGATCTCTCTGTCCCTGAGGTGTTAGCTTGCGGCCCCCATTTTGGTCCTTTTCCACCATTTTCAGCCCCTCCAGGGTTTGGAGGACCCAGCGGGCCACACTCTTAGAGCCTCTGCTGAAGTGGCTGGGTCTGACACCGTTTCTCTGCCTTCCTCAGTAGATCTTGGTCATGGAACCAACCCCTGCACCACCTTGGAGGTATGGGTGCCTTGCTGTGGAAGCTGCTCATGTGTAGAACCAGTTCTCATCATATGGGGCAAGCTCTTTATGTTTGGCCATCTTAAATGTGTCCACCCATTCGGGGACTTTCAGCTTCCTGGACTCTTTGAGGAAGGCTGCCAGGGCTCTGAGGAACTCCTGCTGGTTAACATCTTTTACAGTAACTCCAGGCATTGTGCGGCCTCATCGCTGCCAGCCAGGGGAAAGGGCCATAGTGAGATTCTTATCTTAAAAAAACAAATGAACAAATAAACAAACAAACAAACAAAGAAAAAACAAGCAACAAAAGACCCAAACAAACTCCAAATCTCAAAAACAAAACAAAACAAAGCAAACAAACAAACAAAAAGACAATGAAACCCTCACAATTTTGTTCCCCCACATTTTGATCATTGGTTGTAGTGGTTTGAATGAGTAAGGGCCCTATAGGCTTGTTTATTTGCACACTTGGCTCCCAGTTGGTGGAACTGTTGGGGAAGGTTTAGGAGGTATGGCCTTGTTGGAGGAGGTGTGTCACTGGAGATGGGCTTTGAGGTTTCAAAAGTCCACACCATTCCCTGTAGCTTTTTCTCTGCCTCATGTCTGTGAATTGGGAGGTAACACTCAACTACTGCTTCAGTACCATGACAGCCTTCCTGTCTTGGTTAGGGTTTATTGCTTTGAAGACATACCACAACTCTTATGAAGAAAAACACTTAATTGAGGCTGGCTTACAATTTCAGAGGTTTGGTCCATTATCATCATGGCAGGAAGCATGGCAGCATGCAACAGAAGAGGATTGACTGTACCTGGACATACCTTGAGCCTAGGAGACCTCAAAGCCCTTCCCTACACAGTGACACACATCCTCCAACATCCTGTGAGCTCCCATTCAATGCTTTCTTGTATAAGTTACCTTGGTCATGGTGTCTTAAGACAATACTCAAGTCTTTTATTGTTATATCTAAAATAGCATATTGTAGAGTTTTTTTTTTTAAAAAAACAAAAAACAAAATGATCAATGGTATATTTTACTTGACATCAAATGCAAATGAAATGGAGTAAGATATAAGTCATCTCATTTCAGAGGCTGAAGATGTAGTTCAGTTGGCAGACTGCTTGCCTAGCATGCACAATGCTCTAAGTAGGATGTGCAGCACCACATAAACTAGACATGGTGACTGTACTAGTTACTTTCCTGTTTTAGTTTTTGTTGTTGTAATATGATGTGGCCAAAAATAACTTGGGGAAGAGGGCTTTGAGCTTATGGTTGCGGAAGGGATACAAGTCCATCTTGGCAAGGACACATGTCAGCAAGTGGCAAGCACAATGTTTGGAGCAGGAAGCTGAGAGATCTCCAGAATGAGGCCGAGGGAATGAGCTGGACGTAGGGTGAGGCTATATACTCTCAAAACCTGCCCTCATTGATATCCAGGAAGGGTGTACCTACTATCATCTTCCCAAACAATGCCATTAATCAGGACCATGTATTTAAATGCCTGAACTTATGGGGGGCATTTCTTATATTTTTGGTTGTGAGCTTAGCCTTTAATGGCTGAACTATCTCTCCAGCCCATGGGGGGCATTTCTTTTTCTTTTTTTTTTTTTTCTTTTCTTTTTTTCTTTTTTTTTTTTTTTTTGTTTTTTCGAGACAGGGTTTCTCTGTATAGCCCTGGCTGTCCTGGAACTCACTCTGTAGACCAGGCTGGCCTCGAACTCGGAAATCTGCCTGCCTCTGCCTTCCAAGTGCTGGGATCAAAGGTGTGCCCACCACGCCGGGCAGGGGGCATTTCTTGTGCTATTTTTTTTTTTTTTTTTTTTTGGTTTTTCGAGACAGGGTTTCTCTGTGTAGCCCAGGCTGTCCTGGCACTCACTTTGTAGACCAGGCTGGCCTCGAACTCAGAAATCCGCCTGTCTCTGCCTCCCAAGTGCTGGGATTAAAGGCGTGCGCCACCACGCCCGGCACAGGGGGCATTTCTTAACCCACCACGGTAACTTCACAGAGAGAGAGAGAGAGGTGGTGAGGCAGAGGCAGAGAGATAAGATCTAGGCTAGCCTGGACCCTGTCTCAAAAATACAAAACAAAGCTGGGCGGTGGTGGTGCACGCCTTTAATCCCAGCACTTGGGAGGCAGAGGCAGGCGGATTTCTGAGTTCCAGGTCAGCCTGGTCTACAAAGTGAGTTCCAGGAGAGCCAGGGCTATACAGAGAAACCTAGTCTCGAAAAACGAAAAAACAAAACAAAAATACAAAACAAAACACAACCATTAAAAAGAAAAGTAAAAAAAATAAAAAAAAAAAATAAAAAGAAAAGTACTGGGGCTGGGCGTGGTGGCGGACGCCTTTAATCCCAGCACTTGGGAGGCAGAGGCAGGCGGATTTCTGAGTTGGAGGCCAGCCTGGTCTACAGAGTGAGTTCCAGGACAGCCAGGACTACACAGAGAAACCCTGTCTCGAAAAACCAAAAAAAAAAAAAGAAAAAAAAAAAAAAAGAAAAACCAAAATAAATAAATAAATAAATAAATAAATAAATAAAATAAAAAGAAAAGTCCAGCTGGGGAGATTAGATTGCTCAGTGGTTAAGAGCACTGACTGCCCTTCCAGATGGTCCTGGGTTCAATTCCCAGCAACCACATGGTGGCTCACAACCATCTGTAATGGAATCAGATGTCCTCTCCTGGGGTGTCTGAAGACAGCAACAGTATACTCATGTACATATAAACAAATAAACAAATAAATAAATCTTAAAAAGAAAAAAAAAAAGTAGACATAATGTGAAAACCACTTCAGTAGCCCACACTGTCCTCAAACATTAGACAGTTCTCCTGCCTCAGCCTCCCAAGTGGTGGCAAAATCATATGCTTGAATAACTATGCTATTTTGACATTTCTCCCATTAATTTATTTATTCACTTTATATCCCAATCACAGCACTATATATGCCCCTCCTCTCAGTACCTCCCTCACACTGCCCCTTCTCCTCCCTCCCCTTCACCTCTGAGAAGAGGGAGGCCTTACCTTCTGCCCTGGGTAGCAGCAACTTGACAGTTTAAAAACAGGTAAATATTCAAGTTTCGGACTAGTCAAAACCATACTGTAAGGCCCTGGGTTAAAAACAAACAAACAAGAAGCCGGGCGTGGTGGCGTACGCCTTTAATCCCAGCACTTGGGAGGCAGAGGCAGGCGGATTTCTGAGTTCGAGGCCAGCCTGGTCTACAAAGTGAGCTCCAGGACAGCCAGGGCTACATAGAGAAACCCTGTCTCGAAAAACCAAACAACAACAACAACAACAAACAAACAAACAAAAAAACAAAAACAAACAAACAAACCCATATAACCCAAAACCCTGCAATGCATTTGAGTTTCATTGAACTTTCTCACATCAGAAGGTAGTTTCTTGACAGTTAAGAGGAGTCACATGGGTGAAGTTCTCGTGTGTTCAAGTTATATACAATCACAAAGATAATTTGCATATGGCAAAAACATGTTTTCTCCATAGAGACATCTAAACAAACAATAGCCAGTTGAAATGAATAATCTGAACTATATTTACTCTTATCCATGAGATACATAATCAACATAATCAAAAAACAATTCTGTGCTTTTGAAGAAACTGAGGTTATAAGGCTCTTGTCTTGGTTTCTTGGGTTTTCTCACAAGCACTCAGAAATCTCACACAATTCTGTTCTTGAACTATGTTATGACACAGTATTTTTTTGTAATATTTAAAGAGGGATTTATTAGACTGGTTTACATTATATAGTCTGGTTAGTCCAACAGTGGTTGTCTGGTTAGTTCACCCTGGGTAGTCTGGGACATGGTGGTTGCTCAGTTCATGCTGCTAGATGCTTTCGCAGTCCTAATTGGGCTCAGAAACCCTGAAGGGTTCCTGGAGAGTCATTGGTTTTCAGTTCACTTTGGAAGGAAGGCTAGCTAAAGACACAGATTTCCAGTGTAAACAAAGGCTGGTGACTGTCATGGTAGCAATATAATAGATATTCTCACTAGTGTGCCACCTTGCAGGAAGGCAAAACTTTTTGTTGTGGTGGTGGTGGTGTTTGTTTGTTTGTTTCTAGTTTCTTGAGACAAGGTTTCTTCTCTGTGTAGCCCTG
Source organism: Mus caroli (assembly GCF_978045245.1). NCBI lineage: Eukaryota > Metazoa > Chordata > Mammalia > Rodentia > Muridae > Mus > Mus caroli. The sequence goes on from NW_028227259.1 coordinate 112,423,953, forward strand.
GCTGTCCTGGAACCCAGGAAGACCAGGCTGGCCTCAAACTCACAGAAATCTGCTTGCTACTGCCTCCTGAGTGCTGGCTGAGCTGTGTGCCACCACTGCCCTGTTTTTTGTTTTTTTGTTTGTGTTTTTTTTTTTTTTTTTTTTTTGGTTTTTTTTTTTTTTTGGTTTTTTGAGACAGGGTTTCTCTGTGTAGCCCTGGCTGTCCTGGCACTCACTTTGTAGACCAGGCTGGCCTCGAACTCAGAAATCCGCCTGCCTCTGCCTCCCGAGTGCTGGGATTAAAGGCGTGCGCCACCACGCCCGGCTCTGTTTGTTTTGTTTTTAGTTGAGGTGTCTGATATACCAGCTGGCTTAGAGCTGGTTATGCGTGGAGCATGACCTCTGCCTCCCCAGCTCTGGCATTACTATGTTCATCAACATGCTCAGTTTGTGCAGAGCTGGGGCCTGAACCGAGGTCTTCAAGCATGATAACAATTGTTAGTGTTATATCCCTAGGTTTTGGGTTTTTTTTTTTTTTTTTTTTTTTTAAGAATTATGTAGCTAAGAATGACCTTCAACTCTTAACATTTTTGTCTCCATCTCCTGAATACTAGGATTACCAGTTTGCTTACCGTGTCTAGTTGGCAGTGTTTTAACTAATGACGAATAAATGTGTCATATAACTCAGCAATTACGCAGAGAACCAACTCAAAAAGAGAGAAAGGAAGAAAGAGAAAAAGAGCTGGGTGTTGTGGTGCACTCCTTTAATCCCAGCACTTGGGAGGCAGAGGCAGGCAGATCTCTGTGAGTTTGAGGCTAGCCTGGTCTACAAAGAATCCCAATACAGCCTGGTTTGTTACACAGAGAAATCATGTCTCAAATAAACCAAACCAAACCAAACCAAACCAACCAAGCCACCAACAAAAAGAAACAAATATCTACACAAAGAATTGTAAAGAAGTGTTCATAGCAGAGTCATTCACAATAGCCAAAAATTGGCAATGATTCATATGTATAGGTTAAAAAAAAAGTGTTTGTTTTTTTTAAATTTTTTTATTTTTGGTTTTTTGAGACAGGGTTTCTCTGTGTAGTCCTGACTGTCCTGGAAGTCACTCTGTAGACCAGTCTGGCCTCGAACTCAGAAATCTGCCTGCCTCTGCCTCCCAAGTGCATGTGCCACCACTGCTCGGCAAAAAAGGTGGTATATACAGTGGAGTTCTCATAAACAGTAAGGCAAAAATACCGACCAGTTCTGAGGGAAAACCCTAAGGGGTTTTCCAGTCTCACACCCTCCTTACAGCCTTCCCCACCCACCTGGAGTCAAGGCTAGGCCAAGTTCCATTCTTCACCTACAGGAACATTCTTGAGTAAAAAGATCCTTAGAATGTACCTGATAGTAACCCGACTCTTTGGAAAGTCCCAGGTGGAGTCCAAATGCGTGTCATGATTGCTAGCCAATAGATTTAAAGGTCAATATGCTTAGCCAATAAGTTTGAACTGTAACCTTGCTGACGTAACCTGTGCCACTAAAAAGTATAAAAACTTCTTGTAATAGTCATTGGGGTCGCCATCTTAGTAGCTCGCCTTTGAGGGACAATACGGACGTTCCGGGAAAATACGCCTCTTGCTTTTGCATTAATCTGCGTCTCGTTGTCTCACTCCGGGGCTTCTCGAAGTAAGTGACCACTGACTGAGTGAGGGTCATGGGGGTCTTACAGTGCCATGCGAATATGACTCAAAGACATTATACTGAGTGCAAGAGGGGTAGTGTGCAATATATGTATAAATCCGTTTGTATGAACTCACCAGAAAAGTAAACCAATGGCCACAACAGTTTGAGGGTGAGGATACCTGATGAACGGGGAAGGAGCTAATAGATTTTCTAAGTTTGGCTTGTGATCATCATTGCGCAATTTTAGCAGGCTTATTGTCATTATTATTATTATTTTTTTTTTTTTTTGGTTTTTCGAGACAGGGTTTCTCTGTGTAGCCCTGGCTGTCCTGGCACTCACTTTGTAGACCAGGCTGGCCTCGAACTCAGAAATCCGCCTGCCTCTGCCTCCCGAGTGCTGGGATTAAAGGCGTGCGCCACCATGCCCGGCTTATTGTCATTATTTAGGGACCTAAATTGACAACATTCTATGCCAACACAATTCCATGATTTGTACCGCAGGAATAGGAAGATGTGAAGTGGAAATTTCTGGTTCCTCCCCCACCCCCAGGGTTTTTCTGTATAGCCCTGGCTGTCCTGGAAACTCACTTTGTAGACCAGGCTGGCCTTGAACTCAGAAATCCTCCTGCCTCTGTCTTGCGAGTGCTGGGTTAAAAGGCATGTGCCACCTCGCCCGGCTCAATTTCTGGTTTCTTTTGGAGGCTCAGTTGTGTCATGTGATGTTTTGTGATGTTTTTCTGGAAACTGATGTTTTTGCTGAAGCAGAAGTGTGGGAGGATGGTTTGCCGGGAACAGACACGTGGCGTTTTTCTGGAAGCCACCTGGAAAAAGGGCCTGTCATGTTTTGTTAGATCGGACACTTGAGAGAACACCTGATGTTTGGAAAGGATAAATATAGCCCAAATGATGCTGTGTGGTATTGTTACGCCTTACGGTGCTTGTGATCATCTTTTGCATGACTTCGCAGAGAGAAACTTCTGGTGGTATTCCAGTGGCTTCTTGCCACTTCCACAGACTTGGGCTGATGGCAGAGCCTCAAAGTTTCTTGGATCAACCTGCCACTGCTGGTTTGTGAATGGTGTTTTTGAATCCTGCTTTTGCTGATTCCTGAATGACATTTGCGAGTGGATTGAGCTGCCACTACTGGTTAGTGTGGACTGAATTATTGATATCCTGACAACACAGATTGGATTTGCTCCAAAAAACTATTTCTAAGCAGGTCCATATCCTTCTTTGCTCTATTTATTAACTTTTCCTTTCCATTACCTCTGGTGGGTGGTGAACTAGGAGGTAGGTGAAAGCATTTAAGAACTCTTATTAAAATTAGGTTTTGAAAAATCTAAGCCTACAAAAATGTGTTGTTATAGAAATTCTAGGTTGTTGTAGAAATTCTCTCATTTTCTAGCCAACTTCAAAGGTGCAAAGCAGAATTTCATTGTGTGTTTAGAAGAAACAAGAAACAATGTTTGAGAAGCAAATAAGGACATGAAGAGTACAGTTTATTCTGACTTTTTACTTTGTTTTATCCTTTGAGGGATTTGACACCTATTTCTTCTTAAAGTCTGACTCTATTATATCTTGCTTAATTAGTACAAAACTTGAAGCTCAGGGTTATAGGTTTTATTACATTAACCATGACTCCTTTTGTGTCTTTGGAAGTCGGAGTATCAGTTTTCTTAAATTTAATGTTTGAGCCGGGCGTGGTGGCGCCAGCACTCGGGAGGCAGAGGCAGGTGGATTTCTGAGTTCGAGGCCAGCCTGGTCTACAAAGTGAGTGCCAGGACAGCCAGGGCTATACAGAGAAACCCTGTCTTGAAAAAAAAAAAATCAAAAAAAAATTTAATGTTTGTTCTAACTTTATATTCATTGTCTAGTTTCAAACCCTGGGATGAGGGATGAATGGGGTCGCTGGCGTGGCTGCAAAGCAACTTCTCTCAGGTTTGGCACCATATGATAGGTTATTTCTCTGCTGTTGGGGTTTGGGAGTCGCCACTCAAACCATATAAGCACTGATCTCAGCTAAGCAAGAATAGTTTATTGAACAAACACCTTAACCTGAATGATCAGGACTGCAGAAAGGACTCAGAAACCTAATTTTGGTAGTAGTCTGCTCTTAGGGTAGATTTTTTTTTTTTAAATAGGAAAAACCATGTTCAAAGGTTTAAAGGGAAAGCAGGGAGCATTTGGTTTACTAGGCATAATATTACCAGCTAATCTTTAGGCTGATTGGTCCTGAGTAAGGTAAAGAGTGTGGTGGACAGTGGTGGACAGGGAATTCCAGAACATTGACATAGCAGAGAATGAGTATTATAATCACAACTTTTTGGCTTATTAGTAGCGTTTTTTAGTGCCAGACACAAACCCACAGTGAGCTCATACATAGGTACAGGAAGAGCTGCCCAGTGGTCAGCTCTGGCTCAAGATGTTTTAGACATAACAGTTCATATTGACCTTAGAATTGATGAGTCCTATCTATATAAAGCTTTGTGGAATTTCTTAAGGTTAGCTAACCTCATACAGAACAGAATAAACATGTAGTCAGCATGACCCTGCTCTCAAGTCACAGGAAAATAATTCCTGTGACTGGCAGGCATGTTACAGCAAGAATATGAAATAGCTGGCAGGCATGGGTCAAAATGGCTACAGCTATTCTGTGGGTGGGTGTCAGTCCATAACATCTGCCGCTACTGGTGAAATGAGCCAATTCAAGTCAGATTAGGCAGGTTTATTGGGAAGCTGCTCTCCAGAGAGTGAGTTCACTGGCCCTAAAGAAGGAGGCCAAGGATGTCACCATGGGGATGGGGAAAAAAGAGAAAAAGGGTGCTCTTGCAGAAAGAGAAGAGGAGGTGCAGAGAGAGAGACCAAAATGTCTGAATTATATAAGGAAGAGCAGCCCAGCAGCCCCTGTGCTGAAAAGTTCAGGGTTGGGGGGGGGGGGGAGAGAATGACAGGTAGGGACTGAGGGATGCTGGGAGAATCTGCAGGCCAGGTCTGTTTGGGTATGTAAAATATGCAACTCAGTCCATGTACTGTGGTACAAAACCAAACACTCATATGTCTACATAGGAAAAAAATTAAAGAGGTGTCAAGCACAGGTGGTGGCGCATGCCTTTAATCCTAGTACTTGGGAGGCAGAGTCAGGAGGATCTCTGAGCCTGAGGTCAGCCTGGTCTACAGGGTGAGTTCCAGGACAGCCAGAGCTATACCCATCTCAACAAACAAACAAACAGAAAAAAAGGTGTCTTAGAGTTCTTTAATTTACAAAGTATTAGATCACTTTTTGTGACCAAAGGTGCCAAAGTTTAGGTCAGAAAGTGTAAAGCAGATTATGTTTCTTTGTATCGAGTTTTAAATTATGGCACCCACCTGATGTATAGTTTGTTTTCAGAGTTTATTTGTTTTCAAGATTTATATTTACTTATTTTATGTATATGTATAAGAGAGTCCCTCTCTTCAGTCACACCAGAAGAGGGCATCGGATCACATTACAGTTTATGACCCATCATGTGGTTGCTGGGAATTGAATTCAGGACCTCTGGAAGAGCAGTCAGTGCTCTTAACCACTGAGTCATCTCTCCAACCTCTTTTTTTTTTTTGTTTTTTTGTTTTTTGTTTTTTGTTTTTTTGTTTTTTCTCCAGACAGGGTTTCTCTGTGTAGCCCTGGCTGTCCTGGCACTCACTTTGTAGACCAGGCTGGCCTCGAACTCAGAAATCCGCCTGCCTCTGCCTCCCGAGTGCTGGGATTAAAGGCGTGCGCCACCACGCCCGGCCAACCTCTTTTAAAAGACTTACCTATTTTTATTTTATGTACGATGCTGTTTTGCCTCTTAGAACTAGAGCTAAAGACACTTGTGATCTGTCATGTGGGTTCTGGGAATTGAACCCAGGTACTCAGGAAAAGCAGCCAGAGCTCTTAACTACTGCGGCATCTCTCTAGCCCCATCTTTCAGAGTTTTTAAAAAAGTGTTGTTTGTGTGTGTGTGTGTGTGTGTGTGTGTGTGTGTGTGTGTGTGTGTGAAAGAGAGAGAGAGAGCGCCAGACAGACAGACAGACACACACACACACAGAATGGGTTTGCACATGCTCCTGTAAATGTCAGAAAACTCTTGGGAGCTGGCTAGCTACCTTTTCCATGGTTTTCTTATTATTTTTGAGACAGGGTCTTATGAAGCCTCTTGTGGCTTTAAACACACTTTGTCACCAAAGACATCCTTAAACTTCTTATCTCTCGCCTCCATTTCCGCAGTGCTGAGATTACGGGTGAGAATCACCATGCCTGGTATATATCTGGTACTGGGGTTGGAACTGTGAAAGCCCCCTGCCAGTTGAATTTCATCCCCAGCCACATAGATTTCAATTCCTTGAGGTCAACTGTGACCTGAAAATATTAAATAAAACAATTCCAGAAATAAAAATAACTTTTATTTTCTTTTTTAAATATGTATGAGTATGCATCAATATAAATTTGTTTGTGTAGGGGCATGTGCACGAGCATGTGGTTCTAGAGGTGGCCAGAGGTGTCAGATTCCCTTGGCAGTTGGAGTTACAGGTAGTTGTAAACCAGCCAATATGAGTGCTGGCAATGGGTCTTGGGTCCTTTGCAATAGCAGTCAGTATGTACCCTGAATTTCCTCTCCACCACCCACTGTAAATTTTAAATTGTACACTATTGTGAGTAGGTTTATGAAATCTCACAGAGTTGCATGCACACTGCTCTGCTGGGATGAGAATTGTCCCTTTATATCCCCCATGTGCACATTGTTTATACTACCTGCTACACTGTAAATAGTCTCTCTGTTATCAGATTAGCTGTCCTGAATGGTGGTGTTACAGTTCTCATAGCATTTTTGTTTGGTTGGTTTTGCTTTTGGAGACAGGGTTCCTTTGTGTAGCCTTACCTATCCTGGAACTAGCTCTGTAGACCACACTGATCTTGAACTCATCAGAGCTCTATCAGTCTCTGCCTCCAGGGTCCCAGGATTAAAAGCATGCACTACCACTTCCCAGCTAGCTCAAATAACTTATTTTACTTAGTAATGGCTCCCAAGTGCAAGAGTTGTAATATTTGGTGCCAGGCGGTGGTGGCACACGCCTTTAATCCCAGCACTTAGGAGGCAGAGGCAGGCAGACTTCTGAGTTCGAGGCCAGCTTGGTTGGCCTACAGAGTGAGTTCCAGGACAGCCAGGGCTACATAGAGAAACCCTGTCTGGAAAAAAATAAAAGAGTTGTAATATTTGGAAATTTGGTTATAACCAAAGAGAAGATGTAAAGTGTTTTTTTTTTTAAGTGAAAACTTCTCAATTTAATAAGAAAAGACAAAAAAAGCTGAGATTGTTCAGATCTCTAAGAAATTTTAGAAAAAGAAAAGGAGGGTTGTCCAGGCCACCTTCACTTTTTTCTTTTTGAGCCAGGTTGTCACTCTGACCCAGGCTAATCTCAAGTTCACACTGTAGCCTGGGCTACACACTTATCCTCTCGGTTCAGCCAAGTGCAGGGATTCTGGGTGAGAGCCAGCACATCCAGCTGGTTTTTATTACAATATATTATAATTTTATAATTATTGCCAATATTTTCTTCTATTTAATATATAAATTAATTTTTCCATTAGTGTGTTTGTACAGTAAGACAGTATGAGAGTCCATTACTATGTGAAGTTCAGGCACACAATGGGGACAGCCCAGTGCTAAGAGATTTTGAGATTGCAGTGGCTGCTCAGAGGTACTGAATTACAGGAAATGATAAATATGAGGCTTGGTGACCACATAACAGGAATCCTGAAAACAATTAGACCAAGTTCTATCCCAAACTCATGTTCGAAAATTAAACATGGCTGCAGAGCAAATATACTTCTTTGGGTAATAATTGTATTTAACCAGTTTGAGCTGCATCTACTTTATTTCATTGAAAAACCTTTCTCAATCAACATAGGAAATACATTGAAGATAAACCTATAAGGAACTATGTTATAATGAGCCAGGTGTGGTAGTATATATCTGAAATACCAGCAATTGTGAGGTGAAGGCAGAAAGGGATACATAAGAACTCTGTCTCTAAACATTAACAACAGCCAAATTATGAAATAATGGGATTGTAGTAAAGTGAGACTGGAAAATTGGATATAGTGAATCTGCAGTAAAAAGAAAACCAGAAGAGTGGAAAGAAATAGCGAACATATTCATATTTTAAAATATTTAAGTTGGCTGTGATGGTTCATACCTACAATAACAGCAGTCACAGAGGCAAGAGGGTCAGGAGTTCAGGGTCAGCTTTAGTTACTTGTGTGTGTGTGTGTGAGAGAGAGAGAGAGAGAGTGTGTGTGTGTGTGTGTGAGAAAGAGAGAGACAGAGTGTGTGTGTGTGAGAGACAGACAGAGACAGAGAGAGATATAGAGACACATGAGAGAGAGAGAGAGAGAGAGAGAGAGTTAGATTGATTAAAATATACTGTATAATACAAAGCTAGGCATAGTGGCTCAGGCCTTTAATCCCAGTACTGAGGAGGAAGAGACAAGAAGATCTCTGTGAGTTTGAGGCAAGCCTGGTCTACACAATGAGTTCCAGGACAGCCAGAGCTACATAATAGATAGACCCTGTCTTTCAAAAAAAAAAAATGTAGTGTAATATGAATATGCCTATTTGCCAGATTTTGCAGAGCCTAGGTAAAGGGAACTCTTTTTTTTTTTTTTTTGTTTTGTTTTTCGAGACAGGGTTTCTCTGTATAGCCCTGGCTGTCCTGGAACTCACTCTGTAGACCAGGCTGGCCTTGAACTCAGAAATCCGCCTGCCTCTGCCTCCCAAGCTGGGATGAAAGGCGTGTGCCACCACCGCCCAGCTTAAAGGGAACTCTTGAAATATGAGTGAAAGGAATTTAGATCATAAGAGGTATTTCTTCAGAGAGAAAATACAGTACTGCCTCTGTGACATAATCTGTGATAAAAAAATATATGACTCTGAAAATATTTTAACAAAATAGAAATGTATTACAGGTGTTTCTGTAAGTGCTGGGTTGCATTTAAATATAAGTCAAAGATATAAGCATGTATTCCATTTATCAGCTGGGCCTCATATAAAAGCCTGCAATAGTATTAAAGTTGTGTGTTCCTTCAGTCAACTGCTTTGCAGGAGGGTATGCTCAAATTTCACTACAATTAGGAAAGGTCATGAAGCAGGTAAACAGGAAAAAAAAATCTCGTTCATTGTCAGAGGAAAAAAAAGGGAAAATCTCCCATTACAGATTCCAGATAAGTTTGGATTTGGATAGTATTCATTGAACGAAATTTGCCATCCAGGGTCTCCTCCCCACTTGCGGGGATTATAACAGCAGGCCTCTTGGTGAAGGTAAAAGAAAAGTATTTTTCCAGTTAATAATTTCCTTTCTTCAGAAAGAAAATCACCCCAGCAAGATGTACTGAGCAATATCCTATTTCTGAGGGCATTAAAAAAGACCCGCACGAAAGGTTGGACACGATCTCTCTTTTTAAAAGCCCTAGTACGGCAAGCATCAGCGTCTGGGAGCACTGCGCTCACTATTGTGTCTGCACCGGCAAAAGGAGGACTTAGTTCCACCGCGACGTCAAAGAGTCCCTCTTTGTTCAGCGCTGGTCCGGGACGCAGGGCGCGGTGTTCCTCCGCGCTCGCCGCGCAGGCCCCGCCCCTCTGCGGCTCTGGAGAGCTGCCATTCGGCCCCGGTGTAGCTCCGCGCTCCCAGAATGCACCGCTAGTCCGCGGGAAACCAAAATGGCGAAGGGCTGTAACGAAGTGGTCTGTGTTTGAGGCCGGTGTGAGCACGCACATTCTCCTTCCCAACCCTCGTCCCCAAGGAACTCGGTGTGTGTGTGCGTGTGCGCAGGGCTCCCGCTGGGGCGGGTGCCCAGGGAGTGCCCGGACTCGCGGGGGAGCGCCCACCGGAACGAGATTGCTTCTATTTTCCTGTATGAAGCGGTTGGCACCACTTAAGTGACCGAATGAGGTGAGAGACCTTGGCCTGGGAACCGACTCTTTGGGAGGAGGTTGGGATGAGGAGAGACGAAAGAAAGGAAGCAAAAGAAAGGGGAAAGATGGAGGATCCGCTTTGGGCAAGGGAGTCCTGTGTGGGGGTGTTCTTGCATTGATGCATATGTTGAAAGAATGGATCCGGAGGGGTAGTCAGTGAGATGTTGGTAAAAATAGGGACTGGAGGAAGGAGCGGGGCGCCCCGCTCGGGAGTCAGTTGGTGGAATTAGATAAAACGTTGAGACGGGGAAGCTGTGTTTGGAGGGCAGGAAGGAACCTGGGGGCGGGAGACGGTTGGAGGGGCAGGATGAACCTGGTGATGAGGGGGTGGGGAACCGAGGGGAGGAGCCGTCAGAATGCGAGGAGCCTAGTAGAGGGGCTGACTGGCACTTTAAGGGGTGCTAAGGAAAGTAGCAGTTTGGAACCAGAGGGTGCTGGAATTGTGGTAGGGCAATCTTAGTGGTGGGCTAGAGAGCGTAGGAGGGTGAGGAAAATGCCCTGGAAAGCAAGCCCTGGAAGCTTAAAGAGAAGAAGTGATAGGTGAATTGATACGGGGAAGAGGCATTTCTTCCGTTCAATTAAAATTTCTTGCCCCGATAATTTGTATTTATCATTACAACCTAGTTACTTACGGCACTAAAGGGGTTTAACCAAAATTTCCAGGATTTCTTAACACATTTCCATAGTGCCAGAACTCTTAACTGTGATTTACAATCTGCAGTCCTTGGTGGTTAATTTTTTCTTTGGCAGAGATGGATTTATTGAGTGATAGGAGAGATTGTGAACAATAGGAAAAGGGATATGGAATGCTGTTTTATTCTTTAAAACATTTAACTTTGGTTGAAGATATTACCATGCCACAGTAATTAGAATGTGAAAACCCAGACAAGCCTGTAATTGACATAGAAAAGTACCTCATGACATCAAAGTAGAGCTAGAAATATGTTAGTGGTTGGTTGACTCCGTTTTCTCTAGAAGTAAGTAACTTTCTCCTTCAAATAGATTCCATGTAATCTTCATAGTAACTTCTGCAGTTATCTGCAGACTGTTTTTAGCCTTTATGTTTTAATTTTTCTCTTGGGAATTTCTTTTTTGGGAGGGAATTGTGGGTAAAAAAAACCTGATTCTTTTTAGGATGCTGGATAATACTTTAAATATTTATTTATTTATTTAATGTATATAAGCACACTATTGCTGTCTTCAGACACACCAGAAGAGGGCATCAGATCCCATTACAGGTGGTTGTGAGCCACCATGTGGTTGCTGGGAATTGAACTCAGGACCTCTGCAAGAGCAGTCAGTGCTCTTAACCACTGAGCCATCTCTCCAGACCCCCTGGACAATGCTTTAAGTGGAGGTTTTTTGTTTTTTGTTTTTTTGTTTTCCTTTTTAAGTTTTGAAGCAGGGTCTTGTTATATAACTCTGGCCAGCCTGGAACTCACTTTGTATTCCAGTCTGACTTGAAAAGACAGAGATCTGTCTGCACCTGCACACTGAATGCTGATGGAGATCACTATCATGCTCTGCTGTTATTACTTTACTTGAGTTAACATCAACTATCATTGGGTATGCAACTATACTTAAATGTGTATTGTGGAGATTTTTTTTTTTCCTTTTGTTTTTCTCCTTTTCTTTCATTTTCTTTTCTTTTCTTTTTTTTTTTTTTCTTTTTGGAGACAGGGTTTCTCTGTATAGCCCTGGCTGTCCTGGAACTCACTCTGTATAGACCAGGCTGGCCTTGAACTCAGTAACCCATCTGCCTCTGCCTCCCAAGTGCTGGGATTGAAAAATTACCTGGTGAATTTTTTTTTCCTTATTTGTTCAAAAAGTATATATTGGGGACTTTCTTTGCATTAAATGTAGTCTTAAATATTAGAAATACCATTGTTGAACAACAGACATGTTCAGTGCTCATGTAGAGTATGCAGTTTGATTTTTGAGCAACGAGTAATGATAGAATGAACACACAAACACAAACTTGTTCATGTGTGCACAGGCATACATGGCAAGCACCATTTAATACCTTCAAGTTATACAATTGATATTTGATGGTAGTAATGATGAAAGTACAAAATAGATTCATAATGGAGTATGCAATTGAGATAGTTGAATTCAAGATAGTAATACAGCTGAGATTAGAGAAGACAAAAGAAACATTCTGTCAAAGGAATACACCCTGAATTTTGGGGAAAAATGTATAAGACATTAAAAAATTAAAAAAAAATGCATATGTGGTGGGGGAGGGCTGGGGAGGGTAATTTGCTAGTATCCATGGAAGCCAGAGGCATGAGATTCCCCTCAGTCTAGAGTCATAGGTGGTTGTGAGCTGCCTAATAAGTGCTGGAAACCAAACTCAGTTCTTCTTCAAGAGTAATATGTGTTTTTAATGGCTGAGACATGTCTCTAGCCCCCATAAAGAATATTTTTCACCAGTTATAGTGGTTCTAAAATTTTACCTGCTTAATGAATGCATTTTTCATTTTCTGTTTTATTTTAAGACTTTAAAAAAAAAGTATTTATTTTATGTGTTTGAGTACACTATAGCTGTCTTCAGACACACCAGAAGAGGGCATCATATTCCATTACAGATGGTTGTGAGCCTACCATGTGGTTGCTGGGAATTGAACTCAGGACCTTTGGAAGAATAGTCAGTGCTCTTAACCACTGAACCATCTCTCCAGCCCCAACTTATTTCTTTTATGTATATGAAGATTTTTGCCTGCATGTATATGTGTGCACCACATGGGAGCAGTGCCCACAGAGGCCAAAAGAAGGTGGTTTATCCCTTTGGAACTGAAGTTAGAAACGGTTGTAAGTTGCCATGTTAATGCTGGGAATCAAAGGCCCTGGAGATTGAACTCAGGTCCTCTGGAAGGACAGCCAGAGCCATCTCTAATTCTGAGCCATCTCTACAGTCTAAGAATGCATTTCTTGACAGCAGGTAGGGACAGAAAGATCCAAAGTTCAAGGCTATTCTTAGCTATATATGAATTCGCAGCTAGCCTGGGACACATGAGGCCCCGTTTGGGAAAAAAAATAGAAATGATTACCAGGGGCTAAATAATAATCATAATCATATAATCATAAAAGTAGGACTTGACATAAAGTGATGGTTGAACTTCATTGTCAATTTGATTAGATTCAGATTCACCATGGAAATATACCTCTGGATATGCCTATGATTGTTTTCAGAAAGGTTTGAGGAGGGAAGACCCACCCTGACTATGTGAGGCCATCATACCCATGGGCTGGGGTCCTGGATTGAATCAAATGGAGGAAGCAAGCTGAGCATGAACATTGATCTTCCTGACTGCAGATATCAGTGCGATAGCTGTCTCCTGCTTCTTCTACTATGCCTCCCCCTTCCATGATGGACTGTACTCTGAAACTGTGAGCCAAAATATACACTTTTTTTATGTTTTTGTCAGAGGTTTTTACACAGCAATGAGAAAAATACTGAATGCATATATTAATAAAATCTCAAGACATGAAGAACAAAGGACTGTGGCTCAGTAGAGTAAGATTTTTCATCGTAGTGCTGAGTATAGTAAGTGAACAGCACCAGACTTTCTTTACAAAGGGAAACTCTTTACAATGTAAAGTTGTGTGTGTAGGAACTGAATGAGTCAGTTGTTATTCATTGCTTGGCCTCACCTGCCACTCGTATGTTGAAGCTTTGTTCCTTTCCTAGCTAGGACCACAGGTTCCAGCCACTCTACCAGTGAGTTGCAGTGAGGACTGAGATATTTGTAGGTCTAGAAGAAGACTTTAGAGAAGTTTTGTGCACATATCCTTTTACTGTGTGCCACGTCTCTAGCCAAAGAGTACATGATCCAGAAAGCTTTGGCGTGGTGTGAACAAGACCCGGCAATCCCAGATTGATGCAGAATCATTGTGAGCTCTAAAAGCAACGGTTATTCGTGGAAAGGGGAAAAAATTTAAATTATCTTTGACAACTTAAAAATGAAGTGCTAATAGGATATATTAAGGATTCTGGGCAAACAGTTTGTCCTATTCTAGTTTGTTTCTATCTTTTTCTTTGATGTGATGCCTGTAATCTCATGAGAGAGATAAAGAGTGTGGATTTTGGTAGTGGGGAGGATCTAGGACCAGTTGGGCATAGGAAGTCATAATTGGAATATACTGTATGGAAAAAAAAATCTATTTACAATTAAAAAAATGTGACTAGAAATGTAGTAAGTACACTTTGTGGGTGGTTTTAAGAAGAGTCATGTAGCCTGACTCTAGTGCTAGGATCGCAGGTTGTCACTTAATACTGCTACTTCATTTTCAGTTTTTCCTCCCCTTCCCTCTTCTTGCTTATGGAATGGTGTCCCATCTCTTGCAAAGGGAAGTTTCTTGATGAGGAGTGAGAACTACACTTAACTGGGCATAAGTAAAAATATTTAGGATATAGTTAGGGGTTGATTGCTGGTTTAGTAAATGATAGTTGTAGGTTCTCCTCTAAGATCCATGACTTCAGTAGTCCTAGGTAGTTGACTAGATTTCCATTAACACAAGTTTTTTCTCTCTGAGTAGGGTCTTAAGTCCAATTAGAGTTACTGGTTACCACCAAGGTATGCATGCCACTGGTGCACCATAAAGGTTATTGTGCCAGCTGTTATAGCTGGGTAGGAAGGACTGTTGCTTCCCTCATTTGGCAGCTTGCATGGCACCTTCTGGAAACATGAAGCTAGTCAGTTCTAGTTTAGGTGTCTCTGGGCCCACTGTCTGAAGTTCATGGTATCATCAGCATTAGGAACTTATCTTCTACCACTTGGGATTGGGTAACCAAAGGCTAAATAGCAGTAGTCTGTAATGTTTAAGGAGTCTCCTGGACAGTCCTGACCAACAACTGAAAAGTGCTATTCTCATGTTTAGTAATGGAAATTTTGTTAAATAGAGGGGAAATCAGAGGACAATTTCAGAGAGTTGTTTCTATTATGGGTCTCAGGGATAGAACTTATAGCTTATCAGGCTTGATGACAAGCATTTTTATCTGCTGAGCTATTTTGCTAGCTCTTAGTTGTTTAAAATGTACTTGTTTTTATTTTATGTGTATGAAAGTTAGGCTTACATGTTATGTTCACCATGTGCTTGCTTGGTGTCCATGGAGGCCAGAACAGGGTGTTGGGTCCCCTGGAACTCTGAGTTGTTAGCTACCGTGTGGGTGCTGGGACACAAAACTGCAAGAGCAGTAAGTACTTGAGCTGCTAAGCCTTCCCTCTAGATTCTCTATGGAGTTTTAATGAAGTAAAGTACCTCAGTGAGGTAGGGAATGGGAGTTGGAATATGTGGACTCCCTTTTATGACAAGAAAGTAGGTCTAGGGGCTGGCTCAGTGGTTAAGAACATTTGTTGCTCCTGCACAAGATCTAGGTTTAGTTCCCAGCACCACATGGTGGTGGTTCATAACCACCTGGGGGTCAAATGCCTTTTTCTGACCTCCAAAGGCACCACCAAGTTGCATGTGGTACATAAGTATACATGCAAGCAAAACAAAATAAAATGTATAAATCAAAAAATAAATAAAAGAATGTAGGTCTGAAATTGATTAAAGGCAAGTATATAAACACAATTGTTTGGAAATAAATACTGGGATAGGTTGGGGAACCTCTCTCTCTCTGTCTCTCTCTCTCTCTCTTTCAATGTATGTGTGCATGAATATGAGTGATGCTGGAGAGAAGGCTCAGTACTTAGGAGCACTGGCTGCTTTTCCATAGGACCTTGGTCCTATTCCCAGTTCCCACTTGGTGGCTCACAATCATCTGTAATTCCAGTTCCGAGGGAATCTAGTACCTTCTGGTCTCCCTGGACACTTATGCAAGTCATATACATATACATGCAGGCAAAACACTGAAACAATTTTTTTTTGGAGACAGGGTTTCTCTGTAGCCCTGGCTGTGCTGGTACTTAATATGTAGGCTGGCCTCGAACTCAGAAATCTGCCTGCCTCTGCCTCCCAAGTGCTGGGATTAAAGGCATGCACCACCACTGCCCGGCTTGAAACATAAATTTAAAAAATACTTTAATTTTGATTATGTGCCTGTGTGTATATGCATGTAAATGCAGTGCCCAAAAGAGGTCTGAAGGTGTCAGATCTTCTACAGGTTGTTGTGAGTCAAAGCAATGTATGCTCTTAACTGATAAACCATCTTTCTAGCTCCCTTTGCCTCTCTTTTCCTTTATTTTTTATTTTATTTTACTTTGTTTTTATTTTTTGAGGCAGGGTCTTGAGATGAGGTTACCTTTAAACACAGATCCTCCTGTGTTTGCTTCTTGAGTGCTGGGATTAAAGGTATACACCACTGTGCCTGGCCATTTCTTACTATTTAATTAAAGAAATTTAATGTATGATAATGTTTTTTAATTTCTAAAGCTAAGAAATAGAGTAGAAGTAACTTTTCTAAAATTATTTTTTAAAATGTGTTTTGCCTGTGTAAACATCCTTGTTTGTGTGCCTCCTGCCTGTGAAAGCCAAAAAGGGATGGGTGTCAGAGCCCCCTGAGGCTATTTGCAAACAGCAATGACCTGTTTTGTAGGTATTGAGAATCTAGCCCAGCTCTACTAGAAGGAATAGCAGCTATTGCTCTTAACAAACCACTGAACCATCTCTCCGGTCCTAGAGGTAGTCTTGAATCTGCCTGTGTTATGCCTTCTGGTCTCTGTAGAACTTTGGTTTCTTTGATGTTAGATGTTGGTATATTCGTCAATTAAAAAGAAGACATCCCAGGCTCAGATTTTATTTTATTTTATCTATCTCAAGGGGTAAGAGAATGACTTTCCCATAGGTTTGGTGCAGGATTGCATCTGAGTCCTGTTGTGACCTTGTGGATTCGACTATATCTGAGTCCACCAAAAGATGCCACCAGAGTGGCTCCCTCATTTGTTGTTAGGTTATATCCTTCCCATCACAGGAAGTAGAAGAAATTCTGGGAAAGAATATAGCCACCATGGCAGTTTTGTGCTGTTTAGAAGAGCTCTGAATGGTGGCTCATGCCTATAATCCTAGCCCTTTTAAAGCAGAGGCCAGCTTGAGCTACAGTGGGGAATCCTGTTTCAAAACATTAAAACCAAAACAAAAAAATCCAAAAAGATGAGATTTGTTGGTGGGGTCGGTGTCAGGATAGATGAAGTGGGTTTTGTCTTGTTTGCTTTGCTTTGTCCCTTAGCTCTGATTCCTTCCTACCCCCACTATTGCAAGATGCTTTTGCCTTATAGATTGGTGAATCAAGGGCAAGGTGGCGGTGTGAAGTAGGATTAGATTTTCCTTCCTTTTTTCCCTTAGCTGCCGAGTGTTTCATCTTGGACTAGAGTAGTGGCAAGGGTACTGGAAACGTGATTGTGGTGGAGGTGTCATGGCTGATTGCTGTTACCAGAGAAGAGGAGGGAAATTGGAGCGGCACAATAGAGGGATGAAAGTTCCTACTAGGGAGGTGAGTCCTATTTGGGGGGTGGTAGCTTTCAGCCCTTAGATTAAACTACCTTTAATCTAGTCTTTATTTAAACAGACAGTTGTTACAAGTAGTTTACTGACTGTGTATTCTTTATCTATGCATTGTGTGTGATAGGTGTACGTGAGGATATGGTAAGCAAACCCTACAGTTTTCTAAGAACACAGACTGTACGTATACAGGGTGCAGAGTAAAGACTCATTTTTTTATTGAAGAAAAATAATTGAAATTACAGACTACTTTGTTCATTTTTTGAGAAATGATACTATGCTAGGTTCTTAAATGTATTTTCACAATCTGTTACTTTAAAAAAACCTTTTTTTTTTTTTTTTTTTGGAGACTGTTTTTCTGTGTAGCCCTGGCTGTCTTAAGAGCTCACTCTATAGACCAGGCTGGCCTCAAATTCAAGAGATCCACCTGCCTCTGCCTCCTGAGTACTGGGATTAAAGGCGTGGGCCACTGCCATCAAGCTGATATCGTATTCATCCCCACCTCTTCTCAGACCACCTCACCCCTAACTCCCCTACTCTCACTTTTGAACTATCCCACTAGCCTAGATAGATTGTACTGGCTGTATGCTCCAGAGTGTGAAGGCCATATAACTTCTGTGTCTTGAAACTGTAGCCTCAGAAAGGACTGCATTTTTGTTTGTTTGTTTTGTTTTCAACACAGGGTTTTCTCTGTGTAGCCCTGGCTGTCTTGTAACTAACAGCCTTGGACTCAGAGATCCACCTGCCTCTGCCTCCCCAGTGATAGGATTAAAGACATGCTACACAACTGCCCAGCTAAATTTTAAAATACTTTTTTGTGTGTGTGCAGGTACCTGTGTACCATAGCATTCATGTGGAGGTCAGAGGACAACTTGCTGCAGTTAGTTTTTTCTAGTTTGTGGGTTCTGAGGATCAAACTCATGTTGTCAAATTTGCAGCAAGATCTATTACTTGCTAAGGCATATTACTGGTCCAAAGACTATTTAGATTAAGCTATCTAGGCTCTAACAATTAATCTTCTCCTAGATAAGTAGGGGGAAAAATGGGAAGGTAGGATGGAGTAACTAGTCTTTTCTTTAATTACATTATTTAAACTATTCAACCAATTACTAAGTTGTTAAGTCACGGCCTTATTTATTATAGGCTAGTAAACTAACTAATGAAGAAAGACTTTTTTTAGTCATTTGTTACCATTGGCTCTCAAAGAAGTTCATTTTCTATCAAATTATGTATCCCTGGAGCTATCAAGATGGCTCAGCAGTTAAGAATGAAAACTGCTTTTGTAGAGTTTGGTTCACAGCACCCGTATTGGGCAGTCCCCAGTTGCCTGTAATTCTGGTTATGCAGGGGGATCTGATACCTCTGACCTCCAAGGTCACCTGCACCAATGTGTGCATATCCCTATACAGTATATACATATAATAAATAAAGATAACAATAAAAAACTTTTTAAAATCCTATTCATTTGTTTATTTGTTTTGAGACAGTTTCTCTGTGTAGCCCTGGCTGTCCTAGGACTCACTCTGTAGACCAGGCTGGCCTTGAACTCAGATCCACCTGCTTCTGCCTCCCAAGTGCTGGGATTAAAGGTGTACAATACCACTTTGGCTCTACATATACAATTTTATTGTTAAAAATGTAATATTTTATTAAATATATTTTGGCACCCTTAATTGGTTTCTCTTTTTTTAAAAGAAACTATTCATCTATGTGTAAATGTGTGTGTGTGTATATATGTATATATATATGTGTGTGTGTGTATACACACCACGCCATGCCATGCATGCTGAGGTCAGAGGACAGTTTGTAGCAGGATTGATCACAGGTCATTTCTTTTGTTAATGGACACTCTTAACCTACTATGCCATCTTGCTCTACCACATTTCTCATACTCATTGAGTATGGATGTATATCCATATCATCGTGCATATGGAGGTTAGAGGACAACTTGTTAGATTATATGGGTTTGAGGGGAGTATTTCCCAGATGAGCCATCTTGTGTCCATTTCTCCCCCAACTCCTCTTTTTGAGACGGTCTTACTAGCTGACCTGAAACTCACTATGTAGAGTGGGCCTTGAACTCAGAAAGCCCTGCCTGCCTTTGCTTCTCAAGTGCTGGGCTTCTTAAAGGTTTTCTAGGGATCTGGCTTTGGACAGGATGCAGAAAGTGAGGTCAAAGGGTAAAGGTAACTGTTACTAGGATGGGCTCTTGTTCCCAAACACACATCATCGATTTCAGGAGAAGGGAGGAAAAAGGACAAAGTTTAATGCTTGATGTAAGAATGTGTACTCTGTGATAGAAGTAATACAGTGGAGAGTAAGACAAGAACATAACATAACCATCACATAAGAGAGGGCATGTCGAAATAATAGCAAAGCACATGACTGTGTCTGAGGATGTTTGCCTCTTTGATTGTATGTTTCCATTCCAGGATTAGAGAGCATTCTGCTGGCTTATTTTTCATAGTTACTTATACTATTCAGGTTTGGGTTATTGTAGTGTTTTTTAAGTTTTATTTATTTTATGCATATGAGTACACTGTAGCTGTACAGATGGTTGTGAGCCTTCTTGTGGTTGTTGGGAGTTGAATTTAGGACTTCTACTTGCTCCAGTTGGCCCTGCTCCCTCCAGAAAAGGGCATCAGATCTCATTATGGGTGGTTGTAAGCCACCAAGTGGTTGCTGGGATTTGAACTCAGGACCTTTGGGAAAGCAGTCAGTGTTCTTACCTGCTTAGCCATCTCACCAGCCCTATTGTAGTGGTTTGAATAGATTTGGCCCCCATAGAGTCATGTTTGGAATGCTTAGCCATACATACTGGCAGTATTAGAATGTGTGGCCTTATTGGTGGAAGTGAATCATTATGTAGGTGGGCTTTGAGGCACCACATTTGCCTGCATGCTATTGTACTTCCCACCATGATGATAATGGACTAAACCTCTGAAACTGTAATCTAGCTCCATTTAAATGGTTGCCTTTATAAGAGTTGTCTTGGTCATTTCTTTACAGCAATGGAAATCCAAAGTGAAACAGAAAGTTGGTACCAGGAAGTGAGGTATTGTTGCCATAGGCCTGACCATGCAGCTGTTTTGTTTTGTTTTGTTTTTTGGAGGAATGTGGGTTTTGGTACTTTGGAAAGAGTGGAATGCTTTAATTGGGATCTGATGCTTAATAGGCTACACTAGTAGAAGCATGGAAGACAGTAGCTCAAGAGGTTTTAGAGAAGAGTTTTAATGTGTGCCCTAGAAATTGTTCTTAGGGTATTTATTGAAGAATGTAGCTGCTATTTGCCCTTGTCTGAAGAGTCTGCTTGAGGCTAAAGTGAAGAGATTTAGATTATTTGCATTGACAAAGGAAATCTCAAAACATCCACCATAGACTGTGTCCCGTGGTTTACTCTTTCAGAAGAGCCTTTTGATCAGATTTAGCAAACTAAGGAAAAGTACAAACTTTGTGGTTCAAAGATTAAAGGGGCACCAGGAAGTGGAATGGAGCTAAATCCTGTGTTCCCGGATGTTGAATAGAATTAAGGGATTGGTGGCTTTGAGGCAGGATCCCACCCAGCTAGCTTATTGTTTTAAGTGGTGTGCATTTGAATGAGGGGTAGTTATTATGTTAGGCCTTACTGTGACCTGGCTATTGTTTCTATTTGGACTGAGATCTGATTGTGTGTCACGCTGACAAGGGATAGTTTATGAGGGCAATTCTTGGTTGTCAACTTTATGTGACATGGAGTGAACTATATATAGTCCAGAAATGTAGAGCACATGTGATCCAGACACAGGCTTTTTTGATCTGGATTTTGAGGCATAGTTTTTCATGAGAAAAGGAATTAAAAAGAAAAGCTTAGGTCCAAGTGTGGTGGTAGGAGTCTTTAATCCTAGCACTCAGGAAGAGGAGGCATACAGATTTCTAAATTCAAGGTCAGAGCAAGTTCCAAGACAGCCAAGCATAGGCAGTAAGGGATTTGGAAAACAGAAAGCTTCTGATAATGTAATAGAAGAAGGGGGCCTTCTTCAGCTCTAGTAAGCAGCAGAACTTGGTTAGCAGCTTAGGCCATGTATGTGGCTCTGGTTTTAGTCAAGAATAGAAGGGACAGACTACTGGGATGCTGGTTAGCTAGAGCTAGGAAGTTCATGGTGATTAAGAAGAGACCAGCATCACTGAAGTGAAATCTGGGAAGTGTTTTCAGAGAGCACAAAGGAGCCTGTATTCCAGTAATAGCCAAGGTTGTAGCTCATGTTTCAGCTGGAATTGGTAGTGTGTAAGAGATACCCAAGTGGACTGATTTTGAAGTTATGAAAGGGTCATGGAGAGCAGCTGAGGTTAGGTACTGTGAGAGGCTAAGAGGCCATCGGTGAAGGTACAGCCTCAGTGACATTTGAAGACCCAGGACTGAAAGGACCATGCAAAAGAGTTGAGGCTTGGTACCATGAAGAGAACCTATTGATGAAGCCTAGTTGCAACGGAAGACACTTGTGTATTGGAGATCAGTACCATCACCATGATCACCAAGAGCAGCAGCAGCTGTGGAGTGGAGTCAGCCTAGCATGCTACAAAGATCATGTATGAATCCCAGACATTGGAACAAGAAGCTATGAAGTTGAAGTTGCCTTGGAGACCCCAACATGTTCCAGATGCCAAAGCCATAGGATATCTGCTGAGAAAAACTGTTAACAGGAGTGGGACCAGCCCAGGAGAAAGAAGTGTGTTGTAGTTAACAAAGCTGAAAGGAATTGGACATCAGACGGGCAGATGCAGAGTTGAGAGTGCCCAGCAGGTTTTTGGTCTTGTTTTAATCTAGTATTTCCTTACTCTTATATTTTTGAAATGATAATGTATATCCACTTATTGAAATATGCTGTCTGCTTTTTGATTTTATAGGGAACTGCAGTAAAGAGATTGCATGAATCTCAGAAGAGATTTTGAACTTTTAAACATTGTTGTCACTTCAGTAGACGGACTTGTGAAGTTGGACTAAATGCATTTTGCATTGTGTTATGGCTATAAGCCTATAGGGGCGAGGGAATGGAATTTAGTGGTTTGAATAGGTTTGGCCCCATAGATTCATGTGTTTTATTGAGTGGCACTATTAGGTGGTATGGCCTTGTTGGAGGAAGTGTGTCACCGTGTAGGTTGATTTGAGGTTTCCTATGCTCAAGTCTTCACCCAGTGCAGTAACTGAGACAGTTACTTACATAGGGATTCAAGATCCCTGAAGTCATCACTGAACTTAGAGTGTTTGCTTATTTATACAGGGTTAGACATATCCCAGGCTGGTCTTGAACTTTTCTTTTTTCTTTTTTTTGTTTTTGTTTTTTGTTTTTTGTTTTTTTGTTTTTGTTTTTTGAGACAGGGTTTCTCTGTGTAGCCCTGGCTGTCCTGGAACTCACTCTGTAGACCAGGCTGGCCTCGAACTCAGAAATCCACCTGCCTCTGCCTCCCAAGTGCTGAGATTAAAGGCGTGCGCCACCACCGCCCAGCTGGTCTTGAACTTTTCAAGCTATCTGTAGTTGAGGATGACCCTGAACTTCTGATCTTGCTATTTCCACCTCCCCAGTAGTGGGATTACAGGTGTGTACCTGTTTTTCTTTTGTTTATTTTTGTCTTGTGTTGGGGATGGAACCAAGGACCTTGTCTATGCTAGGCAAGCATTCTACCAACTGAGCTACATCCCTAGCTGTCTTGTTGGTTTGAAGATTATCTTTCTGATTTTCAGTGATTCTGTTTACAGTTACTATACTCATAGGGTTTTGAGTTTGTTAGATACATAGATTAATATTTTTTACAATTTAGGGGAAAGGTATCAGTTCTTAATTCTTTTTTAGGACAACTTTAAAATGTATTTCTTTTATATCAATTCTGTTCTTGTAAACATTTAATCCTTTCTCCTACCCCCAGATACTTCTATTTACTTGTCTATGAGTTTAACTCTATCTCAGATAACCAGAATTAAACAGTAGATGTCTGTTTTTTGTTTTTTTTTTTTTTTTAAAGATTTATTTATTTATTATATGTAAGTACACTGTAGCTGTCTTCGGACACTACAGAAGAGGGCGCCAGATCTCGTTGTGGATGGTTGTGAGCCACCATGTGGTTGCTGGGATTAGAACTCTGGACCTTCGGAAGAGCAGTCGGGTGCTCTTACCCACTGAGCCATCTCACCAGCCCCTGTTTTTTGTTTTTGTTTTTTGTTTTTGTTGTTGTTTTTTGAGACAGGGTTTCTCTGTATAGCCCTGGCTATCCTGGAACTCACTTTGTAGACCAGGCTGGCCTCATGGCCTCAAACTCATAAATCTGCCTGCCTCTTCCTCCTGAGTGCTGGGATTAAAGGCGTGCGCCACCACGCCCGGCTAGTTTTACATATTCTTAAATGTTAACCAGTAAAATATCTAAAACTGGAACAATGAACCCAAGCACTGCTTTGTCCTTTAAAAAAGTTGATGTTCGGGCTGGAGACATGACTCAGCAGTTAAGAGAACTGGCAGCTCTTCTAGAGGACTCTGGTGGCTAAGAGATCCAACATCCTTTCTTGGTCTCTTGTAACACCAGCCCCACACGTGCATTCAGACATGCATTCAGGCAAAATACCCAATACATAAACTTTAAAAAAAAAATAAATTGATGGCATGCTATATTGTTCACAGTTTTTAATATGTAAGTTATAATGATTTTATAGTTTATTGTTTGGGATCATTGCTTAAGAAATAAAATCTTCCAGTTTTCACTTGATTGTAATTTTGTGGAATCTGAAGTTTTAATTTTAATTACATTCATTTTGTGTACTCATGTGTAGGTAGGGGACAACTTACAGGAGTCTATTCTGTTTTTTTGTGAGTACTGGGAATCAAATTCAGGTTGTCAGGCTCATTGGCCTATGCCTTTATCTGCTGAGCTTGTCACCTGATCAATTATCAACTTAAAAAAAAATTAAGTCTGTATATTCTGATTGACGTATTCTCCGCTCTTTGCTTAGTGATTCCCAGTGGCGGCTTTGTTATTTCCCTCCAGCGAATGTGAACATAGTCGTGTGTCGTGTAACCCAGAAGTCGCATATCTTAATTACTTGTGGTCCAAGCTAGGAAGTTAAGGCTTACATCCTCAAATCTGTTTAAAGGACAGGGTCCCAAATATGTAGCTTAAGCTGGTCTGGTACTTCTGAGTGGCCTATGCTGGCCTGGAACTTCCCCTTGGGCTACCCTGCTTAGTGGTTCTTAGCTGTTATTTAGGAGGCAGTTACCCTGAAACAGAAATGACTTCTGAGTCCTGGCTTAGATACCCTAAGCAAATATCATGAATTATTGTTGTTTTGTTTTAGTTACATCTACTTAGAAAGTACTTGTCATTTGAGTTAATTGTTGTTTTTTTCACACACTAAGGATTTTATACCAAAAGTTTGGTTAACATGTGAGATTTATCTGGTATAAAATATTATACGTCTTCTATTTGATCTTTTATTTCCTGAACAGAGACTCTACAGGAGCAGGTAATTCACTGGTCCACAAGCGGTCTCCTTTACGTCGAAACCAAAAGACCTCAGCATCCTTGAACAAGCTGTCTTTACAGGATGGACATAAAGCCAAAAAACCAGCATGTAAATTTGAAGAGGGTCAAGATGTCTTAGCTAGATGGTCAGATGGCTTGTTTTATCTTGGAACTATCAAAAAGGCAAGTTACCTTAATAAATTTCTGCTATACTTGCACTACTCATTTTAATAATTTAAAATTTAACCTCATGCTTAACAGTTTTAAGGGGTTACTGATTTCTTGTGTATTGCAGATAAACATATTGAAACAGAGCTGCTTCATCATATTTGAGGACAGTTCCAAATCCTGGGTTCTCTGGAAGGACATCCAAACAGGCAGGTGCTATGTTACTCTTGAACATGATTGATATCGAAACTTAGTTTTCTTCAACATGACTTTTTCTGGTGCCAGTGATACTGAATATACTGTTCTTCAGTGGCTGGGCAGCATGTATAAGAAGTTTAAAAATTTATTTTATAAACAAAGCTCTATAGTTTAATTGAATCATTTAATACTGTTTTCTGTTATTCTTCTACATGCTGAATCAGTTTAAGCCTTTCTACTTTTTGGAGATTTTGGTAGGTTTGACATAGGTCTTTCTGTCTTTCTGTTTTTTTTCTAAGGCAGTTTTTCTGTGTGGCCCTGGGTGTCCTGGAACTAATTCTGTAGATCAGGCTGGCCTTGAACTCAGATCTGCCTGCTTCCTCCCAAGTGCTGGGATAAAAGGCATACACTACCACTTACCTCCCTCTTTTTACCTTTTAAATCCCATCTTTTTTCCATTTTTCCATTCTCCTTTTTTCTTTCCTCTTCATTCATATATATATATATGAATGAATGATTGGATATATATGATTCATGAAATCAGAATCTGGTGATTCTGGAGGTCAGAAGAGATGTCAGATTCCCTGGAATTTGAGTTTCAGATGGCTGTAAGTCACCATGTGGGTGCTGGGCACTGAATCTGGATTCTCTGCAAGAATAAGCTGAGCCATTTTTCCAGTCCCCTTAAGTGGTATGCAGAGATAGAAAGGTGTAAAGGCTTGAAGTCCTGTCAAACAGGCACCTAATTAGTGGGTGAGGTGAGTGGGTGCTCTGTGCTTGAAAGTGCTGTGAGAAAGAAACTCTTGTCTAATCCCAGCTCTTGGGAGGCAGCAGATATATAGTGCTACAGCGCTTGTTCCAGAACAGCCAGGGCTACATAGAAAACCTGTCTTGAAAAACAAACACAACAGAACACAAAAAAGAAAGAAAAAAAGAAGAGAAAGAGAAACCTGTTTATAATTATAAAACTTAAGAGTGAATTTTAGGTAATAAGCTATGTTCTAAAGGTTTACATAAATCTGGGAAAAAATAGTCATGCTAATTGTTTAAAGTAATGTGCATTATGAGTTGGATAGATGGCTTTGTTGTTAAGAGAGCACTGGCTGCTTTTCCAGAGATACAAGTTCAATTCCCAGCAGCCACATGGTAGCTCACAACTGTCAGTAACTCCAGTTCCAGGTGATCTGACACCCTTGCAAAGAACACACTTGCAGGCAAAACACCAGTGCATATAAAATAAAAATAAATTTTATATTAAAAAGAAATGTGGGCTGTGAGATGGCTCAGCTGTTAAGAGCTGTTAAGATGCTTTTCCAGCCGGGCGTGGTGGCGCACACCTTTAATCCCAGCACTCGGGAGGCAGAGGCAGGCGGATTTCTGAGTTCGAGGCCAGCCTGGTCTACAAAGTGAGTTCCAGGACAGCCAGGGCTACACAGAGAAACCCTGTCTCGAAAAAAACAAACAAACAAAAAAAGATGCTTTTCCAGAGGTCATGAGATCAGCCATGTGGTGGCTCACAAGTGTCTGAAGGGGGTTCTGATGCCCTCTTCAGGCAGGTGGATATATATGCAGCAGTGAACTCATACATTAAATAAGTAAAATTTTAAAAAAAGAAATGAATATTATAACAGGGGCATGTGTATTTTATTAAGACAGAAATTTAGGAAGGTTTTAAATACCTAGTACTTATTTGTTTCTATGAAATGATATATTCCTGCATTGCTCTTGACAGTGTAATTTCTGTTTGGGCTATTCTTTCAGTAGTTGCATTAAATGAATAAAAATATTCTAATTTAACTTTCCTAGAAACTTATTAATAAAATATAATTGAAAAGAAAGAAACTAGGTGAAAATGTTTATTATACCTTTATATTTTTTAATTAAAATTGAATTTAAAAATAAAATTAATTTAAAAATTTGAGTGTAGGTGACTGAAGAGGCTAGATGTGTCAGATAACCTGAAGATGGAGCACAGGCAGTTGTGAGCCTCAGCTAGAAGTGCAGGAAACTGCTCTCTGGTCAATTATAAGAGCAGTATCTGCGTCTAGCCACTGAGCTGTATAGTAGTTTTCTTGATTGTTTTTTGGTAGTTACTTTTTTTACCACAAGGTTTCTCTTTAGCCTTGGATCACCTGGGTCAGGCTGGCCTGGATCAGAGGTTTGTGACACTGCTTCCCAGTTGGGAACTAAGAGATCTGCCTGCTTCTCAAGTGCCCAGCCATTTTATTTTATTTTTTGAGATAGGGTAATGTACCCTTGACTGGCTTGGAACCTGCTATATTGAATAGGTTGATTTTGAACTAAACAGTAAGTAGGGTTGCCTCTGCTTCCCAAGTGCTAGGATTAAAGCTGTTTGTCACTATGCCCACTTTATTTGAAGTAAATCCTTGATAGATACTTTCAAGATTTATTATATTCATGTGCGTGGGGTGGGAGTATTTGTGGAGGTCAAAAGGATATGTAGGATTTCATCCTCTATAACTTTGTATTATTCATTTGAGGCAAGGTCTCCTCCCTGAACCTGAGGCTAGCATGTCATCTGTGCTAGAAGCCAGCAGGCCACAGTGATCTCCTGTCTGTACATCCCACCCCCACCTGAGCTGGGTTTTTAATATTTGAGGGAATGCCTATGATTGCTGAGATCTAAAGGTTTGTGGTTGAGGAGTGGAACAAGTTCTTAATCACTAAACCATCGTTCCTGCCCAGCATTTGGTATTATTAAAATGAAAAAGCTAAGACTTCATAGATAGCTTAATTTGTAGTAAGGAAGACAATAGGCAATTAAGTTAGGCTAGTAATCTTGTGAATTTGATAATAAAAGAGATAGACTTGGATTTTACAAATAAAGATAATTTTCAGGTTTCTTAGGCTTGTTTCTTGAGTATGTACAGTTTATTGGATTAATAACTTCCTCTTCTGCAGAATTACCTTCTTCCTTACCAGTCCACATGGAAATGGTGGAAGTTATATTAGGCATCTACTACTCATGGAGGCTATACAACCCTTTCTTTTGAAGACTTTTAAAATATTTATTTTATATATGTGAGTACAGTGTAGCTGTACAGATGGATGTGAGCCTTCATGTGGTTGCTGGGAATTGAAGTTTAGGACCTCTGCTCAGTCTGGTTGGCCCCACTTGCTCCCTCAGGCCCAAAGATTTATTTATTATTATGCATAAGTTCACTGTAGCTGACTTCAGATGCACCAGAAGAGGGCCTCAAATCTCATTATGTGTGGTTGTGAGCCACCATGTGGTTGCTGGGATTTGAACTCAAGACCTTCGGAAGAGCAGTCAGTGCTCTGACCTGCTGAGCCATCTTGACAGCCCAACCCTTTCTTTTGAAACAACACATTTACCATGATAAGGCTCAACTCATATTGACTAACTGTAGCCATAAACCCAGAAGCTATGGAACAAATCACAGTAAACAAAATTTGGTAGAAACAGAGGACCTAAGTAGACAAATAGTCAATAATACAAAAACAGGCAAAGTAATAAAATAATAATTGGTAACTTCTATGTTACCTATATCTTACAGAATAAAGAAGTAATGAAGGAAATTTGTTTTCTTCCACTAGATGGAATATTATGCAGCTATTAGAAGTTATAATTTGGAAAACTGGCTATGTGAAAATGCTTTGGTAGAAGTATTTCCTTGTATTGGTGAGAAGAATCAGTGTATGGTGGGAGAGCATGGCTTCTGGCACATCAGGGTTTGACATCTAGTGTTGATACTTTCTAACTTAGACTACTTAGGTCAGTTCCTTCATCTGCTTGACTATCACTTCTTTTTGAATAGTATATTAACATAGTCTGTTGGTTGTGTGGACTGCTGTGACCCAGATCTGTATCTTAGCACCTCAGAGACTGAGGGTGAAACATGCCAATAGGAGTTCAAGGGCAACAAAGTGAGTTCCAGGCCAGCTTGGGATACACAGAGAGACTTCCCCCCCCAAACCCATCAAAGAAAGTTAGGTTTAAAAGAGTGAGGTGTAACACGATGTTTGATTTATAGCATAAAAATATAAGCATTTATTGTTTATGTATAGATAGTGTATATCATTTTTGCTATATTTAAATGAGAAAGAGGAAGATGCTAGAATTGATAATTATGTTGAGATGGTAATACGTTCAAATTTTGAAGTTTAATAGCAACACTTTTGTGTTACTATAAAAAATTTACTTACTATTTTATTTATATGAGTACACTGTAGCTGTCCTCAGACCCACCAGAAGAGAGCATCGGATCCCATTACAGATGGTTGTGAGCCACCATGTGGTTGCAGGGAATTAATTGCACTAAGGACCTCTGGAAGACCAGCCAGTGTTCTTAATTAACTGCTGCACCATCTCTCTAGCCGGAAGGTTTTTTTGTTTGGTTTTCTTTATTTTGAGATGGTCTTACTATGTCAGGGTCTCACTATGTAGTAGGTCTAGCTGTCTTGAACTTACTGTATAGATCAAATTGGCCTTGGACTCACTGAGATCCACCTGCCTCTGCCCCCTGAGTGCTGGGATTACATATTTGTGTTACAACATCCATCTTTGACGTGCCCTCCTCACGGTTTCTCTGTGTAGCCCTAGCTGTCCTGGAACTCACTCTGTAGACCCATCTGACCTCAAACTCAAGAGATTCTCCTGCTTCTGACTCCCAAGTCCTAGGATTAAATGTGTATGCAATCACACCTCTTGAAGTTTTTTTTTTTTTTTTTTTTAAGAACAAAATGTTCTTAAATGTTAAGAATGTTAAGGAGACAGTAATTTCTTGCTTAGTTGACACATATAAATAATTGGTACTTCCAACTTTTGTTGCAGTAGAATTCTCTTTGTGTACAGTATTAGACACTATATTTCTAGATTTAAGCCATGAATTAATTGCTATCTTTCATAATTAATAAATACAAAGAACTGTTTTTAAGTCCAGAAAGGAAGCATATAACTGCCTTGACTAGTAGTCTCTGTAGCCTTGCGTTGCTAATATAAAAAAGATGAGTATCTGAACCTTAGTAGAAGTGTTCTGCAGAGAAGTTTTAGTGTTAATAAATCTTTCCCAGTGTGTTAGTTTGAGTTTTATTTCTTCAAAAAGACACCATGACCAGGACTGCTCTTTTTTTTTTTTAAAAGCATCCAATTGGGGCTTGCTTAATTAATTGTCATGCATAGTGGTACCAGACAGACATGGTACTGGAGAGGAGTGGAGAGCTCTGCATCTGGATCTGCAGGCAGCAGGAAGAGAGAGTGAGGCTGGGTCTTGTCTGGCTTGAGCTTCTGAAACTTCAGCCTACCCAGCAGTGATATACTTCTTCCAACAAGGCCACACCTCCAATAATGCTACTCCCTATGAGTGTATGGTGGCCATTTTCATTCAAACCACCACACTCATCCTCCATCACCATTTATACTGTATTTGAAATGAGAACCATCGTGCCTTATGCCTAAAAGCAGATTAAAGCATGTAGATAGACATGCTAAGTTAGGAAGGGGAGGAACAGAGCTAGTGAACTGAGCAGAGAATATTGTATGTTGTTGCTTGCTTTGTTGAGCATTCTTATATAGTTAACACATGCTCATATGACTACTGAGTCATAAAAGTTCTATTCCTCATGACTGTTAGCTTTATGTATTTCAGGAGCCACTGGGAGTGGGGAAATGGTCTGTACAATATGTCAAGAAGAGTATTCAGAAGCTCCCAATGAGATGGTTATATGTGATAAGTGTGGTCAAGGATATCATCAGCTGTGTCATACGCCTCACATTGACTCGAGTGTGATTGATTCAGATGAAAAGTGGCTTTGTCGACAGTGCGTTTTTGCAACAACAACAAAGGTATCTTTTAAAAGTGTTTTGGGCTAGACATTATTAAATAGAATTTGTAAGGCCTTATTGAAATGACTATGTACATTGAAAAGCTTGTTCTGAATGAAATTAGCAGCTAGTGTTGGTTAGAGTTGTTTTATTAATGATCCTTAAATGGCTCGTAGGGTTTTTTTTTTGGTGCTTTCTGATAATGGTGTGGGGATTAGGACAATAAATTGTAGAATGTAGTAAATACATTATTAGTAACAGACCAGACAGTATGCTATCATAGAAATTCAGAATGGAAATTATTTCACAAGTATCAGGAATTTTTAAAATGTAGAATTAAAAATTAGAAAATTTGGTTAAAAAACTTGACCTTCACTTTTTCAAATGTTTTCCCTCTAATATGTAGAGGGGTGGTGCGCTTAAGAAAGGACCAAATGCCAAAGCATTGCAAGTCATGAAGCAGACATTACCCTATAGTGTGGCTGACCTTGAATGGGATGCAGGTCATAAAACCAATGTCCAGCAGTGCTACTGCTATTGTGGAGGCCCTGGAGAGTAAGTAAACACAGTTACTTAATGTTCTTTGATGTGATTTTTATTTACTAAAGTACATTATCTTTTTTTTTTTTAAATTAAAAAAAAAGATTATTTCATGTATATGAGTACAACTGTAGCTCTCTTCAGACACACCAGAAGAGGACATCATATCCCATTACAGATGGTCATGAGCCACCATATGGTTGCTGGGAATTAAACTCAAGGACCTCTGTAAGAGCAGTCAGTGCTCTTAACTGCTGAGCCATCTCTCCAGCCCCTCATAAAAATTTTTTATGAAGACCTCTTTTTCTTGTTGAGTCATGGTTCATGGTCTTGCTCTACTGGCCTCAGATTCTCAAAGGTGCTATCACTGTTTCTGGTGTGGGAATGATAGAGAATTGCAAATGTATGAAAGAATCAGTTAAAAAAATACGTATATTGTTCTTTCTCTCCCCCATCTTCCTCCTCTTCCTTCCCCTCCCTGGTCTTTTTCCTTTTTTCTCCCTTTGCCACTTTGGAGTGGGAAGTTAACTCAGTTCACTGGATATCATATGAACTAGTCTTTTCCAACTATTAGTTCCTGTGTATGTGCACACATGCATGCATGCACACAATTTTCAGAAGAAACTACAGTGTCATTTTAAAATATTTTACTGAAGAAATATAATATCCAGGTACTAAAAAGCTGTACTGGGTGTTTTTTTTTTATTTTTATTTATCTTAAAGGATTTTATAAGTTTAAATTATGTATATGTGGATATGTCTGTGTGTGAATAATGTGAACGTGAGTCCAAGTGCCAGAGAGGACATCAGATATTCTGGACCTGGATTTCAGGCAGTTGTGAGCTGCCTAATGTGGGTGCTGGGAACAGAACTCAGGTCCTCTACACGAGCAGTGAACTATCTCGCAGCCCCAAGTATCTTATCTTTAAATTAGACTTAGTAACTGCAGTATTGAGAATCTAGGACATTTGATTTTAATAATTCGGGGTGCATAAAAGAGTTTTGTTTACTATTTAAATTCTGTTGCTATGGCACTCATCAATTATCACTAATTTTACCATTCTATAAGATTGTAAAAGGAAATCATACGATGTTGGCCATTCTAGTTAACATCACATCTTTAATTAGATCACGTAATTTGAGCCATTTATTTATTCAATTATTTGTTTGTTTGGGTTTGGGTTTTTCACGACAGGGTTTCTTTCTCTGTGTAGCTTTGGCTGTCCTGTAACTCTAGCTGTAGGCCTGGCTGGCCTCATACTCACAGAGATGTGCCTAGAATATAATATAGCCATGAATCATGGGCATAGCAGTTGTTTTGATTCTGCTTATACAATTAGTTGCTAGGCAAAAAGACTTTTTGAAAGGTCTTACTGTTTTCAAGTAATAACCTGAGATGAAAATTCACTTTTGGCAGTTTTTAGCTATCTGAATCAGATATTATAGAGTTTATAACAATACTGAACTTGGTTTTCATTATAATAAACAGAAATATAAATAGATACACTAAAATGTTCATAAACAGAAATTTCTATGGCCATTTGGCATTTGGGCTAAACATTGGTACCTTGGTCCTTTTAATCTATCTTTTGCAAGATACAGATATTTGATGTGAAAAAGCAAAATAAACTATAGCAAAAAAAGTTTCAGAGGCAATGGAAAGATGGCTCCGGGGGTTGAGAGCTCTTCTAGAGGATCTTATTTGTGTTTTCAGCAACCATATTGGTGACTCACTGTAACTCTTTGTCCAGGGATCCACACCCCTCTGGGCTTTGTGGGTATTTACATTCAACATGCATGTACCTACATGCAAGCACACAAATTTAAAAGGGGGTGGTGCTAAAGAGATGGCTTGGTGATTAAGAGCACATGCTGCTCTTCCGAGGACCTGGATTCATTCCTAGTACCACTGTCATCTCTTTACTCCAGTTCTGAGAGAATCTGCTTTCTTCTTTTGGCTTCTGCAAAGCATTGCATGCACATTATGTACATATGGAGAAGCAGGCACCCACACATGCACATATTAAAAAGATGCTTTTAAATTGCAAGTTTAGAGCCAGGCTAGTGGTACATGTCTGTAGCTATAGTTACTCAGAAGGATGAAGAAGGGTGATTGCTTCATCCTTGGACAGGAGTTCTCAATCTTCCTGGTGCAGCAACCCTTTAATGCACTTACTTCCTCATGTTGTAGTGACCCCCCTCATAAAAGTGTTTTTGTTGCCACTTCATTACTAAATTTGTTAATGTTATGAATCATAATACAAATATCTGTGTTTTCTGATGGTGACCTCTCTGAAAGAGTCATTTGATCCTAAATGGGTTATAACTCACAGGTTGAGAGAACTGCTTGGCTGGCCAGGAGTTTAGGGTTGGCCTGTGCAGCAGTAAGAACCCAAGTTGAAAAAAATTCTATCTATCTATCTATCTATCTATCTATCTATCTATCTATCTATCTATCTATTTAATGTATATGAGTACACCATTGCTCTCTTTAGAGACACCAGAAGAGGGCATCAGATCCCATTATAGATGGTTGTGAGCCACCATGTGGTTGCTGGGAATTAATTGAACTCAGACCTCTGGAAGAGCAGTCGGTGCTCTTAACTGCTGAGCCATCTCTCCATTGCTCTCCGGCCCCAAATAAAAGTGGTTTTAAGTAGTTGGACCTCAAAATGAGACTCAGAGAAAATGCAAAGACGCCCGAGGATGTAGCCCAGCTGTAAGAAGAGTGCCTGTCTAGCAGGCTT
Source organism: Mus caroli (assembly GCF_978045245.1). Lineage (NCBI taxonomy): Eukaryota > Metazoa > Chordata > Mammalia > Rodentia > Muridae > Mus > Mus caroli. The sequence goes on from NW_028227259.1 coordinate 112,457,982, forward strand.
GAAGCTATGGATTTGGTCCTCAGCACCTTATGAACTGGGTGACGTGGTGATTAATCTCAGTACTAGGGAGGTTAAGGCCCCTAGTTTTGAGGTCATTTTCAGTTTGAGGCTGGCCTGTGGTATGTGAGACCCCATTTCAAAAACAAAAATAAAACACAAAAACAACAACCAAAATAAAAAGTGCTATATAGGTGTGTAGCTCATTGTTATAGTGTGTAAAACAACCTGAATTAGACCTCACTACAAAAAGCAAAAACCCCTGAATCTTGTGATTTGAGATCAGAGACATTATTAGCTTGAAATAGTAATTAAGCTTAAAGAGCATGTAAATTCCCATAATAGAAGAGGAAGGATGAAATAATTGATATTACAAACCTTTTTGGGAAAAAATTAATTAATACTAATACTAGTATTTATAGCAGAAACATAATACTTCTATCAGAACTGTATTGGTTATATATATATATATATATATATATATATATCTCCTTATCAGTAAATAGTAAATTAGCTTAATTTAATAATGGTGCCATACACTTGTAATCCCAGGATTGGGAGGCCAGGGGGACTGTGAGTTGGAGACCAGTAAGTATTGTTTTAAAATGAATTAACTTCATTTCTTCTTTTTTTGTGGTAGCTGGTATTTAAAGATGCTGCAGTGCTGCAAATGTAAACAGTGGTTTCATGAGGCTTGTGTCCAATGCCTTCAGAAGCCAATGCTGTTTGGAGATAGGTAAGAAGAGCATTAGAATTTTAATGATTAGTTTGTCATGGCCGCTTTGTAATTGTGGTTATTTTGCAGTTTCAGATTTGCCAAAAATAATGTTGACAATGATGTGTTAAAGGGATCAGTTCAGAGTGAAAATACTAAATAGTAAACACGCTTTATATATATTTTCTGTGTTTTTAAATACTATTTCAGAAAGCTTTTAAGTATTGTCTCAGTGATTACATTTGTTTCTATCACGCTACAGTTCTCAAAAATATTGTCATTGATTCCTTCTGTTAGGAAGCTCAAAGGAATACTGTGAGAATTGAAAGACCATAGTATATTATTAAAAACAAATTGTATATTAAGTTTGAAAACTTGTGAAGCAATTGTCACGTACTTTCTGTGCCAGGATATTAAGATAGGACAGTGAGCTCTGGGAAGAAAACCTAGAAAGATCGTTAAAGTTGGCTTACTGATCTCTTGGCTTAAATCTTGGTTGAAGTAAGGATAAGTGTCCTTTAGACCTTGGTTTGCTTTTGACTTTATTTTATAGCTTTTGAACATTGAGTGAAATCAGGTTTTGCTTCCTATTCCGACCAGCAGGAAAGAGCGACAACACTACGTTCTTCTCAAAGCAGTTTATTCAGGAACCTTTCAACATCATGCATGAATCTCTCTCCAGAAATCAATCTCTCTAGTAAAAAAACAACAACCACCCGCCCCCAATTGCAATCCCTTATATATCCTCTCAACCATGCCCCATCAGCCCAGTCCATGTAACGGCAGTCCATTGGCCAGAATCATCATCGTCATATGGTCCGATCCTGAATCATGGTGCACCTGCCCAGTTCACCCAGTGGACGTGGCTTTTTTTCTGGTGTATGAGGAAGTCAGGTGCAAGTCATAAGACTTGGCTTGCAGTCCCGGGCACCATCTTGGGACTGCTGCCACACCTGCTCCTTACAATCAGGGTTAGGGTTAGAAGTAGCCATCATTTGGTAGACCTAAGCTATTAGTAAGAATAACTGGAGAATTCTCTAATCGTTAAAGAAATTGTCCCTTACCCCCAGATAGGAATTGTTGGTTATTAGTGTCATAATTGAAAGTGCATTTTGACTTGGATATCAGTTGGCTGTAATCATTAGCTAGTTTGAATATTCACTGTAAAACTTTTTTCCCCCATTGTTTAGGTTTTATACATTTATTTGCTCTGTCTGCAGTTCTGGACCAGAATACCTCAAACGTCTACCGTTACAGTGGTGAGCATGGCCTGTTCTACTTTCTAAAGAGTGCCACAGCACATAAAGCCTTTCATATGAAATTAAATAAAATTTTATTCTTTAACCTGGTTTTAGTTCTTTTAGTAATCCTCAAGGCTTATACTGACTTCAGGATTATCCATTTAACCATTATGTTAGTAAGGCTTCTTATTATGGAAGGTTATAGAAACTACTTTCAGTTGCTCTTAAGTTTTTCTCTGTTTTCAGCTTTTTATGCCTTCAGAGTATTACATAAATTGACAGTTTCTGCTTCGATGTGGTAATAATTTAATAGATATTTTGGAGATCTAATAAAATGTGTATACTATGATGTTACAAATTTTTATTTGCTTTACATATTTAAGAACAGGAGATGCCTTAAATTGTGCCGATGGCACAGGCCCAATAATATATGGTCTGCTTTGTGGCTTCCTTACAGTAAAATACAAAGGTCTTAATTATAAATCACTTTCTCCTATAGCCAGGTTTTTAAAAAATGCATTTAGGAAGTAATTTGGGTACGTTTTAGTTTATAATAATTCCTGATAAGTTAAGCTAGTGGTTTCCAATTTCTTTTTTTTGTTGTTGTTGTTTTTCGAGACAGGGTTTCTCTGTATAGCCCTGGCTGTCCTGGAACTCACTTTGTAAACCAGGCTGGCCTCGAACTCAGAAATCCGCCTGCCTCTGCCTCCCGAGTGCTGGGATTAAAGGCGTGCGCCACCACGCCCGGCGGTTTCCAATTTCTTAATAGGTATCAGTTTATTGTGTTCTATGATTTAAGTTATTGACCACCTCTCCACCTAAGAATGTCACTTTGGTTATATTACACTACCTTTATAAAGAAACTGATTTTTTTTTAAAAAAACAAATAACAGTTTTCATGTTGATTATTTTTGGATTTCAGGGTAGATATAGCACACCTATGCCTTTACAACCTAAGTGTTATTCACAAGAAGAAATACTTTGATTCTGAACTTGAGCTTATGACATACATTAATGAAAACTGGGATAGATTGCACCCTGGAGAGGTAGGTGGCTCAGAGCTCCTTGATGTCTATGCTTTGTTTTTGTGAAAAACTGAGAAGACACATGAATAAGTCAGACAACTAAGGTTTAATTTTTTTTTTTATTTTATTTATTTGTGTGTGTGTGTATCAGAACTATTGTTTTATTTTCTTGTTTTGGGAAACTTGGTGGAAATAAAATAAATTACTTGATTCTTACATATTCTTTTTTTTTTTTTTTTTTTTGATTTTTTTCAAGACAGCATTTCTCTGTGTAGCCCTGGCTGTCCTGGAACTCACTTTGTAGACCAGGCTGGCCTCAAATTCAGAAATCCGTCTGCCTCTGCCTCTGCCTCCCATGTGCTGGGATTAAAGGAGTGCGCCACCACACCCGCCCCCCCCCCTCCCCCGCCCTTTTAAAGATAAGGGTTTCTTTGTGTAGTTCTGGCTGTCCTAGAACTTACTCTGTGGACCAGGCTGTCTTTGAACTCATTGACCTTCCTGCCTCTGCTTCCTGAGTGCTGGGATCAAAGTAATATGCCACCTTGCCCAGATATTGTAATTTTCAAAAAGTAAAGAAAAGTAGGTTTCAGAAATAGATCAGTTTTGTTGTTGATTCTCAGCAAAGTAGGAAGTCGATATTTCAAATAAGTTAATTTTGAAGTTTTATAAAGCAATTTAAAAAACCTTATAAGAACAAATATTCTGAATATTCTTTTAGATATGCAACACTGTTTTATTGAATGCTGTGGACGTGGTATACACATTATAAACTGATTTCAAATAATATTGAAATGCAAAGTAATTAAGTAAAAGTTAAGTGGATTTGTAGCTGACTTGAAATACAGTAAGAAAACTAGTTTGGGAAATATTGATGGAGTTTGTAGAAGAGGGCCAAAGTTCTGTTTTGTCTTTGGAAAGGATGTTGGGATCAAGAGAATATACCTGAAAATTTGAGCTGAAAACAAGAATTAGCACACACCTTTGATCACAGCATTTGGAAGGCAGAGGCAGGAAGAATACCATGAGTTTTATTCCAGACTAGTCTATGTAGAGGGTTCTAGGCCACCCAGGACTACATAGTGAATATTTGTCTCAAAGAATATAAAATAAAAATAAAGCCTATTAGTGCAATAGTCCCAGTTACTCAGAAGGCAATTGTGTAGGATCACAGTTTCAAAGCCAGTCTAAAATTGAGTGAGACACTCAGAGGTAAGCTGAATATGGTTGCAGACACCTATTGTCACAAGTTTGGGACTAACCAGGCTATAAAGAAAAACTTTTTCTTTCCCCACATTTAAAATAAATTATAGGGGCCTGCAGATGTGGCTTAGATGGTTCTTGCTGAGCATAATGAAGCGCCGGGTTAGTCCTTAACACCAGATAAAACCAGGCACATGCCTGTAATCTAGTACTTAGGAGATCGATACAGAAAGATGAGAAGTTGAAGGTCAGCCTGGAATACTTGAACCTCCTGTTCAAAAAAGAATAAACATTAAAAAGAGGACCTAGGATGTAGTTCAGTGCTAAAACACTTGTGTATTGTATATGAGTCTCTTAGTTTAATCTTTAGTACTACAAAGCAGGGGTCAAGGGGGTGGAATATTTATAAAGATCTTTTGAAAGTCTTGTTACAGTTGCTGTTTTTCCCCAGACAGGGTCTCACTGTCTTATCTCTGGCTATCCCAGAACTCACTGCGTAGATCAGGCTGTGAGTTTAAACTCAGAGAGATCTACTTGTTTCTGCCTGTCTCCTAAATTACCACTAAGCTCTGTTTTTCTCTTTTAAATTTAAGCATAATAATACAGATAGGGATTTTTGATTTGATTATTTATAACTCCTGATAAGACTTCAGATTTGGATGATAAGAGGAGAAGATCAGTTAGACAGTTTATATGAAGTAATTACATGATGTGACATGTTAGAAACTTGACCTTGGTTTCAAACTTCTGAAAGCTATTATCAGATATTTCAGAAGTGTCTTATAAAATGGAAGAGAAGAGTTTGAGAGCTTTCGCTCAACTATAATGCTCATGAAGTGGGGTTCAGTAAATGATTTAGCTCTTACTACTAGTATTAAGCAGTGTAGATAACTGGATCTCTTCTGAAAAGATTTTTTTTTTTTTTTTTTTTTATAAATATGGACCGCTTCACGAATTTGCGTGTCATGCTTGCGCCGGGGCCATGCTAATCTTATCTGTATCGGTCCAATTTTAGTATATGTGCTGCTGAAGAGAGCACAAGATTCTAGTCTTGATAAAAGATTAAATCAGATCCAGGGCTTCCTTATTTTCTTGCAAACTTCAAAATCTGCTTATTCTTCCTTAAATAGAAATTCTTCCATTCTTATCATTCTTTTTTTAAAAGGAATTCTGTGTCTGAGAGTGTACTTTTGAGGGTCGAGTGTGTGCTGCTTTTTGTTATTTTTTTTAAAAGATTTATTTATTTTATGTATTTGAGTACACTGCTGTTGTCTTCAGACACACTGGAAGAGGACCTTAGATCCCATTACAGATGGTTGTGAGCCACCATGTGGTTGCTAGAAATTGAACTCAGGACCTCTAAAAGCAGCCAGTGCTTTTAACTGCTGAGCCATCTCTTCAACCCCTTTGTTATTTTGAGACAGATCTCTCTATGTATCTCTGGCGTCTTGAAACTTACTGTGTAGACCTGACAAGCCTCCCAAGTGCTGGAATTAAACGCACGTGCCACCAAGCCCTGCAAGCATGTGCTTTTGATGTGTGAGGCCCTCAAAACTCCCTCCAAACTCTGTTCCGGGTATCTAAGATTAGGAGGACAATCTGATAGTGACAAGTGTAATTGGCCCCAAGTTAGTACTGGCCCCAAGAGTGCTGATAGAATAACCACCTGAATTTAGGTTCTGGCGTTCTTTCTTTTTTTTGTTTTTCGAGACAGGGTTTCTCTTTATAGCTCTGGCTGTCCTGGAGCTCAGTTTGTAGACCAGGCTGGCCTCGAAATCAGAAATCCGCCTGCCTCTGCCTCCCCAGTGCTGGGATTAAAGGCGTGCACCACCCCCCACCCCTTCTCTTGTGGCTTTCTTTCTAATCAGAATTTGAGCAGTTCATTTTACCTTTGTAGGGCCTGTGTGCTATGAGGTGTTTTGCACTTAGGATGTCCACACAAGATTTGTCTGTTGAATTATACTTGGTTTATTCACCCAAATATTCCATATAATATCATGCTAATATAAAAGTCTTCTACCAACTGGCCAACAGCCAAGCAGGCTGTGCAGGCTTCCACTGGGTGTCCAGTAAGGAAGCTTTGCAGGCTTGAACCACGTCCACTGCAAAGTCTTCCTCTGAGGCAGGCTGGGAGAATGGCACTGGCAGAGGTCTTTGAGAACATTACCTAGCCTCTTGCACTGAGAGGTGGGCATGTGTGAGCTCAGCAGTAGTGCTAGAAGTTCAATGGTCATTTAACTTAGGCCCCCACACAGGCCAGCCATAAAGTCGTCTTGCTAAGGCAGAGGCTTGAGAAGCAACACATCTCAGGAGCTTTGTAGTGCAGTTCTAGGGGCTGCTTTTAAAGTTCCAATTTTTTATTGTTCATTCGACTTTAGTTTTGTGCTTTCAGGGTTTACAGCTTGGGGTTGGTTCACTAATATATCAATGCCACCTTAAGGTTAACTTGTTAGCATATCAAGAAGGCTTGTCTTGGGCTTGACTTACCTCTGAGTTGTCTCCTGACTGGTTCATCAGTATATCAGAGTTTAGGGTGGGCTGGCTAGCTCCAATTTAGGCTGCCTGGTGGCAGATTCTTGTCTTGAAGACATTACACAAAGGTTTCACTTATGTCCTAACTACTTTTATATTAACTCATCTGTAGAACAGAGTTAGAATAATGACTTGTGAGCCTCTTTTATTTTCAACATTTTGGCAGTGAGAGTTCTCTCTCACTTGATGTGTTCTTGGGCTTGGGAACTTCAACTAGTGAAGAACATATCTTGTGTCAGATTACATAGAGCTCTGTCTGTCTATCTCAATCAATCAATCATGCAATCTGTAGGGCCGAATTTTAAACTTCCGTTCGTTTGGGTTTAGTGTTTTTGAGACAGGGTTTCTCTGTGTTACCCTAGCAGTCTTGGAACTCACTCTGTAGACAAGGGTAGCCTTGAACTCACAGAGATCCACCTGCCTTTGCCTCTCAAGTGCTGGGATCAAAGCTTTGTGCCACCACTGCTGAGTGAATATATAGATGTTAAAAAAGTAGTTTTTGGGCTGAGCTGTGGTGGTTCCGGCGCCTTTTATCCCAGCACTTGGGAGGAAGAGGGAGGTTGATCTTTATGAGTTTGAGACCAGTCTGGGCTCCAGGATAGACAGGGCACACAGAGCAACACTGTCTTGGAAAGCCAAAAGAAAAAAACCCAGCCAAACAAAAGACCCAAAACCCTACTGGTTTGTGAAGGTGAAAAGGTGCTGAGCTATTTGAGACCAACTAACGTGTATAATTGAGAAAATAACCCTTCGAGTTTCACATTTTTGTTGTTTTTATTGTTGTAGAGATTATGTATAATATTAAAGTTACTATTTCTGTAAGTTATAGAGTTATACAAGTTGAATATAACTGCTAATATGTCAGTTTTGTAGTGTTTATAGTATGTAGTTCTACAAATACGTTTATTTCATGTAATGAACTAATATGGGTGTAAAATGTAAACTTTTCTTGTATCATAGAAAGTAAGTTTTGAAAGGTTCGGTGGCACTCGGTAGGTCATAGTAACTTACTTAGTTAGGACCCAGAAAAACAGATGTCAGGTCTTCTGAACACACATCCTGCAGCTCTGTCTAACACCTGTGCGTTATTATCGAGTAAACTTACAGTGTATTAAATTGTTTCTTGATATTTCACAGCTGGCAGACACACCCAAATCTGAAAGATATGAGCATGTTCTGGAGGCACTAAATGATTACAAGACCATGTAAGTGGATTTATTTGACATATCCCTCTAAGGGAGCTAGTAAGAGAAGAATAAGGGCATTAAGAATTGTGGGATTGGTGTAAGGAAGAAGTACATGCCATTTTAATGTTTTAATGTTCTGTTCTCTTTTGATCAGAGTAAGGTAGGGATTCAGGATGGCTGGAAAAGAAAAGAGAATGGGTGGGTGGGAGGCATGTCAGTGTCCTGATGGGGATGTAGATTTAGTCTACTCTCGAATCATATTTACTAGTAACTTATTCTGTAATGGAAAATACTGAAGATAAAGTAAAATCTTGTTAGGTGGTGGGAATATGCAAAAAATGGAGTCTTTTATGGTTTAAGCTTAGTTATTATTGTCATACTGAGGAGCAGTAAGTCAGTTACTGAGCAAATATTAATTACTAAGTAGTATTGATCAGAGTGGTCTTAGATAATTCACTAATAAAATCTTATATTCTTATATAGACCACTCTCCTCCTTTAAGTCCAGCATGTCTACATTTCTTGAAAATATTTTCAAAATGACAAGGAAATTCTTATAAATGTATGTATACAGACTCTCAGACAGTCTATTCTTGTATTATACAATTTTTGGTTTTGAGAAGATGCTGTTTTGAACTTGACAGTATTTTCTTACTAGATAATGTTTGAGTTACTTGTAACTAGATCTTTAAATTATTTTGAAAATGTGTAAGGTAATTGAGTAATTGTACTGATAAAAGAATTGATTCAATAAATTCTTAATTCCACCTTAAAATGTCAGAAATACATGTTACTCATAATGGTAGAAATGAGAAGTATATATTCTTTAGGTACATAAAAATGTAAAAACATTTTGAGCAACTACTGATACAGGTTTTTATGGCCAGGAATGTGCTAGTAGAGTTAAAGTATATAGAAATGTTTGGTTAGAACAATCCTAAAGTTTTCCAGATGCACGAAGTCTATATTAACACTTTTTGGATCTAAATTGATTTCAACCCCAAGGCTGGCCTTCTATATACTCATTTTATTTTCTGGATCTTTAGAGATGGCCTTTTTAAAAGTTGTCTCTGGTCACATTTTTTTGTACTATAAAGATACCCCGAAATAGTCTGTTGGGACTCAATACTCTTTGCTTCTTGAGATTATTTAATTATTAATTTAGAGACAGAGCATTACTGACATATGCTCAGGCTGATCCACAGCCCTGGGCTCAGAGCCAGAAACAGTGAGTGGCTCATACTGTGATATCAGGTACTTGGGAGGAGGTTAAGGCAGGAGAATCATGAATTAAAGCCAATTCACCTTCTTAATGAGACCAATCTCATAAAAGTAATAACTATAAAAACCTGAATTTAAATAATCCTCCTAGCTTGGTGTCTCATGAATTGGGAATCTGTTATCTATGATCTATTATTAGTTACCTATTATCACACCTAATCTAGAAGCCACATTTGGGAGAAGGGAAATGTGGGGGCTTTTTTCTATTCTTGACCTATCCTTTCCACTCATGATAACCTATAGCCTTTAGATAAGAACCTGTAGCCAGCTATGGGGGTTGATAAGAATAAAGGATATCAGGGGGAAAATATTTTGTGGTATCTGGTAGTTCTCCATGAGTGTTATGCTAGGGCCTTCCATATGTATTTGCAGGTTTATGTCTGGGAAAGAAATAAAGAAGAAGAAGCATTTGTTTGGGTTGCGAATTCGTGTTCCTCCTGTGCCACCAAATGTTGCTTTCAAAGCAGAGAAAGAGCCGGAAGGAACATCCCATGAATTTAAAATTAAAGGCAGAAAGGCATCCAAACCTATATCTGACTCAAGGTAAAGTCTGCGACACAGCTCTATTTATCACTGAATGTGTGTGTTATGAGGTGGCATGTGACAGTGTGTATGACAATGTCAGTGGCTTGGTGACCTGCACTACCCCTACCCCATGGCAGGTAGGTACCCAGGGGTAGCCCTACCCCTTTAGACAAGGTAAGGAAAGAGGATGTTAGATGTTCACTTGTTGGCCTTTGGCCTTTGAGGAAAGGATTTAGTACTTAGGTTTGTTGTTTGCGCTGATTTGCTTTTCACACTCTGCACCCAGGTCAGATGACTTTACCTTCTAAGTGCTGAGGGTTTAATGACAGACAGATTTCCTCTTGTCCTTAATAGGATCATATTATAGTGAGGAAAATGTGTAATAAATAATAAAGTAATTGAGGTTTCTGATGCCATTTAGAGTTAGTATGTTGTTGGGTCAGTAGAGGGAGGGGCATTGTACTTCAAAGCGAAGGCTTAAGGAAGGAGGACTGTGTAAGATGATATTTGAGAGCATTCTAACAGTATGCAGAATAAAGGAGCATAGCACTCCAGGGTGCAGAAGTGGAGGCCATGAAACATAGTCTCATAATAGAAGACTAGGGAAATTCCTTGGATGGCTCTTGATCACACAGCGACTTGCAGATATGGATACCCTGCCCTCTCTAAACAATGGTAGCCATTTTAATTAGGTTAACAGTTTTAATTATCTTTAAAAAATTCTTTGCAAGATAGTACAGAAAATTAGGAAAAGGTAAAGAACTTGGTTTTGTCTGGATGGTGCTTGTGCAGGAGTTATGGAAACAGTCAAGTGGAGTGAATAGGGCTGCCATCTCTTTTGGGGCAGAATTGATCAGATTTGCTACGGAATTAAATTTATGAGGGAAAAAGAGGAATAAGTTAACAGATTTCAAATTTTTAGCTTGAACAACTCATAGATGCTGGTTTCCCTACTAAGATAGGGAAGAATGTGATGGTGAGGTGGGTGGGGGACATTCCAGTTCTGATTTTGAATTGAGATTCTTAGGACACATCTAAATGGTGATGGGTAAGTGACTTTGACTTGTAGATAGGGAGTGTACAGACAGGTCAGGACAGATGATAAAGTCAGGAGAATGAATAAAATGATCTAGTGTAATAAAATGAACAAGTAGGTGTCTGAATTTAGAAATTTGGAGATTTATAAAATGTATAAAACAAAGGAGATTGAAACAGAATGACCTTGATAGTAGAATGAAACCAGGATTATTGGTGTCATGTAACACAACACAACACAACCTTGTTATTAGTGACATTGACAAAAGCAGTTTATTTAGAATAAGTAAAGATTTAATGAGTTGAAGTATGATTGAATCCATACTTTGTGATTTATGTATTAAGAACTATGCTTCTGCATGTCAGGGATCTAACATTTAGAATGATGGTAATCATGGAGGGAAGAGGCATTAAAGGGTACAAAAGGAATCGGAGCTAGACAGAAGAGAGTGAAGAGGAAATGTCAGAGCTGAGCTGTCTTGCTGTAAAGTTAAACAGACCAATGGACTGGAAGTGGAAGATGGGAATGATAGTAAAGCTTAATAGCTATTTTAGTAGTTAGGAAATAATTGGAATCTGGTTTTGTGTACCAAGAGTGGCCCAGTGACTAAGCAAAGATGAGTGTAAGTCAAATCTCATTGAGAAAGCAAAGGGAAGGTTCTATTGCCTCAGTCTGAGAATAACTTTTGGTAGCAGGAGAAACCCCTTTCTGATGCAGTGGTTTGAAAAAAGCAAGTATATGCTTGTGGAAATTAGAAACTTAAGGTTATTGTTTATTATATTTTCTCAAGAAAGTGAGAGGTCAGTGAGGCTACTTGAAAGGGCTGTATGCAGAGGGGAATTATTTACAAAACATGGACAATACCATATAGCCATTTTCATAATAAAGGACATACTTAAGGTATTGTTGAAAGGAAAATATACCTCTTCCTGCCATTTTCCAGTTTGATCTAATCCTTTATTCTCAGTTGCCATTATGAAATAAGAAATGAGAGTCTCACAAACCTCACATTGCTGTGATGTTAGGAGTGTACTTGGTCTCTGGCAGCTCTCAGATTGTCAAGTACTACCAAGAAGGATTTGTCTGTCTGTAAAGCTTCCCTGTGGACCCCATGCCTGCTCAGTCCTTTCAAGGCTAAGTGTACGGTTACTTTTCCTCTGTGGTCCTCCTTACATGTTAGGTTATTCATCCTCTTCTTGAGAGTTTTGACCTTTTCTGGGCCTTCCTCTCCCAACTACCCCTTTCTTATCCTCCTACTTTCTAGTCTGCTGTAGTTGTGGTCCTTTTCTTTTTCTTATACTTTTCTTATAGCATCCTCACGGCACTTTCTTTTGTTAGCTTGCTTGTATTTATTTGTGAATCCTTCAGCAGAAGCATCATTGTCCCTTTTATACCTTTCTGTAGCAGCCGTTGTTACATGGAGTGACTCTATATTCTGCATGTTCCTGTTTGTCCTTTCGTTCTTCCCTTTTTAGCTATAGCCTTGTTTATTCAGCTTTTTACTACTTGGTAGGTACATACATGTTTTAAGAATGATTTTCTAGTTTGCAGTTAAACCTTAGACCTGTTAAAGGCTCTGTCTGTCAAAGTATGGAAGATTTCTTGTTTCTCCTTGATTCTGTTTCTGATGGTAATATTCAAGTGTCCCTTTACGTACACGAATATGTGATATTATGACTGAGAATGTATATTTATTTTTTTTTTAATTTTTAATATTTTTATTACATATTTTCCTCAATTACATTTCCAATGCTATCCCAAAAGTCCCCCATAGCGCCCCCCACTTCCCTACCCACCCAATCCCATTCTTTTGGCCCTGGCATTCCCCCATATTGGGGCATATAAAGTTTGCAAGTCCAATGGGCCTCTCTTTCCATTGATGGCCGACTAGGTCATCTTTCGATACATATGCAGCTAGAGACAAGAGCTTCGGGGTTCTGGTTAGTACATCATGTTCCAACAATAGGGTTGCAGATCCCTTTAGCTCCTTGGGTACTTTCTCTAGCTTCTCCATTGGGAGCCCTGTGATACATCCAATAGCTGACTGTGAGAATGTATATTTAAAGAGAAACTGTTGATAGATACTGAAAATTTTAATATAGGTATTTTCACAAGGTTAGCTAATTTTATAGTCATTTTTAGTAGTAAATTCTTGAAACCATCCCCTCCCAAGTTGTAAGAAATCAATTAAAATTAAAAAAACCTCTTTAGCTAGTATGGCTTTTTGGTGATTTGTTATTTTTTAAAGTCTTGAAATGGTAATCATATATTAGATGTATAGTATGGAGAATACCCTTTTCCTTAAAACTTTCAAAAATTGAATTATAATTATTTAATCAGCTATGATAAACCAGTGTCATTTTTGCTTTTTGCAAGGATTAAATACAGTCTTTGTTTCAGGGAAGTAAGCAATGGGATAGAAAAAAAAGGAAAGAAAAAATCTGTAGGTCGCCCTCCTGGCCCATATACAAGAAAAATGATTCAAAAACCTGCTGAGCTGCCTTTGGTAAGAGGACTTGTTTGCATTGTTCTCAGTAAAAAGACACTTGGAAATTATTGAGAACTGAATGTTTTATTTCAGTTATAGTACAGTTGTCCTTTATGAATTTTTTTCCTTTAATTTTTTTTTTTTTTTTTTTGTAATTTTTAGGATAAGGAATCAGTTTCAGAGAATCCTACGTTGGATTTACCTTGTTCTATAGGGTAAATAGTTAATTTTTTTCTTTTCTCGGAATTTGCTTTGTGAAGGAATTAGTATCTCTATTGTTATGTAATATAGTTGTTATACCATTTAAATTCTTTTGTCTCAGGAGAACTGAGGGAATTGCACATTCATCCAATACCTCAGATGTGGACCTCACGGGTGCTTCCAGTGCAAAAGAAACTACCTCGTCTAGCATTTCCAGGCATTATGGGTAGGTATTCTATGTATTACTCTGTCTGAAGTTTCCCTGTAACCTCAGCTGTGCTGGACTAGGCTGGCCTCAAACAAAGAGATCCACCTTGAGTGCTGGGATTAAAGGCATGTGCCATCACTGCCCAGCTTGATTGATTTCTTTATTTTTCTAATTTTAATTAATATTTTTTTTCCAGATTGAGTGTTTTGGGGTGGGGCATATAGGGGTATACTTGTAACACTGGCCACAGATGACTTAAAACACAGCTGTGTCACTTTGAAACATAGTTGACAGCTCATAAAAGCTGCATCTCTAGAAGTCTGTATAAGTTGCAGATAGTTCCAAAAACCGTTTCTTCCCAGTGATTTTTCTCTCTTCTTATAATAACTGTAGGGAGGAGGCTTAAAAAAGTATTGAGTCTTGTAACTTTTTTGAGACATGGTTTCTCTGTGTAGCACTGGCTGTTCTGGGACTCACTTTGTAGACCAGGCTGGCCTCGAACTGATATATATATATTTATTCTGTTCTTAATCATTTGAATGCTTTCAGAACACAGACACTACATAAAAATAGAAATACCACTGGATCTGTGCTGAAAGACCTTACTTACTATTCTTACAGAGAATCCCAGTTTGGTTCCTATCACCCACATCAGTCAGCTCACAATCTTCTATAATCCTAAATTTAGGATATACAGATTCTGGCTTTACTGGGAACCTACACACATGTAGCCTGCACACACACAAATAGAAATAAATCTTTTTTTTTTTTAAACTATTTAATTTTTACTTTCAGTTCTTGTTGGCTAAGGCTATTTCCCACCCCCACTGCCAGCCCCTCTTGTTCCAGCTCAGCTCCCTGAGGCCCATAGGTTTTTGTTTTTGTTTTTAATTTGTTTCTCATTACAGGATTACAGGTGGTTGTGAGCTACCATGTGGTTACTGGGATTTGAGCTCAGGACCTCTGGAAAGAGCAGTCAGTGCTTTTAACTGCTGAGCCATCTCTCATCTTTTTGTTTTAATTGTTGTTTTACAGTTCAGAAACTGCTATTCTAGAAATGTAAACATTTAACTTGTGCTAATGTGTAAACTCATTTCCTAAGAATCTTTTTTTGTCCTCTTGGTTTTTAAAGACAGGGTTTCTTTGTGTAATCCCAGCTCTATTGCCTCAGCAAACTAGGGTGACCTCTGCTGCAGTGCTGGGATGAAAATCATGAGACACACCCTACCCCCACCCCCACCCCACCCCCACCTGGCTGGATTTGCTTTTTTCTTTCTTAGTGGTGCTAGTTAGTGCACCAAGGGCCTGTGTGTGCCAGGCAAGCTCCTTATTATTGAGTCTCATTGCCAGCTTTGCTCTGATTCTTTTAACTTAATAGCACATGGTTAAAGGAGGAAAAACTGTACAAAGATCAACCCCAAGGAAGTGATGATGTCTGTAAGAAGGAAGGCAGTGACACGGTGCTAATGACTTTAATTGTACTGAATATTATCTCAGCAAACACATACTTAACAATAGCCAGGTGGTGATAGTCAGTACAGCCTCGGGGAGTCTGCGGCAGGGAGAGTATGAGACTTTGCTAGCCTAGTCTATAAGATGAGAGAGAACCTTTACCCAAGTGAAAAAGATCTTAGCAGATGTGTTCTTTTCCCTACCCTAGATTACCTGACTCTAGAAAGAGAACTCGCACAGGAAGGTCATGGCCTGCTGCAATACCACATTTGCGGAGAAGAAGAGGGCGCCTTCCACGAAGAGCACTCCAGACTCAGAACTCAGAAGTTGTAAAAGATGATGAAGGCAAAGACGATTATCAGTTTGAAGAACTTAACACAGAAATTCTGAATAACTTAGCAGATCAGGAGTTGCAGCTCAATCACCTGAAAAACTCCATCACTAGTTATTTTGGTGCCGCAGGTAGAATAGCGTGTGGCGAAAAATACAGAGTTTTGGCTCGTCGGGTGACGCTTGATGGGAAGGTGCAGTATCTTGTGGAGTGGGAAGGAGCGACTGCATCCTGACTGTAGGACTGAACGTTATGTTCACTGCACTCGTTTTCTGTTGGTACAGTAAACAAACAAACAAACAAAAAACAGAGTGTGGGTTTTATTATCTTTCTTAGAAAAACAAACAAAGAGAAAACACAAAAATATTCACAAAAGGAGATGATACTGGCCTTAAAACATGTACTTGTCAATGTTAACGGATATTGTCATAAAAAAGATATCTTTTAAAAATCAGAGGAGAGACTTAATTTTTTTAAATCTTAAGATTTGTAGACTGTTTCTAGGATAGGCTATTAAACATGATTCAAACCCATGCATGGTGTTAGATACTTTTTATAATTCCATTGAGTCAATTTTTGTGATTAGTGGTTATCAGAGCAAACAGATCATGTAGATAGCACAAGTATTTGGAGAAACATTGTGTGTTTTGTTAAAAAAATGTTGGAAAGATTTATTTCAATACCCTTTAGATTTCATAAAGTGCAGTGTATATAATGTCTACTGAAAGACTGTAAAATATTGAAATTTCTTTCAAGCAAAATGTAAAAAAATATATTGAGCCTGTAAATTGCTCTGTGACTAGACTTCATTGTCGTCTTAATATATTCTTTGCATGTACATGTATATACACACATGTGTATATATGTGTGTGTGATTATGTGACCTATGCAATACAAATTATGGGAATGGGCAGCTTTGGAGTATATATCCCATAATTCTTATTTCAGGAATAGTTGCAGTATTTACACAGCAGCATTTCTTCTCAGGCGTTTATTGGGTGCTGTTGCTTGCTATGTATGAAGAGAAATGTGTCAAACAAGTTTAGTGTGTACTGAAGAAGGGTGTGAACAAGAGTGTACATGGGCTTTTAGAGTGCTTTTCAGTCCTTGTAACTCAGCTGTTGAATACCTAAAACAAATTCGAGTGATAACTACATTATTTCCTATTAGAAGTGACGTTTTCAAGTTCTTGTGGCACATTATGATTGTAAATGTCTCAGTTTAACAGCAAGTCTGTAGGAGCCCAGTGAAGACTCCTGAAATGTCTGTAGTAACTGTTAGTCATGTTTGAGTAAGCGGAGTATGAACAAAGTCGTTTATTGCACAGGGTTAACAAACAGTATGTTGCTAGCTGAGGCTAACTGCTGTTTTATTACAACATTACCTCTTGTTTTTATAAAATGTACCAAGATTTTAAATTGATATCTTTATTTTACGTGTTAAAAAAAAGTTTCTTTTATCACCAGTGTTAGAGTTGTCTTCTGTTTTTTTGTTTTGTTTTGGTTTGGTTTTTTTCTTGTTGTTTTCTTTCTTAGCCAAAGAGTAAACAGAAGAATATTATTTTGGTAGCTCTTCATTTTACTTTTATAATGATTGGGGGATTTTAGACTAAAAATTGGGGAAATTTCTGCCAAAATGAAAAAATATGTGACGTGTATTGATGACAATGCTAAAATTGTGGTTAGTGC
Organism: Mus caroli; assembly: GCF_978045245.1. NCBI lineage: Eukaryota > Metazoa > Chordata > Mammalia > Rodentia > Muridae > Mus > Mus caroli. Next base: position 112,475,088 of record NW_028227259.1, read on the forward strand.
TTATTTATTCCATTAATTGATTATTTGCCTGTTTTTAAAGAAACATGCTTTATTTCTTTAAGCATCTTCAAAAGATGACTTTTCTTGTCACATTGTAGCCAAAAGAAGCAGAGAACTTCTTGTCCTGCTTTTGGTTCCTGGTTAACCAGGTATAATGAGCTTTACAAAGTGCAAATTACAAACTGTCACTTCTGTTCACCTCCACCAAAACTTGATTTCCCCTAGCTATTAATTTAAAGTTGCCTTTCCTGCAGCTGCAATATTTTGAATAACACAAAGATTGTGTTAATTTTTGAATGTTTGTTTATATCTAGGGGTAATGGAAAATGTAATTCCCGTGTAACCTTATTCACTCCAGCTGTATCATATTTCATTTTTCCCAAAGTTCTTTAATTTTAACTGAACACCAGCAGTATTTTTAGTAATTCTTTAAGATACTTGGAAGACAATTTATCAAGCTGAACTGTCTCTAGACTTAATTATTGTGAATGTCTGTTTTCTTTTGTCATGGTGGTTCACATGGCTCTGATGTTCAGTTTGTATTTTTGAAATTGCTTTACTTAGAATTAAAACAGACCAACATTAAATGTGTGTATTTTTAAAAGAGCTAATGAGTTTTTCTTCTGTATCTGCTTGAAAATACACACAGGTGCAGTAGTAAACTGCTTTTATTTAGCTAGGGAGGAGGAATTTTCCAATTCTTTTATATACTTGAGTTAGTCTTGAAGAACTTTGCTCCCATTTCCTTTTGTCATAATGATAGTATTGTATGTTCACTGTGAGTGATCTTTTAAAAAAGGATTACATGCTTTGTATTTGAAAGACAGTGTTTATGTCCTTTCCTCTTCCAAATACTGTAGAAAATCAGACTTCACAGTTGTTTCTTCTTCCTAGGTATTGGGGCACATGTAAACAGATTTCCCATTTTTGCTTTTCTTTTTTTTTTTTGTCTCTAATCTACAGAATAGTAAAGTGTAAAATAATATACCTTCCTTTCTTTTTCATTTTAAGCATTTAAGAGAAAAAGAGCACAGAAGCGGTGAATCTTGGAAGCTGCTAGAATAGGTAAACGTAGGTGAAAAGGACAAAGTCCTGTTGTGTTAGGTTCTGGCTTGTTCAGCAAGCAGCTACACGGCAGGAGCAGAAACTTTTTGAAAAAGTGTGGTGGAAGTTTTCTGAGGTTTGTAAAAAGGTAGAAGGAAAGGAAAAGGCTCAGAGAGGCTTGGCAGAAGCTCTAAAAGAGACCATAGGAAAACTTTATTGTAATCTCTCATTTGTAACCACCCTGTACTGTATGATAAGCCAGTTAAGTGAGTGTGCGTTACCAGAATAATTGAACTGCACAGCTCCTGTCTTCCTGTCCTGTGTGTGTGTTTTTGTGTGCGTGCGCTGTGCTAAAGGGTCAGGTCTTTCTGGAAAGATTGCTATTTAAAATCGGGCATATGTGAGAGCTGAGACTGTCCCAACTTTATTTTTTGTTGACAGTTTAATGTGTGAGTATTTGTTTTCTCTCATGGATATAGTTAGATTTCTGTTTATCAGTGTTGGGATAAAGTTGTAGTTTTGGCTGATTTGTGCTCCTGTTTGGTACTATTAAATTTTAGTTATTAAATTTTGAAAGAGAGTGTTTTAAGGCCAACAGATACCCATGTAATAATTAAAGATAGATTCCCCCCACCCCCAAGGCCCTCTGTATGGAGAAATTTTCTTTTCTTTTCTTTTCTTTTCTGAATTAAGAGTACAGTAAAACTCCAGAAGTCCCATTCAGTTTCTCTTAAGGCATTTGATATCAGTCAGTTTTTGATCATGGAAATGAAAACGTGACATTTAAATGTAAAGTAAAAGGTTTGTCTGATCATAGGTGTTTTTCTAATTGGTGTTAGGAAGCATAGATAATTCTGATACATTTCTGACATGTGAGAAACATGTAGCATCTCTGTAAGCAAATAAATAGATGGTGTATATACAAGTGTTTGTAAGTTATAATACCAGAGTAATAGGTACATGAAATATTAATTTACTTTATTTTTTAAATTAGAATAAAGTCAGTGTTTGGGTGTGTGCTATTATTTTTTACCATTTCAGTGGCTGAGATAGGAAGATCAAGAGTTGGAGACTAGCCTGGGCGATATAGTAAGACACTGTCCAAATTAATTAAAAAATAAAAATGAGCAAGACTAAGATTACAGCCTGGCGATGGTGATGGCACATGCCTTTAATCCCGGCACTTGGGAGCCAGAGGTAGGCGGATTTCTTGAGTTCGAGGCCAGCCTGGTCTACAGAGTGAGTTCCAGGACAGTCAGGTCTACACAGAGAAACCCTGTCTCAAAAAACCAAGAAGATTTTAAATGAACAAGATGACTGCCTCTTTGTACCCGGCAGAGTTCTTTATTAGCCAACTCTGTTTATTGGCATTTTCTGTTTCTGGAGATGAATACAAAAATTGAATTCTTAGTAATTCCTTCAAAGTAATTCTTTGGTTACTTAAGAGATTCCCCACTGTGTATAAACAAAGAAACAAAACCTTCACAGGTTATATATTATGTACATTTGGATAAAACATCCTGCCTAGCCATTTGTCAGGATGCAGGCCTGTAGTATTATACTTGATATTTTCTACTTGAGAGGCTGAGATAGATTGTGTCTCAGAATTGCTAGTTCTGTTGTGTTTGTTGTATTTTATAGTCAGTCATTCCTTTTGCCCCTTTTGTGACATACATTCCTCTAGAAGCTGATGTTAAGTTCCTGAATGATCAAAATTAGTGTATGGGGAAAAGAACAAGAGTAGAACCCTGGATAACATTTTACTCAACTGCACCTGACAAAGACAAAGAAAACCACATTATTCTGTAGTAGTTAGTTGGGATCTCTTCAGGCTTCTGAAGAGCATTTCTGTGGAGCTTATGGAACATGCTCCGCGTGTGTCACAGCGATGTGACACTAACGTCTGTTTGGAAGGATCACAGCCTGTGGACTGCCACTTGCCTCTCCTGTAGTTCCATCTTATCACCGAGTCTTTGCACAGTTAATAACATTCCACCCTCTATTACTTAACAATGTACTAAAAAGTTGATGCCCGTCTGAATGTTTTTTGGTTGTGGTGGGGTGATTGAAACTGGGTTTCTCTGTGTAACTCCCACTGTCCTGGAACTCTGAGATCTGCTGCCTCTGCCTCCCAAGTGCTGGGATTGAAGGCTCTGGCCAACACCACCACGTCTGAATATACCTGCTGGGCTGGACAGTGGTGGCACCCATCTTTAATCCCATTAATCCCAGCACTTGGGAGGCAGATCTCTGTGAGTCTGAGGCCAGCCTTGGCTATAGAGCAAGTTCCCGGATAGCCAGGAATATACAGAGAAACCCTGCCTGGAAAACCAAAAAGAAAAAAAAGCAAACATTTAAAAGAAGGTGTCAGCCGGGCGTGGTGGCGCACGCCTTTAATCCCAGCACTCGGGAGGCAGAGGCAGGCGGATTTCTGAGTTCGAGGCCAGCCTGGTCTACAGAGTGAGTTCCAGGACAGCCAGGGCTATACAGAGAAACCCTGTCTCGGAAAACCAAAAAAAAAAATAAAATAAAATAAAATAAAAGAAGGTGTCATTTAATAGTATTAGTGGAATGCACAGTAAATTTTAATGAGCAGAATTTTAAACAATATAACTGCTAAAAATTTTGTTGAGTTTTGTTTAGTTTTAGTTTGAAATTAAGTTAAACTACTTTTTCTTCAACACCATCTGGGAGCAGGTGCACAAAGGGTCTGGAGAGATGGTCTGGTCCTCTGAGGCAGAAGTGAGATGTGGGTCCTCTGGGAGGGCAGCATCTCTCCAAACTCAAACTTTCTAGAAATATCCCTGAAAAGAAGCTTCGTGGAATCTTTGAGTCATTTAAGTCTCAATTTTGATTTCTATATCTACTCTTTCGTAACTTCCAGATTTCATGTAATAAGTCCATAGTGAAAAAATATTTGAATTATAACTTTATAGATTCTCTGTCTCTGTCCCTCCCACCTTTCTTTCCAGGCTAGCCATGAAATTGCTATGTAGTTGAAGATGGTCTTGAACTCCTGGCCTTAAGTTACATATATGTGTGAATGTGTGGGGGTGTGCTCAGGTGTGCAGGTGCTCTTAGGCACTTGAGGTAGAGATGATAGCCTCCTGGGATGGGTCTAGGGGACTAAAATTGGGTCTTTTGCAAGAGCAGTGTATGTTGTTAACCTCCTAGTTACCATTTTTGATACCTTTTTCCAGTCCTAACATTTGTTCTTAGAGACATGTTTTCCTGTAGGAGGAGATACAGAAATCATGCCAGTCTGAGCCCTTGATCCTCATCTTTACTGTTCTCAAGTATTGAGAGTACCATGCCTAGCTCATAGTAGGTATTTTAATCAACCCCTAAACCAGTTAGAGAAGCACATTAAGAATGCCTTTTTATAGCCAGGTGTGGTGGTGCACGCCTTTAATCCCAGCAGAGGCAGAGGCAGGTGGATTTCTGGGTTCGAGGCCAGCCTGAACTACAGAGTCCAGGACAGCCGGGGCTACACAGAGAAACCCTGTCTTGAAAAACCAAAAGAAGAATGCCTTTTTGTTCGGCGGAAGTCTTGTAGAATGTAGTAAATGTTTCATGCTTTTTAAGACCAGTTTTGCTGGGCTTGGTGGCACTGTCTTTAGTCCCAGCACTGTGGATGCAACAGCAGGGAGGTCTCTCTTACTTGAGGTCAGCCTGATATATATGGTGAGTTCCAGACCAGTTAGGACTACAAAGTGAGATAGTTATGTCAATAAATAAGTAAAATTAATAAAATCATTTTTGAAGCTATAGAGATGACTCATTGGGTACAGTGCTTAGTGTACACATTAGAATCGGTTTGGATGCCTAGCACGTACGCAAACCTCAGAAGGGTGCTGTATACCAATAACCCTAGCTCTGACGGGTGGAGACAGGTGTATTCTGGGGACTTACCCACTACTGTCACCAAAATAATGAGCTCCTGGGTCAGTGAGGAAAAAATAGAGTGGAGATCAATAAAGGAATGTACGTGTGCATGGGCAAGCAGCATAGCACACCCCATGGTGTATGAAAACTTTTCTGTCTGTTGGGAATGTGAGCATTACTGTGTTGCTGTATGTAGTGGTCCTTACAGAGATTTAGATGTGGGTAGGGATTCTTACTCAACCCAGCCTAGGTGGTTGCTGTCACGTGTGCCTGTCTCCCTGGTAGTGCGATTCATGTTTATTCATGATGCACTGGGGGGTTTTCTCCCCTCTTCAACCCATCTTATAAACTCTACTATAGAATAAGTAAAAAGATGTTAAACCAGGTTTTCTGGGCTAAGTTTTTATGTAAATAAAATTTTGCACTTTATTTTAAGAACAATTCTTGAGTTAGGTTCCTGCGAGTAATTTGTTTCGTGAAGATCCTTTCATGATTCTTTATGGAATAGAGGGGTTTGGAAGTTTGACAGCTAGATAATTGTTACATGACTAATGGAGAGGATAGCAACTTGATTTAACCATCTCTCCAGCCCCAAGACAATGTTTTTGTTTGTTTGAGGAGATTGTCCAGTGTGTAAATTCAAGATAACATATTTAATTGGGTTTTTGTTTGTTGTGTTTTTTTTTTTGGTTTTTCGAGACAGGGTTTCTCTATGTAGCCCTGGCTGTCCTGGAACTCAGAAATCCGCCTGCCTCTGCCTCCCAAGTGCTGGAATTAAATTGGGATTAAATGCGTGCGCCACTGATGCCCGGCTTTTTTTTGTTTTTGTTTTTTTTTTTTTGAGACAAGGTTTTTCTGTTTAGACTTGGCTGTCATAGAATTCACACTGTGCTGTGTATATAGGCTAGGCTGACATTGAACTCAAAGAGATTTGCCTACCTCTGCCTCTTGAGTATTGAGATTAAAGCCATGTGCTGCCTCCACTGCCCAGCTAATAAAATTGGTTCTTATAAGCAGCAACACTTATATGGAGTTGGTTTGAAGGAGGAGTTTGGAAATGTTTAGAGAACAAGCTAAAATAAAGGGCCTAGTATGCTCCAAACAGTAGAAAACTGTGATGACTCAGAAGACTAGAACACTGTTAGAGTGAGGACAGAGCTGTGTGTGTTGCATACCTTTTATCCCAGCACTTGGGAGGCTGAGAGAGGTAGGCAGATCTCTGTGAGTTCAAGACCAGTTTGGACTACAGAGCAAGTTCTAGGACAGCCAGGGCTACAGAGACCCTATATTGAATGTTCATAAATATTTTGGATTTTAGGTATTGCAAACGTCTTTAAATTGGGCCCTGGGAACTTTTTCTAGGCTGTCTATCCGGTAGAGCTGGTTCCCAAACCAACAATGTCAAGATTGAGGTAGGGAATGATTTAGGGTTTCTGCTAGTTTAGGTATATGTTAATGAGATTAAAAGTGTGTGGGGTTAATTAGGAAAATGAAGGGAGCTGCAAAGTCAGTTACTGGATAATCAAAGGAGTCACTCCAGGAAGAAATACAGCTTCAAAGGCCGCAAGGAGGTCCAGTCTCTGATGGAAGCATATTATTAAAGTTCCTCATGCCGAGATCCAGATCTGACCTATGAGTTTCTGTGTTTCTGTAATGAACACCACCTAACCCTTGCAGTTTCAGTCCTTACTGTGGATTGTTTGCAGTCCTCAAGCTCTCTCAGAAACAGCTCTGAGTCACAGAAAACAGTCTAAGTACTGAAAACCAACGACTTCACTCTGATGTTTATCCTAGAACTGGCTCTATAACCAGGGCTAGGCAGAAGTAGTAGGACTGACAGCGTTGGGAAGCTAATGATACCATTACGTAGGACAGAAAAGTAGTGGCTATTAAGTCAAGGAAATGGAGAGGTAACAGGATGGCAGAGCATGAAGTAGGTTTGGTTGGGGTAGCGAAAAGTAGCAATGCTTGCTAGTAATGGAAGAAATTGGGAAGGGTAGGCACCAAATTGTGTGAGGCATCCTGTATACTCTTGTCCATGTCTAAAAACAGCTGCCTGTTTAACATTTTCCCCAAATGCTTACATTTATTTATTTATTTATTTATTTATTTATTTATTTATTTATACATACTCTCTGTGTGCATTCTTCCTGTCTTCTGGTGTCAGTACCAGAAGAGGACCTTGGATTCCATGGAGCTATAGTTACAGGCAGCTGTATATATGTGGGTATATGCAACAGAACTCGGATCCTCCAAAGAGGAACATTTCTCTGAAATACTGAGCGTAAAATTTTTCCAGCTTGAATTTTATGGTTTTTTTAAAAGATTTATTATTTATATGTAAGTACACTGTAGCTGTCTTCAGACACCAGTAGAGGGCGTTAGATGTCATTACAGATGGTTGTAAGCCACCATGTGGTTGCTGGGATTTGAACTCAGGACCTTCACAAGAACAGTCAGTGCTCTTAACCGCTGAGCCATCTCTCCAGCCCCCGAATTTTATGTTTTTTTTTATCTTTATCTTTTTTAAATTATTTTTTTGAAGACAATTTCATGTATCCCCGGTTGGTCTGGAACTTGCCATTTAGCCCAGGATGACCTGAGCTTGTGATTATCTCGCCCTATCTTATGAGTGCTGGGATGACAGGCATGTAGGTACTATGCTGGATTTTATGGGGGGTTGAGGGTCAAACACCAGGGGCCAGAGACATGGCTCAGCAGTTAAGAGCACTGTCTCTTCTTCCAGAGGTCATGAGTTTGATTCCCACAACTATCTGTAATTGGATCCATTATCTTCTTCTGGATGCTCATATACATTAAATAAATAAATCTTTAAAAAAAAAACCAAACACATCCGGGCTTCACTCGTGCTGGAGGAAAACAGTGGCTTAAGCTGCATTCCCAGCTCATATTCCTTACTTCAAAAACATGTTGACTAAGAAAACAAACATGTAATGGAGACATGGCAGAGCATGTAGAAAATTTAAATTTTTTAAAGAAAAGATTGATGTGTATGAGTGGTGGTCTTCCATATTTGTATGTATACCATATATGTGCTTAGTGCCTGTGGAAGGCAGGAGTGTCCCAGATCAGATTTTCTGGAACTTGAGTTACAGATGCTTGCAAACCATCGTGTAGGTGGCTGGGAACTGAGCCTGGGGTCCTTGAAAGAGCAGTACGTGCTCTTACCCACCAAGTCATCTCTCTAGACCCCATAATTGTGTTTCTCGTTACTACAGTATTTAAAAATAATTTAGAGTAAAATGAAAAAGGTGTCAGAAAAAGAAAATGCCAATATAAATGGAAAGGGTTTCATTGTATTTGATTGGAAGGTGTGTTCTGGATTACAGATGTAGCTCAGTTGGTAGAGTCCTCATTTGGCTTGCCCGGGCCCCTGGATTGATTCCAGCACTGAATAAAACTGGTTAATGGTGGTTCAGACTTCTAATTCCATCACTGGGGAAATGGAGGAAGTAAAATAAGTAGCTTATGGTCATGCTATATACAATTTAAGGGCAGCCTGGGCTACATGAGACCCTATCAAAAATCAGTTCCAGGGCTGGAGAGATGACTTCGTGCTTTAGAGTACTTCATGCTCTAGCAGAGGACCAGCTTTGGTTTCCAACACCCCCACATGGTGATTCACAACCATTCTTTTTTTTTTTTCCTTTGATACTGATTTTTTTTTAATTAGGTATTTTCTTCATTTACTTTTCAAATGCTATCCCCAAATCTCTCTATACCCTCCCCGCCGCCCTGCTCCCCAACCCACCCACTCCTGCTTCCTGGGCTTGGCATTCCCCTGTACTGGGGCATATGATCTTCGAAATACCAAGGGGCTTGTCTCTCTTCCCAGTGATGGCCGACTAGGCCATCCTCTGCTACATACGCAGCTAGAGACATGAGCTGTAGGGGTACTGTTAGCTCTAGTTCAGGTGTTCCAATCCTACTGGCTGTGGAGGCACCAGGCAGTCATAGTGCACATGCAAACCTTAGAGGAAAAGTACACCATAAACCTTAAAATACAACCAGCATTTTGTTGTTCCAAACGGTGGTGGGACAGGGAGGCAGAGGCAGATCTCTGAGTTTCAGGCCAGCTAGGACTACACAGGGCTTGTCTCAGAAATCTACAACCAAAACTCAACAATTTCATAGACAAACACTGAGAAAAATGAACAGTTTTGCTTTCAAAAGTGCTTTTTGGGGCTGGAGAGATGGCTCAGTGGTTAAGAGCACTGACTGCTCTTTCAGAGGTCCCGAGTTCAATCCCCAGGGACCACATGGTGGCTCACAGCCATCTGTAATGGGATCTGATGCCCTCTTCAAGTGTGTCTGAAGACAGCTACAGTGTACCCATATACATAAAATCAATCAATAAGTAAATCTTTTTAAAAAAGAGAAGGGGTGGTGGTGGTGGTGGTGGCATACGCCTTTAATCCCAGCACTTGGGAGGCAGAGGCAGGCAGATTTCTGAGTTTGAGGCCAGCTTGGTCTAAAAAGTGAGTTCCAGGACAGCCAGGACTACACAGAGAAACCCTGTCTCAAAAAACAAAGCAAAACAAACAAAAGACAGAAAAATACTTTTTGCTGGGTGTGGTGATGGCACACACCTTTAATCCCAGCCCTTGGGAGGCAGAGGCAGGTGATTCTCTGAGTTTTGAGTCCAGTTTTGTTTACCACCAAACCTGAAAACCTAAATTCAATCCCTGGGACCTACATAGTGGAAGAAGATGACTTGACTCCTGAAGGGTGTCCTCTGTGACACTGGTCTCCTGTATCCCAGATGCTATGGTGAATGTTCACACACATTCATAACCTGACCATCTAAACCTGACTTGGAGGAAATGTTAATTTGTTTGTCACTTCTCTGCTCCCTCCAAGTGGGCATGTCTTAGTTGGCAGGAAGAGGGCAAATGGTGGAACAGGCCCTTAGGAATGCAGGTGTGGCTAGTGCCAAGGTTAGGGCAGTGGTGGTCCATGGATGCAAACGATGTCAACCACCCTTTGTCCCACTTTTAAATCACATGAAAAGTTCAATTAAAAACTGTGGGGGCTGGAGAGATGGCTCAGCGATTAAGAGCACTGACTTCTTCCAAAGGAGGGTTTTTTTGTTTTTCTTTAAATCAAAGGTAGAAAGGTTAGGTTTTGCTGGGTGTGGTGACATGTTTTTAATTCCAGCACTCCTGAGGTCGAAGCAGTCAGATCTGAGTTCCAGGCCAGCCAGTTAACCCTTAAAAAAAAAAAAAGCAAATTAACAACAACACCCCCCCTCCCCGCGCCCCCAGTGTTACACCTCCAGTAATAATAGACATAGTAATGTAGAAAGGGAAATTTTCCTGGGGTTCCCCCACCACCAAAAAACTATATAGGCTGTTAGGAAAGTGAGAGTTGGCCACTCCCAGGGATGAATCCTCTTTATTGGTTATTCAAAATATGCTTTGGGCTTAGCAGCTTGTATTGTGCATATATATATATATATATATATATATATATGTAAATAACTCAGACTATCAATCTGAGTGTAGAGGGCATGAGAGGGTTTGCAGAGAGTACATTGAAGGAAGGGAAGATAGGGAAGGGAGAGGTGAATTTCATTTTAATTAAAATGTATTAAAAAGCCAGGCATCGCCAGGCAGTGGTGGTGCATGGCTTTAATCCCAGCACGTGAGAGGCAGAGGCAGGCGGATTTCTAAGTTCGAGGCCAGCCTGGTCTACAAAGTGAGTTCCAGGGCAACGAGAGCTATACAGAGAAACCCTGTCTCAAAATTAAATTAAATTAAAAAGCCAGGCATTGTAGTGCATGTCTTTAGTCCCTGCACTTGAGAGACAGAGGTAGGCAGATCATTGCAAGCTTGAGGCTACCCTCATCTACATAGTTCCAGGACAGTTAGGGCTATGCAGCTAGATCCTATCTTAACCAAACCAAACCAAAATAAAAGTATTAAAACTGGTTTGGTTTCGTCTATTCTTAGAAATCTGCCTGTTTCTGCCTCCCAAGTGCTGAGATTAAAGGCGTGTGCCACCACTGCCCGGCATCTTCTTTTTAAAGATTTATTTATTCATATAAGTATACTATATGTAGCTGTCTTCAGACATACCAGAAGAGGGCACCAGATCCCGTTAGAGATGGTTTTGAGCAACCATGTGGTTGCTGGGAATTGAACTTAGGACCTCTGGAAGAGCAGTCAGTGCTCTTAACCACTGAGCTAGTCTCCAGCCCTAGTCTATTCTTTAATGTTGGATCAGAAAGTATTTATTCTATATTTCATGACTATTGCCAGTCAAATTTCCAGGGGCTGGGGAATTGTCTCAGTGAGGGCTAAGTGTTTGCCATGTAAGAAGCAGGATCTTTGTTTGGGTCTTTAGCACCCATACAAAAAGCTAGATAGAGTAGGGCATGCTGGTAAATCCTAACAGACACAAGACAGGCAGTTGGAACAACTGTCTGGAACTAACTGGCTAGCCAGTGCAGCAAACCAGTGACCCCCAGGTTTAGTGAAAGACCATTGTCTCAAGGTATCAATTGAGGAAGATACCCAGAGTTGATCTCTGGCCTCCATGCCATCTGCATACCAAAACACACATCAAAACAACAAAAGCAAACTTTACAGGATTGTGGTATAGTAACCTTTCCTATGGGGGAGTTAGCGTCAGCATTGCATAATAGATTCTAACCATTCCTTTTCTTGCTTCACTGGTTCTCTTCTCCAACACACAATACATTTAAGTTGTTTACACGATTTAGTAAAAGAGCAAGATTCTTACCTTATTACACTGTGCTGTGTTTTTGCCTGAATGCACATGTGTGCTGGTTGTCTGTGGAAGTCAGAAGAAGTTAGAACTGGAATTATAGATGGTAGTGAATAACCATGTAGATTATAGAATTGAACCCACGTGCTTGTTGAATTTGTGGACAGCAAGTGCTCTTAACACTGAGCTATCCCAGCTCCTGATGTATAAGATTTCTCCTTGGCCTGAATTATCTTGTCCTTTTTAGATAAGGGTTATGGGGGGCGGGGGGCGCTGCAGAGATGGCTCAGTCATCAGTGTACAAGGGCCTGTGACTCCAGCTACAAGGAACCCGATGCCCTCTACTGGCTTCTGTAGGATCCCACACACGTGGCATATATTTATCCACATACACATAGGTAGGGATCCAGAATACATCTTCCAGTGCCCCTTTCCTGGACAGGCCTGAAACGTAATACTGCTTTAGCTTATGACATGAGATTTCAAGAATGTGGGGCACCCAAAAGCCATGGAAGTGGGAAGGAGACCAAAGGTTTCTGTCAGTGTGTGGAATGTATATAGGTACCATGATGGAAATAATCATTGATATGAACCCTATATTAATCATTGTGTTCTTTCATATACACTTTGTGGGTTTTTGTTGTTGTTGTCCTTGTTTTATTTATTTATTTATTTTTGAGATACGGCTTCTCTGTGTAACAGCCCTGGCTGTCCTGTACTCTCCCTTTAGACCAGGCTAGCCTCAAAGAGAGATCTGCTTTCCTCTGCTTCCTGAGTGCACCACTACCACCCAGCTTTTGTTGTTTCTTTGAATTAGGGTGTCATATAGCACAGGCTCGCTTCCAATTTATGAAGATCCTCACTCAGTCTCTGGGATTAAAGGCATTCCTACCACATCTGTATTCATAACAGTTAATTATTTGTACAAATGTAGGAGTAACCTCAAAGAAGTTTTGACTTCCCAAGACCAGTTAGGTGGCTAATATTTAATATTCAAGGATAACCTGCATATTGTTTTGAATAGATATTGCTTCCTGAGCCACATTCCAGGCCTAAAGAATATATATATGTGTGTGTGTGTGTATAGTCTTTTGTATGTATTCATGTGGGCGTATGTGCTGTGATTTACATATGAAGGTCAGAAGACAACTTTGTGAGTCTGATTTGATCTCTCCTTCAACCTTAACCACAAGGCTGTCAGACTTGCTTGGCAAGTGCTTCATACCTAGTCTGCTTCCTGGGACAGAGGAGGGAACCCAGACTTTGTGCAACTAACTGATGCTCTTTGCTTCTCTAAATCTTAAAGATCTTTTAGGTAAAATATATATTTGAGCAATGGAGAAACCAAGTGAGTACAGTAATATAAAAACTTGAGAGCCTTTCAAAATGTGAAAGAAAAAAAAATTACTTAAGATTGAAAATTTTAAAGAAGCTTTAAGGAGTAGATAACAATTATGATAGGTTGGTAAGACTTCCTTGATAGTAACTTTTATTAGTTGTATGGAGCTCAGTACATAGTCTGTTGTTCATTTAAGATAAAAGTTCACAAATATAGCATATAGTACCATATGAGCCACATTGTATTACACTCCAGAAGAAAAAAATTACATGCTATATCAATATATTTTAAAATTTCAGATAAAGAATTTTCACTGTAGGTACAAAATTACAGGTACTTGTTTGTTTTTGTTTTTTTACTAAGTTTAAAACATCATGTTTAATTGTAAATATTCTTAAGTATATTTTGATTTATGTTTCAACAATGTCTTCTTACACTTATTTAGTCTCTGTTTATTGACATTCGTGTAAAAGAGCACACAGTCCAACTGCAACTCAGCACGACGATCTCTAAACTTGTTAAGCTACTGTAGTAATTTATACAATTAACAAGACAAAAATCAGAGCAAGTGATGGCTTACTTGATTTTAGAATAATTAAGACAGTAAGGTCAGAAAACCCCTATGAAGCAGAAAATACACATTTAAAAATAAACATTTTGGTTTTTGCTTACAATTTTACTTCTTTATGATTAATACAGGCAACATGGTTCTTAGTATCTTTTTACTTTTGTCTATAAAAATAAAATCTTTTAACATTCCTAAGTTATTCAATTTTCCAACAAAGCTACTATGACCATTTTAAATGGCAGTGAGTAACTGAGTAAGAATTCAAAAAGTCAGTGGCACAAATTACATACATACAAGATGATGTAACAGATACAGTGTTAAGTAAGCAGTTAAGAGTACAGTACAGTATTAGCTGTATCTAAGAGGTAGAATTCTTAGTCACAGTCTTACAGGAAAGACGCAGTGGATCCCGCTTTATCAGGCAGGGTAGGTACCTATAGCTTGCTTCTCTTGTACTTAAAGTAGGGAAGAGAGTTTTTTAGGCAACGATCTCATTGGCCTCTTTTCTGCATCTATTGTAGGAGCTTGGTTAGAATCCTGGGGCATTTTTCTTGGTCAGTCATTGATCATATATAGTATTTATCTCACATTTTGAAAAGCCTCTGAATAGGGAAAAATAAATTTCTAGTCCCCTCCCAAGGGCCTGAGAAAAAGAAAACTAAGTATATATTGTAAATGAAATCAGTATTTCTCTGGGTATCATAATTTTGTGTGTGAGGTAGCAGGGTAGTGCAAGATCATTAATATGTAATAAGAATTCCAGCAAAAAAAAATATGTGTATGTTTATATGGGTTCAATACCCAGATCTGACTGTTGACTATCTCTACTTGACAATACATTTATTATAAACACTACAAGTGAGTTGAGTGTAACTTAAATTCTGTTTCATGATAAAACTAAATCACTAGTACTTGAATAAAATTGTACTACAGACTGATAAACCAGAAAGGCAGAATGTTTTTGTATATATTGGCTTTTATTTCTATGTTAGGTGTTTATAATTTGGGATTGTTCTAATACTTCAAAGTCAGTAAATGACCAGAGGTAATTTTGTGAGAGCTATAATAAAAAAACTGTAATAAATATGCATACCTAGTGCTAAATCTTATGGTAGGAATATACATTTCATAAAATCTATCTGAACATTTATAATAAAAACAGTAATTAGAAAATAAAAGCTATGACAAATACAATTTCTTTTGGGGATTTTTAGATTACTCTCCTTTGATCTGATTCCTATTATAATTGGGTCAGCAAGAAGAGCCCATCTGATTCTAGATGTTACACTTCTCTTTAGGTAAACTTGTTGGATCTGGTGTTGTCAAATTTATCTCATTTTTTCTTCATGTTTCTGATGATTTTGAGAATTTAGAAAGGTGTTGTTTATTTACACTAATGTCAGATCTTTTCATTAGTATGTCCCTCACACCTGCTTGTGATAATGCATTATCAATACCAATAGCTGTGCACAAACCAACGTAACACTGCTGATGGGTAATATCAAAATAAGTTCATCTTATCTCTAATTTAATCTTAGCTAATGTCTAGACAGAATGCATCTTATTCACAAACATCAACTTTATATACCTTATATCAAAGACAAAGACACTAATTTTTATGAAGAAAGAATCCCTTTCCAGTTTTAATTATAAAAATGTTAGGTTTTGGAAGTATAGACTAAGTATATAAAAACTAATACTTGTGGATAATATTTCACATTATATTTGGTTGTAAAAATGTTAGAAGTATTTTTTCAGTGGTATGCTTCTATTTACCTTTTTTTGGGAGAGATTTAGTAGAGAAAAGCTGATCTATTCAGTCCATGATTATATAATTATCAAATGATTTCTTTTTTTTCAAGACAGGGTTTCTCTGTATAGCCCTGGCTGTCCTGGAACTCACTCTGTAGACCAGGCTGGCCTCGAACTCATAAATCCGCCTGTCTCTGCCTCCGGAGCGCTGGGATTAAAGGCGTGCGCCACCACACCCGGCCATCAAATGATTTCTGATGTAAGGTATTGGAAACTTCTTTAATTAACATGTACCTGCCACACGTACAGAGAAAATTCTAGGTGAGAGCAAACTGGTGGCATGTTTATGAACGTTCTTAATTCATTTAATTCATATATGATATCTGGGAAAGATTTTTAACTTTAGGAAAATAGTTATTATGGCTTCATTCAATTAAATCTAAATTTTACATGACATCTTGTTTTATACTTAAGTATAAAACAAGTCAATAAAGTTGTTTGTTGTATGGACATAATGATTTTCCTTTCATAATAAATTTTACATATCTTACACTTACATACATTTCTGAAAATGTTATGGGAAATGTGACTATATCTTGAGTGTAACAGTGTATTAGCATTTCCTACCTCTTTTTTCAATGTTAAATAATCTGTATTGGAGTTTTAAGTTCTACTTTTCCTCTTATCTTCAAATAGACTTTTCAGCGTATAGATCTGAATAGCTGACACCAGCACCATGACCATCAGGTTCACCACAGACCAGAAATTGACTCTGTCAAAGTTGCTCTCTTGTATGTTTCGATCTCGAGCTTCAAACGCTCTCAGCAGAGTCTGTATGTGGCCACTTTTGCTTAGTCTGGACTTGATGCTGTTGATGGATTCCTGGAGATGAATATAATAATTTTACTATTAAAAATAATAAGAACATATTTAGCAATATGCTTCCTGCTAGTTCTTAAAATACAAGACAATTTTTTAAATAGATGGGAATACAATTCAATTAAAGGGCAGGTATGACTTGTATCATCTAAAGAGCCCCCATGAAGTTATAACATAGTAAGGATAAATTTAAATTTCTTTAACAGAGGAATAATTCTTTAACCAGAAATTGAAAAAACAAGATCAAAGCATTTGAGTAGCATAGCACAGGGCCTTTTTTTTTTGTTTCTTTCAAAACAGGGTTTTTCTTTTCTTTTCTTTTTTTAAAGAATTTTAATATATCTTTTATTTATATGAGTACACTGTAGCTGTCTTCAGACACACCTGAAGAGAGCATCGGATCCCATTACAGATGGTTGTGAGCCACCATGTGGTTGCTGGGAATTGAACTCAGGACTCTGAAAGAGCAGTCAGTGCTCTTAACCACTGAGCCATCTCTCCAGCTCAAAAAACAGATTTTTCTATGTAGCTGTGGCTGTCCTGGAACTTGCTCTGTGGGCTAGGCTGGACTTGAACTCAGACATATCTGCTTTCCTCTGCCTCCTGAATGCTGGAATTACAGGCATGTGCCACCACTGCCCAGCAGCAACAGGACTTTTATATACACTATCTCTCTTGTAGTCCTGACAATTTTACCTAACACATTTTTGTGTCTATAATACTTTACTGTTTGAATGTTAGTTATGTCATCCAGGCAGCTTCAGTGTAATTACATACAGAGTCTGGAGTGATACAAATGGCACAAGCCATGGATTGCCAGCAACACCTGTAAGACTTTAGACCTGTGAAATTCACTTCAGATTTGTGAGACAATAAATCCATTTTGTTGTTGTTTTTAAAAGTTTCACTACATCGAAAAAAAGGTATTTTCATGATAGGATTCACTTAAGATATGTGATTTGAAGAACTAATTAATAATAAGAGGATAAACATAACATTGAGACTTGAAATGATATAAAAAAATGGCAAAACCAACAGTTTCTGGAAAATATAGCTAAGATCGCTTAGTTCAATCCCTGACATATAGTAAAACACTGGCTGCTGGATTGTTATTACTTATTAAAAGGGCCTACTAACCAGGATATCTTCTAGTTTCATCTCCAGGACATCTGTGTTAGTAATATACTTTTTCCAGTCTTCTTGGCCTTGAATCTCTTCTCCCATGTTATCCAGGATCAATTCAAAGAAAATTACCTTCTCAGAAATGGTGCTGAATGTGTTATCAAAGCAGAACATGTAATCACCATCTTCAGTCTCTATACTACATTTAAAAAAAAGGGCACACTTTTAGTATTCTGTATTTCTATTTGGGAAACAACCTGGACACATGTATTCAAATATTTTCAAGTTTCACACACTTGGAACTTACTTGACCAATTATGTTATATTGATATAATTTTTTGAGGGGGGGGCCTGGGAAAAATACCATTCACAGCTGAAATACATGATGTCCTACTAAGCTTTAATATTTATACTTTATTCAAAGAAATTCTATATTAAGTCCTATTCATAGGCAACTATAACAACCAACGTACCCTTCAATTGAGATTATTCTTTAAACTGAGTTTTATTTAATTTTCAAAAGCAGTGATTGTTAAAACTGGAGAGATGGTTCAGTGGTTAAGAGAACTTGCTGCCGGGCAGTGGTGGCACATGTCTTTAATTCCAGCACTTGGGAGGCAGAGGCAGGTGGATTTCGAGTTCTGAAATCCAGTCTGATCTACAGAGTGAGTTCCAGGACAGCCAGGGCTACACAGAGCCATTACAGATGGTTGTAAGCGACCATGTGGTTGCTGGGAATTGAACTCAGGACTTTTAGAAGAGCAATCAGTGCTCTTAACTGCTGAGCCCTCTCCCTAACCCTACCTATGAATGAATCTTATTTCACACAAAAGATAATTTTCTTTAGTAAGACTTCTTATAAGGGCTTAGTTATGTCTAGAAATTTTCTCTCTTAGATAAACCTTTCTGGATACATTTACACTATCTGTCATTCAATTTTCAATTTCTCAAGAGAGACTTCAATTGGGATTAGAGGATCTGAGAAGGGGGAGTGGGGAGTCAGAGCTGCTCTTTTTGTTGTTGCTCAACATTAGAGTTATTTTTACATCCTTCTAATATCTTTAATTCATCTTCTTTATTCAATTGGACATTAACTTGCACCTCCTTATACTTCAGTATATTTTGTCTATATTTCTCTTTGGTTGTCACTCAGCATTCTATAGTTATGCTTGACAAAGGCAGGCTCTTCAGTGAAACTCAGATCTCTTTGGCACCTGTGAATTTTGGGGCAATAGTCATAATATAATAGGACGCTGAGTGCTTGCTGCAATTTAAAAAGGTCTAAAAAGGCTGGGCATGGGCGGTGGAGGTAGGTGAGTAGAGATGAGCATGGTCAGCATGGTGAGCTCGAGGACAGGCAGGGATACATAGAGAGACCCTGTCTTAACACAAACAAACAAACAAAGTCCTAAAACTGCTAAGAGCATGTAGCCCAGAGATGGACCCTTTGACCAGCAATATACCTTTATAGTGTTCAAGTTTTACTGTTATGCCTTTCCTTTTTTTTTTTTTTTTTTTTTTTTCCGAGACAGGGTTTCTCTGTGTAGTCCTGGCTGTCCAGGAACTCACTCTGTAGACCAGGCTGGCCTCGAACTCAGAAATCCACCTGCCTCTGCCTCCCAAGTGCTGAGATTAAACATGTGCACCACCACTGCCCGGCGCCTTTCATATATATATATATACATATATATATGTATATATATATATACACATATACACACATACATACACATACATGTATGTATGAAGAACAAGTTTAGTAAGATGATGACATAGCTTGTTGAGGGCCAAGATGAGGCTTGGTTGGCCTGCCTTCCTTCCTTTTGGCACTGGGGCCTGGAATTCACTAAGCAAGCACTCAACCACTGAGCTTCATCTCCAGACCAAAAGCTTTGTTTTCTGATTTTCAAATTAATAGGTTTTTCTATAACACTGCTCACAGTTTGACTGTATTTTTTTTTCAAGCTCCTCATTTTATTTGGATATGAAAATTTCTCCCAAGGCTTGGTCCCATGAAAATGTCTAGAGGTGACTGGATCATTAAGTGTTGTATGGACTATTTGGAAGTAGGGCCTACATTAAGAAAACAGACTGGAGAGTGACAGTAGTGTATGGCCTTGAACCTGGTCCCTTCTCTATTTTTTTCTGCTCTATTTGCTATGAAGTGAGACGCTTTGCTCCTCTAAATGTTCCGATCACAATATTCTTTGCTCATCATGTATGTGCCTACAATAAAATGGAACATAGTAACTGTGCTGGTTTGAGTGAAAATGGCCCCCAAAGGTTCATAGGGAGTGGTGTTTACTAAGAGGTGTGTCCCTGCAGGAAGAAGTGTGCCAGTGTGGGTAGTCTTTGAGTTTTCAAATGTTCAAGCCATGTCTATCTCTTCCTGCTACCTGCTGATCCCAATGTGGAAGTCTCAGCTGCCTCTCCATGTCTGCCTTCATGCTGCTATGCTTCCTGCCAACACAATAAATGAACTGAACCTCTGAACCTGAACCTCTGAACCTATGTTTAATGTCCCAATTAAACATTTTCCTTTATAAGAGTTGCCGTGGTCATGGTGTCTCTTCACAGCACTAAAAACCTAAAGACAGTAACCATAAACTGAAATCTATGAAATCAAAAAAAATAAACCTTATTTCCTTTAAGTTGACTTTCTTAGATACTTTGTCTTAGGCAGAACAAATACTGGTGAATAAAGTGAGGAACGACTTTAAAAAGATAGAAAAGAGATAAAAATAAAAAGATAGAAAGAAATGATTATTTCCTAAGAAAACTTTCTGGGGCTGGTGAGATGGCTCAGTGGGTAAGAGCACCCAACTGTTCTTCCGAAGGTCCAGAGTTCAAATCCCAGCAACCACATGGTGGCTCACCATCCGTAACGAGATCTGGCGCCCTCTTCTGGAGTGTCTGAAGATAGCTACAGTGAACTTACATATAATAAATAAATAAATCTTTAAAAAAAAAAAAAACAACTTTCTATCATACTCAACGTATATCAACATATGTATTGACTTTTATGATAACTGTAAAACTGGTTGATGACTCTTCAGAGTGTCTAACCTGTACCTCACAGGCTGCCAGTGGGTGTCAGAGGATAATTATGAATGTAGCTCAACACAAAACAGTAAAACTTGCTAAAAATATGAAAAAAATTTTTTTTGGTAATTTCTCTTTTATAACTTGATTACACAGTTCTGAGTGTAAACTCTGGTGAGATTGTATTATAGTGTCAAAAGGTTAAACACACCTGAATGTATTCCAAGGGGGTATGATACTGATCCAAAAAGGGCAAGACATATATACATATAGCAGGTGAATGGTCTCTGTGAGTTCAAGGCCAGACTGGTCTACAGAGTGAGTTCCAGGACAGCCAAGGCTGCACAGAAAACCCCTATCTCAAAAAAACCAAAAACAAACACAAAAACAGCTGGACATCATGGTGAACACCTTTAATTCTAGCATCCATGAGGCAGAGGTAAGCAGGTCTTTGAGTTCCAGTCCAATCAGTTACATGATTGAGATCCTGTCTCAAAAACAAAGAAAACCAAATAATATGTTTTTTTAGCCAAGAAGGCAGATATAAAATGCCACAACAGATTAACAAAAGCACAGGAAGAAGTTAGCCGGGTGTGGTGTTCTCCATGGTAAACACCTATGATCACAGCCACGGAGGAGGCAAAGGCAGGAGGATTCCCTGATCCCAAGAAACAGAGTAACAGACTGTAGTGACAGACTGACAGACAAACTGGAAATGAGTACATCTTAATTTGGAAAAACGGCCCACTATCAAAGTCCATGCAAAAAAAAAAAATCATACAGCTATGGACGTGCTGACGTCCTGGTCCTCTCTTCCTTTCACTAGAGTCAGCTAAATGGACTTAAGGGAGATACCTGGGCATGGTGGCATGCACCTGTCATACTAGCACTTAGGAGTCCAAGGTTAAAGAACTGCTGCATTCCAAGCCTGCCTGTCCCACCCCCCAGTGTCTCAATCAACTTACGTATGAACACCATCTGATTTTCTTTGTTCAAAAACTAAGGTTCTGCCCTCTGGAGAGGTAAGATGGAAATCAATATCTAATTCTCCTCCATCTAAAACCTATAGAAGAGAAAAATATATATTACAAACTTTGAAAATAGAAAGTTCTATCAAATAAACCATGTGATGTTGAGATTTTAAAAGATTTTATCTATTAATGTTTATTGGACATAGGGTCTCTTTATGTGGCCCTGGTGGTCTTGGAACTCACTATGTAAACCAGGCTTGGCCAGCCTTTGCTTCCTTCAGAGTGCTGGGATTAAAGGCTTGCATCCCCATTTAAAAGATGTGCACGTGGAGGCCAGAGGTTGGTATCCTGTATTGTGCTCCAACTTACTTTTGAGACAGGGTCTTATTACATAGCCCAGGCTAGCCTTACCTTGTCATCTTCCTCTCTTAGCCTCCTGAGTATTTAGAATTATCAGCATACAGTACCATGCTTGCTTGCAAGGAAAGGTTTGATTAATAAAATTTCTTTTCTTACCTAGATTCTTTCACTAAACCCATAGCTTGTTTCCCTGTGCCTAGTTTTGCTTCCTTTAAATCTGCCTTTCACAGCCTATCTACATATCGGCTTAAATCTTACATGTCCTTGCAAAAAATAAGGGAAAAGATATGCATTACAAAACACATTTATGGTCCCTTCTGTGTCGCCTCACTGTGTGGTCTATTTCCTTCCTTTGCTACTCCTACCCTAAGACCTGACAGTCTTCAAAGCTAATAAAACCTCAGTACTTATACTACGCCTCTGAACACTTAAACTATACATCCTAAAATCACAATGTCTACCCAATTCTTCCCTTTTCTAAAACTGCCCTCATTCCTTGCATTCTTATCTCATTTTCAGATTTATTTTTATTTTCTCCAACAACTCTATCCTCTGAAAACCAAGAATCATGCTTTATTCAAATTGCCTGTAGGATGTGATGGTTCATGCTGTAATACCAGTCCTCCGGGGACTGAGAGAAGGACTCTTATGAAGATCTGAGGCTAGCCTGGGCTAAATACTGAATTCAATGCCAAGGGATACATAGTGAAACCTTGTCACAAAAACCAGAGTAACCAACCATCCAGCCAACCACAGCCTACCAAACCCATCAGGCCCAAACAAGCCTACCTATGAACCCCCAAACTCCTGAGAACCAGGTTTTTCTCAATTTGTTCTTCCTCCCGGAACATGCCTTGCATACATTAATTGTTCAGTAAATGCTAAACTTTTGTTCACAAGTGGAAATCAAGAAATATTAAGCTGTAACCTTTGTTGTGCTGAGATTTTTGTATATTATGACTTTAGATACTTCCTGTAATTATTGTAAACTTCTATAAATAATCCCAAAGGCTCCTCATATAAAACTTTTACATAAGATTTTTTAAAAAACACTTAATAATAAGCATATTCTGCTGATACTAAAAAGAAAACAATGACACGGGAAGAAAGCTGACAAAGTTCAATGGAAGAAATCTTATTTGATTTCAAAGTGATGGATATACACTCGGGATGATAATGTACCACTAAATACAGCAACAGTCCATTTCAACACATTTCAAAATCTGACTTAGAGATCTTCGCATGGACACAATTCAATACTCCCAAGACTGGGTTTCACTATGCAGCCTTGACTACAGAGATCCACTTGCCTCTGCCTCGGGAGTGCTGGGATTAGAGGCGTGTGCCACCACTGCCCAGCCACAATTCAAAACATCGTGACGATTTTATAATATTGGGATTTGGTGAATGTGGTGAGAGTGAGTCAAACAAGTGTCATCACTTCGTCCAATAATAAAGAAGAACGTGTATCAACCTCTTACAGCAACTTCTCAGAACTGTAGTGTATGTAAACTAGCTTGAAATGGCTTGGGGGAGAAACAAAGAGTAACGCCATTGACGTCACCAGTGCTGGCCTCTTTCCGACCAGAGGAAAGGGAAGAGGGAGGGTAGGTGTCAATTTTAGGACTGGCCAAACTTGTGAGTTCCAGGCTCCCAGGAGCCCCGGTTAAGTACGCCTGCGCCAAGCAGGCCAGCTTCCCAGGAGACCCTCCTCGGATTCACCTCGGTCGCCGTCCGCACCTTTTCCAAGTCGGTGAGAGGCGACCATGTGGTGCGGCCCGGCCCAAGGAAGGCCAGCCCACTCCCGCACTTACTTGGTATTCGATCTCCAACGATGCCTTCAGGGGCATGGGCTGGTAGAAACACTCCTTCCGGCCGGCCGGCAGCGTGAAGGTAAAGTCACTGTCCAAAGAGGGTGTGAAGCCGGCCGCCCCGCGCAGCAACGCTGCGGGCAGAGCGGACAGGAGCAGCACGGGGAATGGCAGCCACATCTTGCCGCCCATCCCTGTCGATCTCTGCCTGGACGCGTGTAGGGAGGTGGGGGATGCTGGTGTCTCCGCTTTGAAATCCCGATCCGAGGGAACTTCAGGCAGCGGCGAGCCTCACTCTCTTGGAAGGTGGAAGCACTGCCTTCCACTGGGCCGGGCGAGGGCGGGGCCAGCGGCCCCTTTCTGCTGCCTTCTGGGTTTCGCATCCTTCCTTTCACACGGGACTTGACGGTTTCGGCTTCCCTCACACATGCCAATCAACGTTGGTGGGGGTAACGACGGGAAATGTAGTCCGAGGTGACCACGGCACGCCGCTCATCCGCGCGTCCAGCCTCATTTCCCGGCATGCCCTGCGCCCCGCTCGCGTTCGCAGACCCCCGCGTGGTGGGCGGGGTCGGGGCCCGGGAGGCGGGTCCCAACGGCTGCCGCGGCGGTTCGAACTCGGCGCCTCGGAGGTTCGCTGGTTCTCCTCTTCGAGAGTCAGAGGCTTCCATGTCGTGGGCTGCGAGAGTGTCCCAGGCTTCCGAGCGCAGAGGAGCCTCGCGGTGCGCCGTGGTCTGGGGACGCTAACCCCGGCTGCGATCTGGGTGGTGAGCAAACGCCTCCTGGCTGGAAACGGGCTTTCCCGAGGGGATTGTTTTCTCTTGGGACAGTCGACCTGCGCCTGGCCTGCTTGTGAGGCGTTTTCTTTTATTTGAGGCCGAATCGCAAAGGAGGCTGCCAGATTTTGCTCTACTCCCTACAGGCAGATGGAGGACCTCTTTCTTGAAATAAAATACTGTATAAAACCATGTACTCTTTCTCAAGCGGAAAATCCTGTCACAGGATTTTTTATAGAGTGTAAAGTGCTTGTCCTTCGCTCGATGAGTGTGCGTGTGTGAGAGCGCATTTTTCACTAGACTTGAAGATACGGTTGTCAGGGCCGCCCTATAGGTAAGATGATAAGCCTTTCTACGTACACATACTACAGGTAAACGGCCCTCAGGAAAATGAGGATGTTTAAATACCAGACGTATCCAATTCAGAACGGCTAGGAAATTCTTACGTGAAAATGCAGAAGATGCTGAACGTAAAAGCCTCACTCACTTAAATGGTGTCCTACAGTACTGATCAGCATTTTCTAGTCTCAAGTTTCTTCTTTTCTCTCCTCCATTATTCTGTACGAAGCTAGAGATGTTGCATAGATGTGAAGTAGCATGGGTTCCTGAGCCACTAACGGGAAGTCTTCCAGCTTATGCAGAAGCAAATTTGGTCAAAAGAAAACCAGAAACAGGGTAGAAAAGGGTAGAAACATTTACATCTACAAAATATCTCGTTTAATTTCCAATAAGGTGAGAGGTGGTTTTTTTTTTGTTTTTGTTTTTGATTTTTGTTTTTTTTTATCAATCCACCCTACTCCTGAGAAATTTTGACTGGGAAATTAATATACCAGGACCGTTTTTACCTGAGTGGGGGAGGGAGAAGGCAGTTTATTCATTTATCCGTTCAAAATATTGAGTTTTCCTAAGTGCATTACACTCTTGAACATAATAGGTGGGAATTATAATATCTGTAACCCAAATTTTAAGAAGGGCAATGAAAGAGGTGCTACAGTGAAAAAAAAAATTAAATGGAACATGAGAGAGAAGTGAAATTGTAAGATTATGCAGAAAGTTCTATAGTAGGAGTGGAAATTCTAAAACTTTTTAGTTTTTAGTTTAGTAATTACAATCATAAAGCATCCTTTGCTGTGACTTGAGGAATATTAGTTTTACTCTGTGTCTGTGGGTGTTTGGGATCCTCTGAAACTCAGGTTACAGACCATTGTAAGCTACTGTGTGGGGCTGAGAATATCAGTGGCAGCCCTTTGAAAGAGCAGTGCCTTTCAACCCAGAGCCATCTCTCCGCCATGATGATCTTTCATCATGATCTTTCTTTTAGGGCCAAGAAACTTTAGTTTCATGCTCACAGGTTGGTGCAGCAAACCGTTCACTGCATGTAGTTCTATGAGTTGAATTGCTAGCTGTCATTTTTGTTTTGTTTTGTATTTTTTTGAGACCATGTCATGCTATACAGGCCAGGTTGGCTTTGCGCTCAAAGAGACCCACAAGTGCTAGGATTAAAGGAATGGTGACCATATCCACTCTCTACATGTCATTTTGATCTGTGATTATGACTCGAGAGTGTTGTTAAGTTTTACAACCACTGTGAATGGGAGGAGATAACTTACCTGGTAATAATAGCTTTTAAAAATTTATGGAAGATTTTTGTTTTGTTCTTTTTTGAGACAGGGTTTCTCTGTGTAACCCTGGCTGTCCTGGAATTCACTCTGTAGACCAGGCTGGCCTCAGACTCAGAAATCCACTTGCCTTTGCCTCCCAAGTGCTGGGATTAAAGGCATGCGCCACCACCCCTGGTGGAAGATTGTTGTGGTAACATCAGATATCCAGGGCTTGTAAAGTTAAGTTTTAACTTCTCATATTGAAGTTAATTAGAAAAGTATATCTTGATTCAAATCTCAGATTGACCCTCTAAAATTGTGTGACTTTGAGCAAATTCATCTTCTACGAAAAAATTGCATCCATTCATTTGTGTGTGTCTGTGTGTGTGCATGAGTGTCATGACTGTGGAAGTCAATGGACAACTTGTGGGAGTCTCTTCTCTACTTTGATCTGTTGGTCCTGAGGAACACACTTGGTTCTCAGTCTTGGTGCCAAGCACAGTTTTTTCAATTTTATTGCTGTGAGATTAATTTATACCATAAAATCTTCAGGCTAACTCCAAGAAGTTTCTTTCTATTTTTTGTTAAGGAAATGGAATTTATTTCATCAGACTACTGTACCAAAGACAACAACAATGAGGAGGAAAGTTTGCTTGCAAACGTTGCTTCATTAAGACATGAACTCAAAATAACAGAATGGAGTTTGCACAATTTAGGGGAAGAGTTATCCAGGCAAGGAAATAAAATCACATGAATAAATTGTTAAGTATTTATAAATGTAAAATGGCTAGATTTCATTATATGTTCTGTTTAGTATGCCCCAGGACTTAAGACATAATTGTGAAAGTGGAAATATTAACATTTACATATTAAGAAAACATCTTTAATATATCAGGAACCAGTATACAATATATATTCAGATTACTTATCTCTCATTACTGTGGCTGTTTTTTATTCCTGAGGTAAAGAGATTCATGAAATATGTAGCTAGTGTAAACTAATTGTGATTTACTGAAAGTATATTGGAAACACAGTCTTCTGTTCATAACTTTGGATCTAATTTCTGATTATTATATGTAGAAATTTATGGTAAAAAGTATGTCAGAAATGATCTGTAGTTTTCCTTTCTTCTGTAGTGTCAGTCCAAGTGAAAATTCTGAGTATGTGTGCAGTCCTTCAAGATCTGAAAGGCTGATTTTGGAAGAACTCATCCAACCCAGCCACCTGGGACGTTTGATTTACCCACCTGATAAGAAAGTTTGTAAGACATCTGATAGTACTGATTATCAACAGAAACCCAGACATCAGGTTATTATCTTTAGATCTGATTATTTAAAATATTTTCCTTTGCATGTCTTATGCTTTTACATTATTATAGTCTTTTACTATAGTTATTGTGATTGAAATATAATTGATCTTTTTAAATATATGTGGATGAGTGTTTTGCCTGCATATGATGTAGAGGTCAGAAAAATGTGTTGGATCCCCTGAAACCTGAGTTAAAAGTCCTGAGTTCTGGGCAGCAAGTTCCCGCTGTAAGTTTCTATGTGGATGCTAGAAATTGAACCCAGTCCTTGAGAAAACAACTAGTGCTCTTAATTGCCACCTCCCCAGCTCCATAATTATTCCTGTCTGAGGCCAGCTCTGGCGGTTCTTCTGGTTCTGTCTTGAGGGTAGCTGAGGCGGGGAAGAGTGTAGGCAGGGGCAAGACTTGGACTTGCAAGATATTTAGGGTTGCTTTTTAATAATAAAATGTTTACCTGTCCTAAGTTACTTGTAATGGTAGCTGACCTGCCTGTCTGAGTTCCTCAGAGGCCAGAAACTGCAGTCTCTGTAGTTCAGCATTGTTGTGTCCGGCCAGCAGATCACAGCCTGGGTTCTAGCCTGGAAAGGCATTTTGGAAACCTGGAAGAGAAGAGGGGCTAGGCAGCGAGAGAAAGAAATGTAGCTAAGACAGTATTCTGATCAAAGCTCAATTTTACTATTTTCAGACACTCAGTTATAAAGGAAGGGGGAGGGAACCCGATTTCCCGACAAACAATCTCGGGGTCCAGTAGCAGGACGAACACATGTGTGCCTCCAAGCAACAAAGCGGCAGGGTCCAGCAGTAGGCGTGGCAGGACAAATGAGCAGGAAGCTCCACCCTTGAGCAAGCAGGTTCAAGCAGGTGGGGGAAGGGAGACCACATCTCCTCCCATTAGTTAACAAAAAAATAAAAAAAAGAAAGGCTGGCCTGAGGCAGAAAAATTATCTATGTTCAATAGTTCTGCCTGAGTTCTTAGGGCTAAAGAAAAAAAACCTGTTTCCGTGGGATTCCCTATCTTTTCTAATGGTAAACTGTATCTGGCTAAGACTGTCCTTATTATCCTAGTAAACCACTAACAACAGAATAGTGCTGGGCTGTAGGCTCTGACTTTAAAATGCTAATTAGTGCTGAATAGGTAACTACCTGGTTGCATTTTAAGTAGGGCGTTGGAACCCTGGCTAAGTTTGACCGAACAAATTTAGAATAACACTGAGTTGATATTCCTCTGCAATTTTGGATGACAGGCGGGGAAACAGGGAGAAGGGGCAAGACCGGCTGGCTCCTTAGTACAAGGCCAATTGGCTTTATTATTTGGGTGGGAGGCAGTGAAGGGCTTGCCCTTTCGACAGTACGGTCTCCAACCTCTCTCCCCCCTATTAATTAAGTTTAATAAGGCAACGCTTAACTGAGGTGATCAAATGATTTTCTCATCCGTAGATGGGTGGGCCTTTAACCTTGGCTTGGGTGAACATTGACCTGATTCCTCCCGTGGGCGTTATAACAACCCACATCTGTGGCTCTTGGTATCTTTTGGGGAGGGGAGGCAGAGCCTTAGGTATTTTTGGTTTTTAGCTGGAATCAGATACCAACCTCTTTCAAATCAGGTGTGTCGCACAGGGAACTCAGAAATGGTCAAGCTGGACCTTCCCTGGCAGTAATCTTCTGCGCCAAGCGGTAGCCATACTGTATTCGTATGATCACCAATCAGTACGTGCAGGTCTGAGTCCTGCACAGTCTCTATAGGAGACTTGTCAACCTCAGATTTAGCAAGGCCTAGACAAGAATTATGTCATTAGTAACACCACGAATTGTGGCTAAAATAGGAGCTGGAAGTCTTTCCTCCTTATCCCTGTTATTCCCTAGTCTGAGGAACTAAAGACACCTTGCAGTAACAGCAAGGGTGAAAAGCCAGAGGCCACCTAAGGGACTAAGCCCGTCTATCAAAATAAGAACTAATCTCTGTAAATATTTGAAATTTTTACTTCCCTAGCTCTCTTGGTAAATCTAAATTCTATCTCAGACTGAAAGCCACCTGTGTGCTCTTGGGGGAAGGGAAGGTACGCCTGCTGGTCCGGCTGGAGAATGTAGATTGACCTGCTTGAAAAAGGAAAGAGATCTAGACAATGAGAAAGTAGCAATGCAAATTTTCTTTTTGGAGAAGTCTAGATACTTTATTCAGTTGCAAATTTTAAGGCTAAGGCTAGTCTCCGGCCTCCTGTGGGGGAGCTGGCTCAGAGAGTAGCAGGAAAACAGCTTTTCTGGGAGCTTCAGTTTCCAGCTGAATTTTAAGCAAAAGAGGAATTTTAGTCCTCAAGGTGATACTTATAAGATTTGGAATGTGCGTTCATCTGACTAATTAATCTCTCTGGCAGCCACTGTGCTCTATCTTTATCTTTTGAAAAAACACAAACAGAGCCCCTTCCCCAGATTAGAACCGGATCCTTTCATTCGTAGTTAGGGGGTCTTTCCAATTTATTAATCGATAAGAATTAGAAGTAACTGGATGCCAGTGGCGATCCGCTGCAGACTGACCTTTAATATCAGTTTGCAAAAAGTTTAGGACAAATAAGGTGAAGGCAAGATGAGCCTTTGGTGACCTTGGGGGAATATGCTCTGAATTAACTTTGCTAGGTAATTTAGAATATAGGAATCTCTAATAATTGGACTGAATATTAGACCAGTCTAAGATTGAGTTAGAATGGCTGGTCACACTGAAGAAAAGTGAAAAATCATTATGACTCTATTAAATGACTAATTTTACTAAGTCTGAATATACAGTCTCTGATGTACTATTGCCATAAAGTTAAAAGGCTAGAAGTTAGTCTAAACTGGAAAAATGACAAGCAAGGATGGATCTAAAACATGAATTTAATCTTTTAGTCCTTTTAATCAGGACACTGAGTTAACTTACCTGTCAGCTCGGCACACGAACTACTAATATGCTTCTGCAGCGTTCTGTGGAGAGAACCTGTTTTTCCCTTTCCTAATAAGGTAGCTGTTTTAGGATCAATCTATAAGCCAATAAGTAGACCCTTTTAAGATACTAAAAAGCATTTATTATATTTGACATTTTATCTCAAATTTTGAAAATAAAGGTATGTTTTAAATAGTGTGCATGGAAATGCACTAAATCATATATATGGGGATACAATTTTTCTCTTTTGTCTTTTAAGAGGTTAAAGTTTAAAATTTTACAATATCTAATCTTTTGAATTAATAACTTGTTGGACAAAACATTTTAAATATTTGGCTGTAAAGGGGCAGTGACTAATTGCACTTTCAATCATTTTTCTTAAGGAACGGTTGTAACTAGAAAGCTTGAAAAGTTATTAAGTGTCACACGTGCATAATTTATTTATTTATTTATTAACTAGAAATATGTATAAGTAATTGTAAATTTGAGAATTAATAGTATCTGAGGGACGAACAATTTTAAGTAATTATGAGCTCAGAGATATAGCATTGACTATTAATATATAAATTAAGGTTTGATTGTTCAGCATTTTAAAACACCATCTACAGGACACTAGATTATTTGTGCTGGAATAGGGGCAACTGTGTGTCTTAAGACTTCGCCCCACAGCAGCTAGTTGGGCCCACGTGGGCCAACGATCGGATGGGAGGATGAGAAAAATGACTTTACAGTAATGTTTTTTCTGGCCAAAGAATTGTCTTGGGCACAACTAATTTCTAATTACCAATTAACAACAATTATAAAAGCTTTCTTTATTTTTTGTAAAACCTTTTGTAGTAAACTAAAACACTAAGTAATAAAAGGATACTGTCTCTGAATCTTTTGGGTGAGAGCAAGGATTTAAGGTAAACTTCTCTTGAGAAGCATTAGTTAATAAAATACTTTCCACTTAGGAAACAATATATACTGAAAGATTAAAACTTTTGGCTTCTTGTATAGAAGCAGAAACAATAAACATTTTTCTTACATAATGTAAAGCTATATTAGCCATACCTAGAGGCAAAATTTTCTAGTGATTACCAGTTTACTAGAAGCAAAAATCTTTGAATTTAAGCATTATTTTAAACATCTTGAATAGATCTGTAACACTGTTAAAAAGAAATTTTCTTGAACACAGGGAAAAACTTTTTTAGGCATTGTTTGCAAAACAAAAGAAGGGCCACAAGCTGCTCTGGGGCTGCCCAGAGCCCTGTATTGACTCAAAGGTAAAATACTTTTTAATCTGAGCATCAATCTTAAATTTGCAATCAAACTGCAAGCTGCAGTCAATGGAACAATGGCAGTTTTAACCATAATTTTTAAGTTTCTTGTGCAAGGTTAAGATAATACCTACAACCTTGGGAAAGCAAAACCTACGTTTAAAACAATTTATCACCTTTAAAATCAATATTAGAAGCATTACTATCATATTACGAAGTTTGGATGTCAATTAATATCTATGAATACCTATTAAAGCAAGCTTTGATGCTTTAATAAAGAGGCATTGCTTTAAATCTTATCTTAAATTTTACTATTTAGGATAGGAACCACATTAATCATTATCTAAACTAGAAATATCTTAGAGACCCAGCCTCTAGGGCTGCCTTAGGCCACGTGTCGGAAGGACTATAAACTTGAGTTATCAAATTTAACATTAAACATCTGTAGCAATGTAACAATTATTAATCTTAACCAGCAACTTATGAGCTGAATGTGAAAACATGCAGAGCACATTTTCAATAAAAAAGAACCAAATGAAGCAGTTAATTTTAGACCAATCAGAGAATATTAATTTTTTGTAGCTACAATCATAGAATAAAAAAGCACTTTACCATTGTCAAACACATTAATCATGAACCATTTATCAGATTTTTTACTCCGAAATTAAGAGGCTGTGCACTCGCTGCTTTTTCTAAAAACGAACATTTTTCTAGCAGGGGACTTCCTGCCACGTGTCTGGTTCTTGGCTGAAACACGTGGCAGCTCTTGGCTTTGCAGATAAAGTTTTTATACCATCTTTATTATCCAACATAAAACATAGAACATTCATTCATACAGACTGGACACGAACATACATGAATTGAACACGAGAACAGATTGGTGCACCAGACATTGAACAAGACACAAAAAGGGGGCAGAGTACTCCTGCTATTTGGGACAATTTCCTCCCTCATGATGCAGTTTTTATAACTGTGGCAATCTGCCTGATTATTAATTTCCTTTTAATAAACCCTTTCCTTTCTCACACCTAACAATGTAGCTTTTGCGAGCCACGGTGCCTGTGCCTAGCTCCTCTTAAGCTTCACTGCTGAACCTAAGTGAACCAGCACTCGGGTTTAACGCTGTCTCAGCTTAGCCGGTATGAATTTCCTTTATCCTTTAATTATTCCATGGAGCTCCAAACCAGCAGTGTCTCTTCCAAAAATCCTTTGCCGTTTCTCAGTCCCGCGTTGGTTCGCCAAATGTTGTGTCCGGCCAGCAGATCACAGCCTGGGTTCTAGCCTGGAAAGGCATTTTGGAAACCTGGAAGAGAAGAGGGGCTAGGCGGCGAGAGAAAGAAATGTAGCTAAGACAGTATTCTGATCAAAGCTCAATTTTACTATTTTCAGACACTCAGTTATAAAGGAAGGGGGAGGGAACCCGATTTCCCGCCAACCAATCTCGGGGTCCAGTAGCAGGACGAACACGTGTGTGCCTCCAAGCATCAAAGCGGCAGGGTCCAGCAGTAGGCGTGGCAGGACAAATGAGCAGGAAGCTCCACCCTTGAGCAAGCAGGTTCAAGCAGGTGGGGGAAGGGAGACCACACAGCATCTTATAGTAAAACAGTGGGGAGTTAAGCAAAGGATTAATGGCTAGGGCTGTTTTTCTCTCTTGCCCAGAAGCCTTGCCTCTGCTTGTCAGGCTGTAGAGATGTTTGGAGCAATAAACTTTGATTGAACCAGGAGAAGAATATCATGCTCCCAGAAGGAAAAACTTACTCAAGTATATATGCGTAAACTCACATAAATTTGTATTTAAATTCACACATGTGCATTTAAACATCTTCATACATTCCTGTTGGGGCCAGCTACATGCTTCTGTCATAATTACATACTCACACACATAATTAAGAAGTAATCTATTTGTGTATGTACCATGACTACAAGACAGTACATTTTCACTGTTGTGTAGAGATCTGCTCAAAATGGATGGGCTAATGCCTAGTGATTATTATATATATTTAATAGTAATAGGAAAAGCATACTAGAAGGAATTTTTCCTCAAATGTAATCTCTTTGGCCTTGTCCAGAGCAGATCCATCATGGCTTTACAGTCCTTGGGGGAACCATCTCAGGAAGATTACCTGCCAATTTTTAGCTTCTTCTAGATGGTTCCTGTCTTAGTCAGGGTTTCTATTCCTGCACAAACATCATGACCAAGAAGCAAGTTGGGGAGGAAAGGGTTTATTCGGCTTACACTTCCATGCTGCTGTTCATCACCAAAGGAAGTCAGGACTGGAACTCAGACAGGTCAGGGAGCAGGAGCTGATGCAGAGGCCATGGAGGGATGTTCTTTACTGGGTTGCCTCCCCTGGCTTGCTCAGCCTACTCTCTTATAGAACCCAAGACTACCAGCCCAGGGATGGCACCACCCACAAGGGGCCTTTCCCCCTTGATCACTAATTGAGAAAATGCCTTACAGTTGGATCTCATGGAGGCATTTCCTCAACTGAAGCTCCTTTCTCTGTGATAACTCAGCTGTGTCAAGTTGACACAAAAATAGCCAGTACAGTTCCTAACATGTTCCTTTTATATTCTAACTTTTTATGCAACAAAAACTCCACAGTTAAGAGGAATACTATGAATTTTTCAATGTATTTATTATGTAAAATTGCCAATGTATATTATATAAATTAAAAAAGTAAAGTATATGTTAGTTTTTTTAATAAAGAAGAAATGCAAGTGAGTAATTATTTTTATGCATTTGGAATCACTAGAAAATCAAATTATAAAGTTACAGTAAAAAGCCAGGCATGATGGTGTCTCACACCTATAATCTTAGTACTTGGGAGACTGAGTTAGGAGAATTCCAGGGTAGCCTGTCCTGAAACTTTATATCAAACAAACAAACTAACCAACAAAAAGGCTGAAGATTTAGCTCAGTTGGTAGAGTTCTTGCTTAGTCTGACTTTTTAGTTCTTGCTTTGGGTCTGACTTTGAGCAGTTCATAAATTGGGCATAGTAACTTTGTTCACTAACCTCAGCACTGAAGAGGTAGAAGTAAGAGATTCAGAAGTTCACAGTCATCCTTGCTTATGTAGGGTAGGGAGTTTGAGGTCAGCCTGGCTTAGAGAACCTGTCTCGAAAAAAGTTAAAGTTAATGTGTAAAACAGCTTCTAAAGATGGCAGATTATATATTTTCCTTTTCAAGACTGGGTTTCTCTGTGTAACAGTACTGGCTGGAACTTGCTTTGTCGACTAGGCTGGCTTGGAACTCAGAGGTCCTTATGCCTCTGCCTCATCAGTGTTGAGATTAAAGATGTCTACCACCATTCCTGGCCAAGGATATGTTTTTGTATGTTTTTTCTTTTATTAGCTTGCTTTATAGTTTATATATATATAAATTTCTCAAAAAATTGAAAATAACTCACAAAATTAAAATATTTTATATATCATGTTATAAAATTAGCATCATAAAATGTATGCATAAGTTAAAGCATATTTGTCTCATTGTTGCTTGCCTTATGAATTCCTTCCATATCCTTTTATACACAGTAAAATTGTAAATATCCTTAGGTATAGAAATACAAAGGTTTCTATCATATTTATATTCAGCAGTGATATTGTAAGTTGACTTAGAGTAATACCCTAGTTTAATAAAGTGGACCACACTCTCCAGTTTGTACTTAATTTGTACTACTATGAGTGGAAAAGAATGTCTCACATAATACTCCCTAATGCTCATTGTCCTGAGTTGTTCAATAATTTTAATGGCAATTACTGCTATTTTCTATTAATTATATATACACATCAAATAATTTAATGTACATTTTTTCTCTTTATTTTCAGATGTCTTTTTCATCTGCTTCTATGGATCAAGAGGTTAAAAACCTTCGAGAGAAGCTTCATAAACTTAGGCAACAGAATGCTTGTTTGGTCACACAGAATCATTCTTTAATGACTAAAATAGAATCTGTCCACTTTGAATTGACACAATCAAAAGCAAAAGTATGTCTCTTGATGGGTGAAGAGAATATTTGTACTATTTTATGATTTATAATTAGAAAAATTTTAAAGATTTATTTATTATTATATTAAGTACACTATTGCTGACTTCAGATGCACCAGAAGAGGGCATCAGATCTCATTATGGATGGCTGTGAGCCACCATGTGGTTGCTGGGAGTTGAACTCAGCACCTCTGACAGAGCAGTCAATGCTCTTCACCCCTGAGCCATCTCTCCAGCCCTAGAAAATAATTTGTATTGCTATCTATCTAGTAGGTAGAAAATTTTATACTCTAGTTGAATATTGACAAGGGATAGAATCATAACTATATCTGAAGATAATTTAGGAAACTTTTAATTAATTTTTGCATTTAGATAAATCAGGTTCTTAAAATCTTACTGTTGGAAACTTTAAAAGTGGAAAAAGAAGGGACTGGAAAGATAGCTTATATGTTAGAGAACACTTGCAAACAAAACCAAAACCAAATAAAACAAAAACAGAGAAACAACAAAAACCCACCACAAGAATCTTTGGGCTTGTGGGAGAGCCCTAAATGAGATGGGAGTAGAACCTTGTGTGTGTGGCTTTGTGTTGATCCCTTTCTTTCTAACTTGACCTCATCTCTGAGGCTTTTCTCAATATCTTCATATAACAAACTTTCTATTTTTTACATTGCTGTTGGTGTTCTAGGAGTGGAAAATAGGATGGTGATGACATACTTATAGGGACTCTGGGTTTTTGTTTTCTCTTCTTGATGTCTTCTCAGTTCCCTATTTTATGCTCTAAACTTACTTTTTAAGTATAAGCAATTCTTATTGTTTTTTTGATTATTGGCTAGTTCATGAATAATTCTCGATCTTTTACATTATGGATTCCTTTCCTGCTTCTGTGGTTTTACTATATCTTTCTGGCTGCAGGGTTGCTATGCTTTTCTGAATTATCTAGATTTTCTTTATTAAGCATGATTTCTAAAATTAGGGTTTTTTAATATATAAAGATTTATTTATTATTATGTCTAAGTACACTGTACCTGTCTTCAGACACACCAGAAGAGGGCATCAGATCTCAGTACGGATGGTTGTGACCTACCATGTGGCTCCTGGGATTTGAACTCAGGACCTTCAGAAGAGCAGTCAGTGCTCTTAACCGCTGAGCCATCTCTCCAGCCCCCCTGAAATTAGTTTTTAAGCCATAAAAATTTAATATATTTTTTACCTAATTTTTCATTTTGGTCATATAACTTGTATATAATCTAACACACACACACACATATATAGTCTAACTTACGTGAAATTAATCTTCCTAGGTGATGTTAGGAATTATTGTATGTAGTATCCCCCAAGTATACTGAGATATTTAAGGATAGTGGCAGGTTATATGCTGAGCCTGTCTTATGATGATGGTGTATACAGATAAGAGCTGATCAAAGGAATAAATAATTTAGTCAGAGACCGAGGAGTCCTAACGAACCTTCTCGTCTGATAAGGAAAGACCAATATTCAAATAGATTGATTTATTTACTGAAACATAGTGCAAGTTGTCTTTATGTTTTAGGTTGCTATGCTTGAGTCTGCACAAGAGCAGGCAGCCAACATTCCAATCTTAGAAGAACAGATTATAAATTTGGAAGCAGAAGTTTCAGCTCAAGATAAAGTTTTGAGGTAATTACACTGTACAGCCTGTAAATTTTTATTTTGTACTTGTTTGGTATATCTTATTAAGAACTATCTCTTATACTATCTTTTCTACCCTAATAAGTTTTTGGTGACTTATTAAGGTCTTAACACATCATTAAGTTTTTTTCAGTCAGTTAGAGCATCTCATAGCTGTAGCTTACATGCAGTGTACAAGGACTAAAGATGAATTATTTTCAGGTGAGATGCTTATTTGCATACTTTTATTTTATATGAATTAGTTTATTTCTTGCCCTATAATGCAGTACACACTCATTGCTTCAGTGGAGTTTAAGTATAAGACAAAGGGTATTTTATCATTTATTTTTATCTTCTATTTTAAATATAATGTGTACTGAACATCATGTTACATTTGAGTGATTCTCATTACTGTTCTGGGACTTGTAGTATTAGCATTATCTCATAATTCAGAAGAAATGTGGATTATATATATATATATATATATAAATAGGGCTCAAATATATAAATAAAATAGGGCTCAAATATATACATATATTTTATTTATTTATTTTTGTTTTTTTGGTTTTTCGAGACAGGGTTTCTCTGTGTAGCCCTGGCTGTCCTAGAACTCACTCTGTAGACCAGGCTGGCCTCGAACTCAGAAATTCAACTGCCTCTGCCTCCCAAGTGCTGGGATTAAAGGTGTGCATTACCATTGCCTGGCTATAAATATATTTTATAATATATATAAATAAATATATATTTATATTTTGTTTTTCGATACAAATTTTTTCTTTGTAGTTTTTCAGTACTGGAACTCCCTTTGTAAACCAGGCTGGCTTTGAACTCAGAGATTCACCTACTTTTTCCTCCAGAGTTCTGGGATTAAAGGCTTTTACTACTACTATAGCCAGCTAAATTTTAATAAGTACGACAGGTGAATCTGATGTATGTTAAAATGTCTTTTAAGTTTATCAGTTTTAGAGCTTTCTTTTTCTTTCTTTATTTTTTTTTAAAAAAGGTTTATTTATTTATTTATTTATTATATGTGAGTACACTGTAGCTGTCTTAAGACACACCAGAAAAGGGCGTCAGATCCCGTCACGGATGGTTGTGAGCCACCATGTGGTTGCTGGGATTTGAACTCCGGAACTTTGGAAGAGCAGTCGGGTGCTCTTACCCACTGAGCCGTCTCACCAGCCCAAGTTTTAGAGCTTTCTTTGTAATACATACATACATTTAGCTTAAATGTATTCTGTGTTCTGTGAATTTTTTTCTGCTCAATGTTTTTTTTTATTAATTCTTTGAGAATTTCATATAATGTATTTTGATCTGATCATATTCCCCTCTTCCAACTCTTCTCTGATTCACTCTTCTCAAGCATCCAGCTTTGTCTGTGTGCAGGAGCACACTTACTCACTTGCTCACTCTACCCCCCACCCACTCTTTGAATCTTTTTGTATTGGCCAACTATTATGTCTGGGGCCTGTCCTGGAGTATAGTTTAGAGTAATGGAGAAAAACCAGGGTTTACACTGTTAAAGAAAAATGAATCTCATTCTTTCAGAAGGTATCAAATGTCAGTAGCGCCTTGGTTAGGGGTAGGGCTTAGTACCTGCCTTCTTCCATTCTGGATTTTCTGGAAAACACTGTTTTCCCTAAAGTCACACACTATTCTCTGGCTCTTAAAATCCTTCTGTTCTCTCTTCCATGCAGATCTCTGAGCCTAGGTTTCCTTTCCAACTTAAAGCTGAATACTCCATACTGAATAATAAGCCTCTTATTCTTTACACATTGACTAGTTAGTTGTGGGTCTCTGTGTATAACTGTCCAAGGCTTTGACAGGCCAGGGTAAGCTGAGGCAGGGCGTGGAGTTGAGGAATAATTATCCAGCAGACTTTTCTCTGAGGGAACAATGCTTGATTCTGGGGCTGGCTAAGTACTCCCTGTGACCAGTGAGAAGCATCACACACACACACACACACACACACACACACACACACACACACACATGGTGGATAAAGCAAAACTCCAACAAGTTTAGTTTTTCTCCCAAGTTTTTATATCCCAGCAAAATCATTCAAACAGTACAAAGAGTACACTTGAACGTGATTGCATTCTATTTTTCAATTACAATGAGTATACATAGAAAAACATTCCCTAATACTCTCACATGAATAAACATTACATACTACAGGTAAAACCAAATAAATTATTCCTAAGAACCCACATATATTCATAACTAAGCAAGTTGTTATAGGTTAACAAAATGTAACCAAGAAAGGTAGTTTTCTCAGCCAGTTTCTCTTATTAGTAGGCTGCAATTTGTCATTACAAAGAAAGGATCAATTATTTTATTATTTATCTTAAAAAGTAGTTTTATAAAAATCTTAACCACAGATCTAAACTTTTATATAAAAAATCAGTTATTTCTACTTTAAATCTGCAGGATGCTCATCTACTCACTAACAACGCTTTTTTTTTTTTTTTTTTTATTATATCTAAGTACACTATTGCTGTCTTCAGACACCCCAGAAGAGAGCATAAGGTCTCATTATGGATCGTTGTGATCCACCATGTGGTTGCTGGGATTTGAACTCAGGACCTCTGGAAGAGCAGTCGGTGCTCTTAATCACTGAGCCATCTAACCAGCCCCTCACTAACAACTCTTTAATAATCATATCATGAAGCTGAGGACAAAAAAAATCGGTACAAGAAGTTAATCATCACCTTGTTCACCAGCCCGGCTTTAGCAAGAGTCATATCAGTCAGTGCTATGCAGGCTGCCATTGTTCTTGTTCCCTCACCTCAAAAAAATCCCCAGCTCAACTATTAAGAATGAGCATTTCTGAACTTCACATTGTTCCCTAAGATTTTCTACATCAGAGTCACTGACAAAAACATCTTAACTTTACTAACAGTCTTCTACTTTGAATTTTTTCTAAGGATCATTGCTAACAATCTGCATCTCTTAAGTTCCTTCTGATGGTAGTAGATGAATCCTTAATCTGCTTCAGGAGCAATGCTTGAAAAAGATCAATCACTATTATTGTAAGTGCCAATGATACTGCCCAGTGAGGGGCTGGAAGCTCCCGTAGAGTTTTCATACAACTCATGGAGTATTCCATAAAGGCAACAAGTAGCAAGGTGCTCCACAACAGCATGAAGTCCTCAGGTCCTGGAGTTGTCAAGGCTGTGCCTCTGTGAGGCACATCCATTGTGACTGTGCTAACTGGTGGGCTGCATTCCATGAATTCTAAAGCTGTTTTACTGTTTTTCTTGCATGGCCTGAAACATATTTGGCTTTAGTCCCAGGACAGGGGACATATTTTACATACCAAAGCTGATCTTGCTTTCAGGTTCTCCCAGCATCCCTCAGTCCCTATCTGGCATACCCTGCCCCCAACCCTGAACTTTCCAGCCCAGGGGCTGGGCTGCCCTTCCCCCAGAGGCTCCTCTGTATATAATCCAGACATTTTAGTCTCTCTCTTCCTCTTCTCTCTCCCTTCGAGAGCATGCCCTTCTCTTTCTCCCTCCCCTAACCCCACTTTCTCCATAGTTGCTTCCTAAGAGAACTGCTTGCTCTCATAGAGGTCCTGAGTTCAATTCCCAGCAACCCCCTGGTGGCTCACAGTCATCTGTAATGGGATCCAGTGCTCTCTTTTGGTGTGTCTGAAGACAGCTACAGTGTACTTACATACATAAAATACACACCTTAGTCCCTTGTCCTGGGTCTGAAACCAAACACATACAATACGACCTCAGGAATTGTTTTCAATTTAGCAATTGTTGTCCATTTTCCAGAATAATAGTAGTAGATTCTCCCCTAGGTTCTTAGCCTTGTTGACAGTGCCAGGTACAGCTTCTATTTCATGGAACAAGCCTTATATCCAAGGAGAAAGTGGTTGGTTATGCCCTTAACATTCGTGCCACTATTGTGTCAGTGGGCGTAACTAGTGAGACAGGACATTACTGTAGCTGGAAGAGTTCAGCTTGATGAGATTGATGTGATTTGTGTTAACTTTTTTTCTCCAGTAGCATGCATAGAACCTTTTTGCACTATGAAAGCTAGTCAGGGACAAGCTTCCAGTTGAGTACTATCTAGATCTCTTCATATGCTATTACTCAAGTATGTTGTGTCTTGAGCATCAAATTGTGACAGGTAACTGAACAATGGCAATAGCCTCTAAATTTGGGGTTCTATGGGCCCATTGGTCAGGACTCAAAAAGTAGTAATCTGTTGCTGGCATGGTGGGCTGATTTTTTTGGGGGGGAGCGGTGCAGTGAACTTTATTGATGGTATTCAAGAGAGTAGGGAGGGCTCCCTAGGTCCCTCCTATTATTATAGGGGTCTGGAATGGAAATTGTGAGGGAGATGCTCAGTGTTGGGGACCAACTTGGGACAGGGACTCCCCAGCAACCAAGGGCCCCTCTCTTGCTCTCAGTGTCCTTGCTGGTATGGGTGGTCCAGGGCCTCTTACTCCTTGGAGGCCGTGTAAGCCATGAGGTCCATCACCCTGTTACTGTAGCTGTGTTCAGCATCAAACTAGGAAATGAGCTTGACAAAGGTGTCATTGAGAGCAATGCCAGCCCCAGCATCAAAGATGGAGGACTGGGAGTTATTGTTGAAGTCCCAGGAGACAACCTGGTCCTCAGTGTAGCCCAGGTTGCCCTTTAGTGGGCCCTCAGATGCCTGCTTCACCACCTTCTTTTTTTTTTTTTTTTGGTTTTTCGAGACAGGGTTTCTCTGTGTAGCCCTGGCTGTCCTGGCACTCACTTTGTAGACCAGGCTGGCCTCGAACTCAGAAATCCGCCTGCCTCTGCCTCCCGAGTGCTGGGATTAAAGGCGTGCGCCACCACGCCCGGCTCACCACCTTCTTGATATCATCATACTTGGCAGGTTTCTCCAGGCAGCATGTCAGATCCATGACGGATACATTGGGGGTAGGAACACAGAAGGCCATACCAGTGAGCTTCCCGTTCAGCTCTGGGATGACCTTGCCCACAGTCATGGCAGCACCAGTTGATGCAGGGATGATGTTCTGGGCAGTGCAGCCTCACGGCCATTACGCCACAACTTTTTTTTTTTTTTTAAAAGATTTATTTATTTATTTATTATATGTAAGTACACTGTAGCTGTCCTCAGACACTCCAGAAGAGGGAGTCAGATCTTGTTACAGATGGTTGTGAGCCACCATGTGGTTGCTGGGATTTGAACTCCAGACCTTCAGAAGAGCAGTCGGGTGCTCTTACCCACTGAGCCATCTCACCAGCCCACACCACAACTTTCTAGAGGGGCCATCTACAGACTTCTGAGTGGCGTGATGGCATGGACCATGGTCATGACCTTCCACAGTGTGAAAATTGTCATGGATGACCTTGCCCAGGGGCGCTAAGCAGTTGGTGGTGCAGGATGCATTGCTGACAATCTTGAGTGAGTTGTCATATTTCTCATGGTTCACACCCATCACAAACATGGGGGCATCAGTAGAAAGGGCAGAGATGATGACCCTTTTGGACCCACCCTTCAAGTGGGCCCCAGCCTTCTCCATGGTGGTGAAAACACCAGTAGACTCCACAACCTACTCAGCACCAGCATCACCCTGTTTGATGTTAGTGGGATCTTGCTCCTAAAAAATGGTGATGGGCTCTTCCTGTCCCAGATGCTGCAGGACCTGCTGGTTACTGTGCAGACATGGCCAAATCCAAGAGGCACACCACACAACCAGTCCCACATATGGCACAGAAATGGCATCAAGAAACCCTGGTTGCAAAAATACGAATCTCTTAAGGGGGTTGACCCCAAGTTCCTGAGGAACATGTGCTTTGCCAAGACGCACAACAAGAAAGGCCTGAAGAAGATGCAGGCCAACAATGCAAAGGTAGTGAGAGCATGAGCAGAGCCATCGAGGCCCTTGTGAAGCCTCAGGCCATCGAGCCCAAGATGCCAAAGGGCCCCAGCCGCAAACTCAGCTGTCTGGCTTTCATCACTCACCCCAAGCT
This sequence comes from Mus caroli, assembly GCF_978045245.1. Lineage (NCBI taxonomy): Eukaryota > Metazoa > Chordata > Mammalia > Rodentia > Muridae > Mus > Mus caroli. The sequence goes on from NW_028227259.1 coordinate 112,518,089, forward strand.
TGGGAAGCAGATTCGAAGCTACATGGCCAAGGGTCAGAGGCTCTGCCAACCAAAGCCTAAGGTTCAAACCAAGGCAGGGGCCAAAGCTCCAGTTAAGGCCCAGGCTTCAGCTCCAGCCCAAGTTCCCAAAGGTGCCCAGTTCCCTGTGAAGGCCCCATAGAAAAGGCTCCTACCAGTGCGAAGACAGATGGACTGCTGTGGCACACCTACCCACACACTATTTTCAGATGACCAATATCCTATATGCTGTTTTTACAAATAAGCTCAGGCAAGATCTGTTTAAAAAACAACAACAAAAAAATGGTGATAGGCTTCCCGTTGATGACAAGCTTCCCATTCTCAGCCTTGACTATGCTGTTGAATTTGCCATGGGTGGAGTCATATTGGAACATGTAGACCATGTAGTTGAGGTCAAAAAAGGGGTTGTTGATGGCAACAATCTCCACTTTGCCAAGTGTAGAGCAGAAGACAGCCCTGGTAACCAGGTGCCCAATAAGGCCAAATCCATTCACACGGACCTTCACCATTTTGTCTATGGGATGAGGTGGGCACTGCACAAGAAGATGCGGCTGTCTCTGGAACAGAGCTTTGTGTGGTATCTTTTTTGGGGAACTGCCACCTCCCCCTGCATTATGGAATAACTGCCCCCGCCCATTATGGAATAACTCTTTTTAAACTTTTGTATAGATATAACTATGTGGATATAACTATACATATATAACTATATAAGCTATATAACTGTATAACTATATATGTGAGGTTTTCATATGGCATTATCAAAAGGCCTCTAGTACTAGTTTTCCTTCCCTATATTCTCTACCTTGTCTTCCCATCTCCCACATCACTTAATTCTTCTTGTCCCATTTTCCACCTTTCTCTTTTATAACACTTTATCTCTCCTTTCTTGAAAGATCTTTCCTGTGTGCCCTTACTAGTTAACCTGACCTCTGAGTTTAAGAGGTGAGGGATTGCTATGTTGTTCAGGCTGTCACTGAGTCATCATCATGCCTCAGTATCCCAAGTGGTTGGACTAAAGGCATACATTATTGTATCTGGCTCGATATTTATATCATATATAATAGTTACTGTAATTGGATATTTCTTTTGTACAAGTGGTTTTATTTTTATTTTTTAATTTTTTTCACAGTCTCAGTGTTTTTATTTTTAATACATGGATTTCTTCCTTGGGGGTGAGTCGTGATGTGAACATGCCATGGCACACATGTGGAGGTTAGGACAACTTGCTGGAGTAGCTTTACTCATAGTATGTGGGCTCTAGGAATTGAACCCAAGTCATTAGTGTTGGTAGCAAGCACCTTCACACCTTAGCAGTCTTGCTCTCTTCTTTCTTTGTATTAGTTATGATGGTCTCACTGTGTAAACTAGGCTTGCATCTGATTTATGGAGATCTGCCTCCTGGGTGTTAAAGGTGTTCCTGGGCTATTTCTTGTACTCATATTTCCTCTATTTTATGTGTACAGACATTTTGTCTGCATGTATATCTGTGCACCATGTGCCTGCTGCTCATGGGACTAAAAGAGGCAGTCATATTCCTTGGACCTGGAGTTAAGGATGTTTGTGAGCTGCCATATGGGGGCTGGGAATTGAACCTTAATCCCCTGGAAAAGCCGCAAGTGCTCTTAACCACTCAACCACCTTCCAGACCCCTGCTATTCTAATCATTTTTTATTTTGGTTGTCCTCAATATTCTAGGTAACGAAATGATAATTATCAACAAAGAACAAAATTTTTTTTCTCAGTGCTACTTTTCCATTCTTGTGGTTTTCATGGGTACCTTTGGTTGTAGAAGTGATAACAATTACATTTTCTTTCCATCTGAGGTATATAGTAGTGCTTCTAGTTTGTATGAAATATGTTTGTTTTTAGAAATTGTAGACTTTGTATTCCTGATTCCGCTACCCCTGCCTCACAAATATTCAAAAATGCTGTGACTATACATACCTGTGCCACAAGGCTCAGTTGTTGACTGTGAAATATGACGTGAGCTTTTAGTTTAGATGGGTTTCTCACTTCATGAAAGTATTTTATGCCATGTAGCCTTCTGTTGATGAGTTATGAATATGCCTTTCTCTCTTATAAATATGTTTGTCTTAACTCACTGATTTAATTATTCTTAAAGTAATTATGTCACATTATTCTTATATTTCTCCAGTAAACATTTTACCAGTTCTTAAAGCTTATTCTGTATTTATAGAGAAGCAGAAGATAAATTAGAGCAGAGTCAGAAAATGGTGATTGAAAAGGAGCACAGTTTACAAGAGGCCAAGGAAGAGTGTATAAAATTGAAGGTGGACTTACTTGAACAGAGTAAACAAGGGAAAAGGTATGTGGGATTGTGGGATTTACGAATTTGTAGAACCAGTCCTGTGCATGTGCTACAGCTGCTGTACCACTGAACTGTATTGCTCTTTTAAAGCAATATATATATGTATATGTGTATACACACACACACACACACACACACACACACACACACACACATATATATATATATATTTTTTTTTAATAGGCTGTTGCCATGTAATCTTGGCTGGCCTGGTACTCACAGGGAAGCCCAGGCTGGCCTCCAGTTTGCTGTAGTTCTTCTGCCTTCTTTTCTTTTCTTCCCCTTCCCCTTTCCCCTTTCCCCTTTCCCCTTCCCCTTCCCCTTCCCCTTCCCCTTCCCCTTCTCTTTCCCCTTTCCCTTCCCCTTCCCCTTCCCCTTCCCCTTCCCCTTCCCCTTCCCCTTTCCCTCTGGGAAGTCCTGTTTGTTGATATTGTTGTTCTTCCTATGGGGTTGCTATACCAGGCTCCTGTCAGCAATAGCTTCTTGGCATCAGCAATAGTGTGGGGGTTTGGTGTCTGCAGATTGGATGGATCCCTAGGTGAGACGGTCTCTGGATGGCCTTTCCTTGAGTCTCTGCTCCATTTTTTTTTTTTTTTTTTTTTTTTGTCCTTACATTACTTTTAGATAGGAACAATTCTGAGTTAAAATTTTTGAGATGGGTAGGTGGCCCCATTCCTCAACTGGTGGCCATGCCTATCTACTGGAGATGGTCTCTAAAGGCTCTATCTCCCCTTTGTTGGGTATTTCAGTTCTTGTCATTCCCACAGGGTCCTGGGAGCCTCTAACTTCCCTGGTGTCTGGGACTTTCTAGTGGCTATTCCCAGTTCTTTATCCCCCACTGCTACATATTTCTGTTCAATTTCCTGACCCTCTACACTTCTGTCTCTTCCCATACCTGATCCTGCCCCCTAAGATTTTCAAAGGAAACATTTTATTACATTTGCATGTGTGTGTGTGTGTGTGTGTGTGTGTGTATCCACAGATAGGACAACTTATAGGAGTCGTTTTTCTCTGTTTACCTTGTGAGTCCCAGAGATTGAACTCTGAACCCTATGCTTAGTGGTAAATGCAGACCAAGTCATCTCTTGGCCCTCCTTAAATTTTCATGTGTTGATTTTGTTACTGATATTTTAGACTAGGACTTTTTTTTTTTTTTTTTTTTTTTTTGGTTTTTCGAGACAGGGTTTCTCTGTATAGCCCTGGCTGTCCTGGAACTCACTCTGTAGACCAGGCTGGCCTCGAACTCATAAATCCGCTTGTCTCTGCCTCCCAAGTGCTGGGACTAAAGGTGTGCACCACCACCGCCCAGCTAGACTAGGATTTTTTTGTGTGATATTAGTAATGATTATTGATATAATGATATTTATTTCTGAAATTAATTTCTTTTTTTGTTTTTTGTTTTTTTGTTTTTTTTCATAGCTGAGGACCAAACCCAGGACCTTGTGCTTGCTAGGCATGCACTCTACCACTGAGCTAAACCCCCAACCTGAAATTAAGTTCTTACTTAACACCAACAAATTAGTTTTTTTTTTTTTTTTTTGGTTTTTCGAGACAGGGTTTCTCTGTGTAGCCCTGGCTGTCTTGGAACTCACTTTGTAGAACAGGCTGGCCTTGAACTCAGAAATCCGCCTGCCTCTGCCTCCCAAGTGCTGGGATTAAAGGTGTGAGCCACCACGCCCGACCTACAAATTAGTTTTCTATACTTACACTGAGAAAGTCTTTACTATTTCATCTAAATAAAGTGTTTTATATACTCTTTTAAAAAATTGGTTTATAAATACTATAGAAAAAGAAAGTCAACTCATGAGAAAGTGATCAGTTTACTTTAGAAATATATAAATAACAAAAAAGTCTGTTTTATGATTTTTGTCTTTAGAGATGAAGTTTTGTATTGCTGCTAACCAAGGAGCTACTTATTTATTAATGTATCTAACACGGAGTTTTCTTAGGTCGCCTAGGCAGACTTGAACTTGTATATGATCCTCCTGTCTCCCCTTTACAAGTCCTGGGATTACAGGTCAAAGGCACTAGGCCTTGCTGGAATGATTAAATACTAATAAATTTTACATTAATAATATTGAAAGATTTAAATTAGTGAGATTTTATAGAAAATATGATTAATCAGTTTTTGTTTGATTTTGTGTTCTGTGCGGGCTCAGAGTTAGTGCTCATGCATATTAGCAAGCACTGTACTAACGGAGCTGCATCTGTAGCCTACTGCATCTTTTGCATAGGATAAAATAATAATAATCTACATGTAAAAACTTTTAAAATTTTTATTCTTTTATTTACTTATTTACTTATTATGTATATAAGTGCTCTGCTGCATGTACGCACCTGCATGCCAGAAGAAGGCATTAGATCTGTTTATAGGTAGTCATGAGCCACAATGTGAGTACTGGGAACTGAACTCAGGACCTCTGGAAGAGCAGCCAGTGTGCTCTTAACCGCTGAGGCATCTCTCCAGTCCCCATAAAAACTAACTAAAGGTTTATTTATTTAATGTATATGAATGTTATGTCTGCATATGTATATGTGCACTACTTACATGTGGTACCTGGTACCCATAGAAGTCAAAAGAGGACATCAGATCTCCTGGAACGGGAGTTATAGATAGGTATGAGCTGCCATGTGCATGCTGGGAACTGAAACTGGGTCTTCTGAAGAAGTACTTTAACTGTTAATCTATGCTGTAGCCCCATAACCTACATTTCTATATTTGACAATAAAACATATCTTACAGATTTATACTATGATATATGTTAGATTATAAAGAAAGTAACCTCAGATACTCAGGAGTTGAGATAGGAAGTCCACAAGTTCAGGTAAGTTTAGCTGAGCTTCAGGGTGAATTCACCTTCAGCCTTGACAGCTTAGGGAGCTTTTAAAATAATCTTTTAAAATAAAGTAATTCAAAGAGTGCTGGTGAAACACCTCAGAGCATCATTAGGATGTACAGCTATGTTCAGCCCTCAGTGCCACAAACTAATAAATAAACACGTAGCATTGTCTTCAGTAGGTTAAGTCTTTGCTTTCATATGCACTTATATACTCCTACATTCTACTATGAACATGGAAGTTATTTTTTCACGTAAGTCCATTTGTAAGAGCATTTTTACAGAAACATTTGTTATTTGTTAGGCAGTATTTTATAGTGGAAAATGTTTAGATTTGGGAGTCAGATTTTACCTCTCGTCTTTATTATCTTGGAAAACCATCTAATTTTTAAAACTTCAGCTTTTTAATCTATTAAGTTGCTATTGCCTTGGCATGCACAAGAAAAAGAAACATGTAAAATAAGGTTATGTAGTAAAGTACTTACAAATTTTAATTATTATGTAAAATTTGTGGTTTAGTACCCTAAAATTCACACTCACTCAGATAATCTTTGTACTTGGGTATTTAAAGAGATAACAATATGGGAAAACCAGATTTAGAATATAACAGCTAAAAACTATAAAAGGAGAGCTGCTAGTTTCCCTCTGTAGTACTTAGATAAGAGACGGTAACTAACCCTAACTCTTTCCTTTCGTCTACTTTTCCCTCCCCTTCCTTCCCCTCCTTGCCCTCCCTTCTTTCCTTCTTTTCTTTTCTTTCTTCCTTTTGTAAGGGAAATAAATGGGGGCACATACAGATGATGACACATACTTGAACTTAAAAGTAATATTAAATAAATATTAAAAAAGGAGAAAAAACTAAAAAAAAAAAATAACAGCTTGAAGAGTTGAACATCACAAGTAAAAATGTTTATGCAAAGCCAGGCATAGTGGCACACACCTTTAATTCCAGCACTTGGAATGCAGAGGCAGGAGAATCTCTGTTCCAGGCCAGCCTGTTGTACCTACATACAGAGTTCCAGGACAGCCATGACTACATAGAGGGACACTGTCTCACAAAACCAAACCAAACCAAAAGAACCATGTAGATTTAGGTATTATACTTTCACTTGAAATTTGTTTATAGTTAAAGAAGCTGAAAAATAGAAAGTAAAGTTCCTGAAGGGAAAGGCTGAAGACTATAAATGGAACAATTGACTTTGGGTAATAGAAGAGTTGAAGAGCTACAAGTTTCCCTGATGTGATGGTGTGATTTTAAATATTAAATAATTAGCTGGGCGGTGGTGGCGCACGCCTTTAATCCCAGCACTCGGGAGGCAGAGGCAGGCGGATTTCTGAGTTCGAGGCCAGCCTGGTCTACAGAGTGAGTTCCAGGACAGCCAGGGCTATACAGAGAAACCCTGTCTCGAAAAACTAAAAAAAAAAAAAAATCCCCCCAAATTAAAAATGTTCTAGCTTAGTGTTCTTAGCTAAGTATGAGAAGTATGGAGAACATCAAGCTTACTCAGGAAGTGAAAAGCAGGCTAAACAGAGGTAGTAAATGGATTCTTATTGTTTAGTTTTGTATTAGTAAAATTACAGGTTTCTTTGTTTGTTTTTCTCTGAGACAGTCTCACTATGTAACTCTGGATGACTTAGAACTTATTGTGTTGATGATGCTGGCTTCAAACTAAAAGAGATAGGCTTGCCTTTGTCTCATGAAAGTTACTGGGTTTTTTGTTTATTTTAAACACATGAGGCTGTTTAGTTAGGTTGATAGCAGTTTAGAACACCAGTTTGTGAGGATATGTCCCATTTGTCAAGGAGAACTGAGGTTGCACGTAGCCCTGGAGCTGAGGAACAGCCTTGGTCTTTGGCAAAATCTGCGAGTTTGTAGTTCTGATTAACCTTGCTCTGCACTGTACTCTCATATTCCTCCTTTTCCGTTTTGAAGATCTTGCCTTCCTGGTACCTGGGCTTGCACAGCTGGTTCTTTTGAAGTAAGCATCAGCCAGGTGTTTGGGAATTTTAACCTTGCTGATACTATCTTTTGTAGAGGTGGCAATGACAAACTTCTGCACAGAGGAACTTGGTTGAGGGCAAGAGGTCCAGTCACAAGTAGCAAGCCACTGCCCAACTGCTTCAGGAAAACCACTCTTTTTCCTCTGTGGCCCCAGTGAGAATGATCAGGACAGTCCCAGGAGTGATGCTGGCAGGCAGCCTTCTCATGTGCTGACAGAAAGGCTTTTTTGCCATGGCTCAGCAGCTTCTGAGACACATCTTTGGTAGGATAATACCTAGGCATTTTTCAAAGCTTAACCACTTAGGTACCACCATTCTTGTCACCACCAACTTTTTTTGTGACAGTAGCAAGGATCTTTTTTTTTTCTTCTTTTCAACCTTGGACTTGGCAGCTGAGTATTTCCTTTTGTACAAGGGCTTTCTGGAATACATAGCAGATCGGGAGTACCTGCCAATTCCTCTAACTAGGGCAGGGTTTCAGCTGCAATGGGGCTTCCCTTTCCTGGGCTTTTTAGCTTTAGGGTTACCCTTTTTTGGCTGCACCAGTGGCTGGGGCATCAGTGGCGACAGCACTGCCACCAGCCTTCTTGGCTGGAGGTTTCTTCTCTTTTGTATTGGACTTGGCTTTTTTTGCCTGCCATCTTGAAAGATGGGAAAGAGCTTGTTTTTTTTTTTTTTTTTTTAAGTAACTTAAAAATTAACTTTTGCATGGATTATTGAATTGAGTATCTAACATTTTATACTATAGATTGTTTTTTTTTAAAAAAAGATTTATTTATTATACATAAGTACACTGTAGCTGTCTTCAGACACACCAGAAGAGAGCATCAGATCTCATTACAGGTGGTTGTGAGCCACCATGTGGTTGCTGGGATTTGAACTCAGGACCTATGGAAGAGCAGTCAGTGCTCTTACCCACCGAGCCATCTCGCCAGCCCTAGATTGGTTTTATAAGACTTGTAATCTTTAGAAATTTATTGTTCAGTATAAGGATGCTTCTCTACTGTTTTCCAGATTAGGAGGTAGAATTGCCTATACATAGGAATGTATGTATGTTTCAAAGTTGATAAGTATTTATGTTATATTTTGTTTCTGTTGTTGGAATGAGAAAGTTATTGTAGTAAAACCAAACCCCACAGTAAAGCTTGATACTCTGTTTTGGTTTTTAAAAAAATCTACTTCCATGCTAGGAAAAATGATTCATTTGGTACCCACTAGGCACTATTACATACTGTATACATATCTGTATCTCAGCACTGGGGAGATGGAGACAGGTGGAATCTTGGAACTCTTTGTCTAGCTAGTCTAGCCAAAACGATGAGCTCACTGTGAGACCCTGTTCCAAAAAAATGAAGTGGAGAACAATTGAGGATGAGACTTCAAGTTGACCATTGGCCTCCAAATGCATGGATAGGTAGCCATGTACACATATATAAAAGCATGTACACCACATGTGTCCATACACATACACGACACATACCCGTGTGCGTGTCCACATGTACATAAATTTGCTTAAAGATTAATTTCTCAATGTAAAGAATTCCTTTTATTATTTCTTTTAAACGGTAGAGCTGAGCGACAAAGGAATGAAGCCCTCTATAATGCAGAAGAGCTGAGTAAAGCCTTCCAGCTGTACAAAGAAAAAGTGGCTGAAAAACTGGAAAAGGTGAGAGAAGTGTTTGTTCAAACTCAGTGTCTTGTGTTACTGTCCATAGTTAAAAGTGGATAATTCATAGAATGTTTTTTTAATAAGATTTATTTATTATTATATCTAAGTACACTGTAGCTGTCTTCAGATACACCAGAAAAGGGTGTCAAATCTCATTACCGATGGTTGTGAACCACCATGTGGTTGCTGGGATTTGAACTCAGGACCTTCAGAAGAGCAGTCAGTGCTCTTAACCACTGAACCATCTCTCCAGCCTACATAGGATGTTTTTACCTATGGAATAATAATTCTAAAGATTTTATTCATAATAAAATAACATTTTTATTTTAATTGGGAATGGTGGTGCACTCCAAAATCCCAGCACTCAGGAGGCAGAGGCAGGTGGATCTCTGTGAGTTCAAAGCCAGCCTGCTGCTGTACAGAGCTAGTTCTAAAACAGTCAAGGCTACAACAAACCAAAACCAACCAAACAAAAAAAACCCAAACCAAACTAAAACAAAAACCCTATTTTGGAAACAAAACAAAACAAAACAACAACAACAACAAAATCCCCAAACTTTTATTTCAAATTGATTTTTATTTTGTGTGTCTGTATGTTTTTAATCATTTTAGTTTTTAAAATTACATATTTGGGAGGTGGGAGGCTATATGCACATGAGTGTAGGTGCCCATGGAGGCCAGAAGAACGTTTTGGATCCCCTCGTACTCAAGTTCCAGGCAACTGGGAAATGAACTTGGGTCCTCTGCAATAGCAGTACCTGTTCTTAACCACTGGATTCTCTCCAGCTCTGTTTATCTTTTGAGATGACCTTTCATGAAGTTGTTCACAGTGCTTCTGCCTCAGCCTCTGAAGTAGCTGGGATTATAGCTACTTGGAACATTATGTCCAACAATATAAAAGTTTCTAAAATATTAGTAAGGAAGATGCTTACCAGTGGCACACCTCTTTCAATAAGGCCACACTTCCCAATCCTTCCCAAACAGTTCTATCAAACACGAGTCTGAGGGAGTTAGTCTCATTTAAACCAGTGCATATGGGTTCCAGGGAAGAAACTTAGGTTGTCAGGCTTGCATTGTTAAACAGAAAGTACCCATGCCCACTGAGCTACCTTGTTTGCCACTTGTATTGCAGTTTCATTGGGAATATTTTAAATTTTCAAAAATTACATTTCTGACTGGTAAGATGGCTCATTGGTTAAGAGCACTGACTGCTCTTCCAGAGGTCATGAGTTCAAATCCCAGAAACCATAGCCCTGGAGTGAGCAGGGGTCTGGAGAAAGCAGAGGTTGGGGGTAGGCAGGGAGTGGGGGAGCAAGAGGGAGAAAGGGAAGGGGAAAAAAGAATGAAAAAAATTGTATTTCTGAAACACATGGATTGAGTTACTTGCATGTGTAATCCCTATTTGAATTGCTTGCCTTGTTCATGTTTAACCTGAGCATTTTGCCTTCAGGTGACATCATTCTTGCCAATCTGTTACTGGCCCTTAAGCATTTCTGAATAAATAGTAACATCTTCCTCTCTGTCTTTTGTGTATATTGTTTCTTTTTACTACAGTACCAGGGACTTAAATATAAGGAATACTTAGCCTATTCCTGTTTCTTTCCAATATCACTACTCATAGTTTTACCTTGAAACAATGTAAAACTTATGATTATAGTAGTATATTCACTTAAAACAATTTTTTGTTTTAGGTTCAAATTGAAGAAGAAATATTAGAGAGAAATCTTAGTAACTGTGAAAAGGAAAATAAAAGGCTTCAAGAAAAGTGTAATCTGTATAAAAGTGAACTTGAAATTTTGAAAGAGAAATTCAGGTACTTTATTATGGAAAAATAATTTTGATGTGCAAGTGGGAAAAAAGGAAACATTTAAAAACACATTTTTATTGTAAATATGGACTGTTTAGTAATGGAGAAGGCTAAGATTTGTGACTGAAAATTTCTAGGTATAAAACTAATTTTAATATAAGACATCTTAATTCTAACACATTTATAAATATAGAATAATGCAGATTAATACAGACAAAATGTTTTTAGAGTGTAATTACATTAGCTAGCTAGTAAAGATGCTTAAATAGGAAGAAAATTACTCAGTACAATTTTTTTCATTTATAAAAAAGAGCAGGCTCAAAAAGAATACCCATTATTTTTCTATAGTCAAGAAGGTAGATTAGGGACTGCTGAGGTGTCTTGTCAGATAGAGACACTTACTGCATAAATCTGCTGATCTGAGTTTGATTGCTGGCACCCCATAAAAGGAGAAGGAGAGAACCAATTCCACATAGTTGTCCTTCAACTTTTACAAAAGTGCTGTGGCACATGCTGGCCCCAGTCTCTGTCTCTCTCTGTCCCTTACTTCCTCACACACACTAATAATGATGATCAATGAATTTTAAAAATTTAAGTTAAATTAGGTTAAAGATGTTAACTGGGTCTTCTGACTTTGGTGTTCTATACAACATAATTTTTTCACAACTAATAATTTTGGTCAAGTTTCAGAAGGTAATAATCCATTTTTATAATCTGAGACTCAAGGTGGAGAGAACAATCAATATTTTTTTCTGTCTAATTGTATCATTATAGCACATTTTCCTTAAGGTGGATACATTTAGTATTTTGGTAGACAAGATAAAGTTACTAGAGTAATTCCTGGAGCCTCATGCTATCAATTATAGCTGTATATCTATCAGTATATATGTTTTGTGTGTATATATATATATATTCCTGGAGCCTCATGCTATCAATTATAGCTGTATATCTATCAGTATATATGCTTTGTGTGTATATATATATATATATTCCTGGAGCCTCATGCTATCAATTATAGCTGTATATCTATCAGTATATATGCTTTGTGTGTGTGTATATATATATATGTATATATATATTGTCTTATATTTTATAAAATAGCTTTTGAACAGATCTTGTTTTTATTTTAAAGTGTGTGTGTATGCCTGTTTTAGGAGTGAGGAGTTGTGCTTGTGAGTACAGTGTGTGTGCCTGTTTTAGGAGTGAGGAGTTGTGCTTGTGAGTACAGTGTGTGTGCCTGTTTTAGGGGTGAGGAATTGTGCTTGTGAGAACAGTGTCTTTGGAGATCAGAAGAGGGCACTGGATTTCTAAAGCTAGAGTTACAGACACTGAGCCACTTGACATGGGTGCTGGGATTGGAACTTACGTCCCCATGTTAGAGTAGCAGAGGCTTTTCATTTCTGAGTTGTTTCCCCAGCCTTTGTTTTTCTTTTCTAAGTACCAACTTTTTGTCTCATTGATTCTTTGCATTTGTTTGTTTCCATTTCAGTAATTCCCTGCTTTCTTTTTCCAAGATGACTTCACTGTGTAACAGCCCTGGGTATCCTGGAACTCTCTCTGTACACCAGAGCTGCCTGCCTCTGCCTCCCAAATTCTGGGATTAAAGGCCAGCTCCTCTATTCCCAGCACTTTCTGCCCGGTTTTAATTATTTATTCCGATTCTTTTATGAGTTTGGTTTGTTTTTTCAGACTTTTCTTTTCAATACAGGGTTTCTCTGTGTAGCCCTGGATGTACTGGGACCTACTCTGTAGATCAGGCTGGCCTTAGATCTACCTGATTCTACCTCCTGAGATTAAAGATGTACAGCACCGTGCCCAGCATAAATATTTTTCTTTGCAATTTGTTTTCAGAGGAAATTCTGTCTAGAGACATAAAGTTTAAGCAGAGTTTGCTTAGCAAAGCAAAGCAAAACAAGCACACTGTAAAGAGAGATTGGAGTGAGTTGTCCTGAGGCGGCTGGATAGTAGCCATTAGTCCTCTGTGTGGATACTTAAAATATTTTTGTAGTGGATGACATATTCATGTGGGTGTAGTAACCTTTTTTCCCTCCCAGATCATGGTGATCAAGATCTCCACAATCCTCTTGAAAGTTCACAAAGATGAGAGGGGCACAGTTGTCAAATCCACAATGTGGTAAAGATCCTTTGAGTATACAGTGTTTTGTCAGTAAGCATGCGTGGCAGTTAGGAAAGTGCCCTGGCACCTCAGGAAGACTACAACTGCAGCTTTAAGTACGTTTAACCACAATGAGGCATTCTTAGAGTCAGGACACAGCTCTCTCTAGTTCCCTGCTTACCTCAGAGCTTAACCCTCATCGACCAGGTGTTATCATCCTTTTCTCCTTTCTTTCTCACACTGTAGCCCAGGCTGGTCGAGAGGCACTGTATCGCTCAGGCTCTGCTCAAACGCAGAATAGCTGTTTTGTCTTCATCTCTTGGTTGCTGGTAATACATGTGGGCTACTATGCCTGTCCTCTCATCCTTGTATCCCTAGGATAAATGCCACTGGGTCATTGTAACTAATCTTCAGTATGGGCTGTATTCAGTGGACTGGCATTTTGTTGAGGATTTTTGCTATTTTTATGTAGGATATTGGCCTATACTTTCCCCTTTTTTGTTGTGTCCTTGGCTTAAGTGAGAGTATTTAAAGGTGATTATTGAAAATGTGTGCATATTTCACTTTAATGCTTTTTTCTTCACAGGGAGTTAAAAGAAGAACATTACAGTGGAAAAGAAAAATTAATGATTATGGCAATGAAAAACTCAGAAGTCATGTCACAGTTAACTGAATCTAGACAATGTATTCTGAAGCTAGAGAGTGAGTTAGAGGACAAAGATGAACTATTACGAGAAAAGTTTTCTTTATTGAATGAAAATCGAGAATTGAAGGTTCGTGTTGCAACACAGAATGAACGACTAGAGTTGTGTCAGCAGGACATTGATAATTCAAGGGTGGAACTGAAGAGTTTAGAAAAACTGATAACCCAGATACCAGTAAGTATGTTTGAAAAGGAATCTAGCCCACCTGACTGTGCAGTGGAAAAGGAACCTGCTCTGTTAAAGAGTGTCAGTCATTCTGTGGCTGCTTTCCTAGCTTCTGTCCTCGCCCTTGCTTGCTCAGTAGTGCTTTCATCTGGTACCTATTTCCTCACATTCACCTTTCTTACCCTTTCACCCTTTCTTGCCCTCTGAGATGCATATATAGGAACTGCACAGAAATTTTGAAGAGTTTTATTGAAGGATTATTTATGTGTTGAAAATTCAAGCCTTTAAAGTATACTATTGCTGGGCAGTGTTGATGCATGCCTTTAATCCCAGCACTTGGGAGGCAGAAGCAGGCGGATTTCTGAGTTTGAGGCCAGCCTGGTCTACAGAGTTCCAGGACAGCCAAGGCTACCTATCTCGAAACCCTATCTCGAAAAACAAAAACAAAAACAAAACAAAACAAAAGTATACTACTGAGCTGAGTTTTAGGTACGTAACTGGTTTGTAGCAGTCATTGCAATCCAGTCTTACATATTTTTATTATACCTAAAACTTCCTTGTGCCTCTTTACAATTAATGCACCCCACTCTCGGAAACCAATAATAGTTTGAATTTCTATGGGTTTGTCTTTTCTGGACATTTCATATGAATATAGTTATAACAGCATGTGAATTTTCTTGCATCTGTTTTCATACTTTAAGGGTCATTCATATCAAGACATATTAGTATTTTATTTCTTTTTAGTTTTGAATGGTATTCAATTGTGTGCATGTATTGTGTCTTATTTAGGCAGTGGTTGGTGAACATTTGGACTATTTCTGCTTTTAGTCTATGTAAATCATGCTGCTGTGAATATTGGCATAGAAGTCTGTTTGTTAGCATGGTCTAATTTTTCTTGGATAGATACGTCCTAGTAAAATTTCTTGGAAATAAACTGTTTAGAATTTTTCCAACACCAGTTCTTCCTCTGCATCTCTGTTGACATTTGTTGTATGTCTTACTTATCCCTCCTAGTTATGTGAGCTGGTGTTTCATTATCATTTTCATTTTTATTTTTTGATTGCTAATGTTGAACAGTGTTATATATTATTAAATAGTGTACAATTTTAAATATTCATGTGTGTCAGTGAGATTAGATAGGTAAAGAAATTTGACATTGACAGGTATGAAATAGGTAAGAATGAGAAAGTGATACACATGTCATGGTTTGTTTCACTTCGGAATGGATGGTAGATTGCATGGCAGATTTTACGAGTTTTAAAGTATTGTCAGTCATGGAAGTATGAAGCTGAAAGGAACTTGGAAATCATCAGATTTGATAATGTTATTTGACTAGTGAAAAAATATGGGTGCAGGGAAATACTAGCCTAACAATCGGTTATTGTTTGAAGTTTTTAGTCATTGGGTGTTTTCTTCATAGTTCTTCATCATAACTACTTTTTAAAATTCTCTATTATTTTGAAATTTATGTGTATTCTTTCTATCCATATCTTAAATATTGCTATTATAAATGCATCTAGAATGACTTTGCTTAATGAGTTTTGAAAATACTGTATACATTGTTATTTGTGCTTATTATATTTTGAAATGTATTCATATTGATTTATATAACTCAAACATGCTTATACAGTCTATTGATAAATACCAGATTGTTTCCATGAAATTGATAGTTTTCCAAACTGAGTGTTAAGAAGAAAACAGTTGTATCACATATATATTTTATGTTTATAAGTGTTTGTTTTTACACTTGCAGTTAAAAAGAGAAATAGTTGGCTTTAGGTCATCTCTTTGTAAGCACCAGAGGAGTAATGTTTCTGACAAGGAGGACAAATGCATTGGCTGCTGTGAGGCAAATAAACTCATGATTTCTGAATTGAGGTATAGTTTTTCAATTTTTTATAAGATTTTTTTTAAGATTTATTTTTTATTTTATGTATATGTGTATACTGTAGCTGTCTTCAGAGACATCAGAAGAGGGCATCATTTCCCATTACAGATGGTTGTGAGCCACCATGTGGTTGCTGGGAATTGAACTCAGGACCTCTGGAAGAGCAGTCAGTGCTCTTAACCAATGTGCCATCTCTCCAGCCCCATTTCTTTCTTCCTTTCCTTCTCTTTCCCTTTCCCTCTTTCTTTCTTTCTTTCTTTCTTTCTTTCTTTCTTTCTTTCTTTCTTTCTTTCTTTCTTTCTTTCTTTCTTTCTTTCTTTCTTTCTCTCTCTCTCTTTCTCTCTCTCTCTTTCTTTCTCTCTCTCTCTCTCTCTCTCTTTCTTTCTTTCTTTCTTTCTTTCTTATACTTTTCAATTTTTAAAGTTATAGTAAATAGAATGTTTTCTTGGTCTTTTAAATTAAAATGGTTAGTTGATTAGTTTAAAAAATTTAAGAAATTCCAGAGAATCTTATAAAAATACTTGCTACCCAAGTTAAACTTGGTTCTTTTTTGTGTGTGGCTGTTTAAACTCTATTCTAAACAACTGCAACAACAAAAAATTACAAGTTGTAAAATACTTTGACTCTTTAACAGTCTCATGTGAATGTTTCTTTGATATGAATTATTTGAAGTGGAATTTATAAGTTGTAGAATATATATTTTCAATTTTAGTAGCTTTTATTATGTTTTTAAAGAGGCTGAAGTGGTTTATAGCCCAACTAGTGGCTTGTGAGAACTTTAGTATCTTAGCTAGGGCGCAGTGATGCATGCTTAAATCCCAGAACTTCGGAGGCAAGGCAAGCAGATCTCTGAGTTCGAGGCCAGCTTGGTATACAGAGCAAGTTCCAGGACAAGGTCTACAGAGAAATGCTTTCTCAAAACAAAAACAGAAATAAAATCTTTTATTTATTTTTTTACACTCCAGATTTTATCTGCACCCCTGCCCTCACAACCTTCCCTGGTCCACCCTCTTACTGTTCCACATCCCATATCTCCTCCCCACCCAACTGACTTCTAAACTCCCTGGGGCCTCCAGTCTCTTGAGGGTTAGGTGC
Source organism: Mus caroli (assembly GCF_978045245.1). Classification (NCBI taxonomy): domain Eukaryota; kingdom Metazoa; phylum Chordata; class Mammalia; order Rodentia; family Muridae; genus Mus; species Mus caroli. The sequence goes on from NW_028227259.1 coordinate 112,534,718, forward strand.
ATCATCTCTGATTGAACACAGACCCAGCAGTACTCTACTGTATATGTGTTGGGGGCCTCATATCAGCTGGTGTATGCTGCCTGTTTGGTGGTCCACTGTTTGATAGATCTTGGGGGTCCAGATTAATTGAGACTGCTGGTCCTCCTACAGGGTCACCCTCCTCCTCAGCTTCTTTCTGCCTTTCTCCAATTCAGCCACAGGGTTCAGCAGCTTCTGTCCATTTGTTGGGTGCAAATATCTGCATCTGACTCTTTCAGCTGTTTGTTGGGTCTTCTGGAGTGCAGTCATGCTACATCCCTTTTTGTGAGTACTCCATAACCTCAGTAATAGTGTCAGGCCTTGGGACCTCTCCTTGAGCTGGATCCCACTTTGGGCCTGTCGCTGGACCTTTTCTTCAGGCTCCTCTCCATTTCCATCCCTGTAATTCTTTCACACAGGAACACTTATGGGTCTGAGTTTTGACTGTGGGATGGTAACCCCTCCCTCATTTGATGTCTTGTCTTCCTGTTGGAGATGGGCACTATAAATTCCCTCTCCCTACTGTCAGGCATTTCATCTAAGGTCCCTCCCTTTGAGTCCTGAGAGTCTCTCACCTCCCAGGTCTCTAGTGTATTCTGGAGGGTCCCTCCAACCTCCTACCTCCTGAGGTTGCCTATTTACATTCTTTCTGCTGGCCCTCAGGGCTTCAGTCTTTTTCTTTACCCAATACCAGATCAAATTCCCCTCTCCCTCAGCATCCCCATCCACTTTCCCTCCTAAGTCCCACCCTCCCTCCCCACTTGTGATTGCTTCTTTCTCCCAAGTGGGACTGAGGCGTCCTCACTTGGGCACTTCAGCTTGTTGACCTTTATGAGTTCTGTGAACTGTATCTTGGGTATTCTGTACTTTTTTTTTTCTTGGCTAATATCCACTTATTAGTACATATCATGCATGTCCTTTTGGGTCTGAGTAACCTCACTCAGGATGATATTTTCTAGTTGCATCCATTTGCCTGCAAAACTCAGGATGTCCTGTTTTTAATAACTGAGTAGTATTCCGTTGTGTAATTGAACCACATTTTTTGTATCCATTTTTCTGTTGTGAGACATCTGGGTTGTTTACAGCTTCTGGCTATCACAAATAAGGTTGCTACGAACATAATGGAACATTTGCTCCTGTGGCATGGTGGGGCATCTTTTGGGTATATTCCCAAGAGTGGTATAGCTGAGTCTTCAGGTAGATCTAATTTTCTGAGGAACCTCCAGATTGATTTCCAGAGTGGTTGTACCAGTTTGCAGTCCCACAAGCAATGGAGGAGTGTTCCTCTTTCTCCACATCCTCAACAACATGTGTTGTCACCTGAGGTTTTGATCTTAGCCATTCTGATTGGTGTAAGGTAGACTCTTTAGGTCGTTTGTTTTTTTTTTTTTTTTTTTTTTTGTTTTTTTTTTTTTTTTTTTTTTTTGGTTTTTCGAGACAGGGTTTCTCTGTATAGCCCTGGCTGTCCTGGAACTCCCTCTGTAGACCAGGCTGGCCTCGAACTCAGAAATCCGCCTGCCTCTGCCTCCTGAGTGCTGGGATTAAAGGCGTGCGCCACCACGCCCGGCTCTTTAGGTTGTTTTGATTTTCATTTCTCTTATTACTAAGGACTTTGAACATTTCTTTAGGTGCTTCTTAGCCATTTGACATTTCTCAGTTGTGAATTCTTGGTTTAGTTCTATACCCCATTTTTTGATTGGGTTGTTTGGTTTTAAGGTGATTAGCTTCTTGAGTTCTTTATATATTTTGGATATTGGTCCTCTATCAGATGTGGGGTTAGTGAAGATTTTTTTCCCAATCTGTAGGTTGCCGATTTGTCCTGTTGACTGTGTCCTTTGCCTTACAGAAGCTTCCCAGTTTCATCAATTGTTGATCTTAGAGCATGAGCCATTGGAGTTCTGTTTAGGAAGTTTCCCCCTTTGCCAATGAGTTCAAGGCTCTTTCCTACTTTATCTTTTTTATTAGATTCAGTATATCTGGTTTTATGGTGAGGTCCTTGATCCACTTAGACTTGAGTTTTGTGCAAGGTGACAAATATGGGTCTATTTTCATTTTTCTACATACAGTCAGTTAGTTCAGCATCATTTATTGAAGATGCTTTCGTTTTTTCCATTGTATATTTTTGGTGTCTTTGTCTAAGATCAAGTGTCCATAAGTGTGTGGTTTTATTTCTGGGTCTTCAATTCTATTCCATTGATCAACACATCTGTCTCTGTACCAATACCATGCAGTTTTTATCACTGTTGCTCTGTAGTACAACTTGAGGTCAGGGATGGTGATTCCCTAGCCATTCCTTTATTGTTAAGAATTGCTTCAATTGACTATTCTGAGTTTTTTGGCCTTTCCAGATGAATTTGAGAATTACTCTTTCCATGTCTTTGAAGAATTGTGTTGGGATTTTGATGGCGATTGCTTTTGGTAGGATGACCATTTTTACTATATTAATTCTGCCAACCTATGAGCATGGAAGATCTCTCCATTTTCTGAGATCGATTTTTTTTTTTTTTGAGAGACTTGAAGTTATTGTCATACAGGTCTTTTATTTGTTTGGTTAGAGTTATCCCAAGATATTTTATATTATTTGTGGCTATTATTAAGGGAGTTGTTTCCCTAATTTCTTTCTTATCCTGTTTATCATTGGTATAAAGGAAGGCTTCTGATTTATTTGAGTTAATTTTATGTCCAGCCACTTTGCTGAAGTTATCAGTTGGAGAAGTTCTCTGGTAGAATTTTTGGGGTCGCTTATGTATACTATCATATCATCTGCAAATAGTGATACTTTTATTTCTTCTTTGCCAATTTGTATCTCCTTGATGTCCTTTTATTGTCTTATTGTTCTAGCTAGCACTTTGAGTACTACTTTGAATAGATTTGGGAGAGTGGGCATCCTTCTCTTGTCCCCAATTTTAGTGGGATTTCTACAAGTATGTCTCCATTTAATTTGATATTGGCTGTTGGTTTGCAGTAAATTGCTTTTATTATATTTAGGTATGGACCTTGAATTCCTGGTCTCTCCACTACCTTTAACATGAAGGGATATTATATTTTGTCAAATGCTTTTTCTGCATCCAAGGAGATATTCATGTGATATTTTTCTTTGAGTTTGTTTATATACTGGATTATGTTAATGGATTTTGTATATTCAACCAACCTTGCATCCCTGGGATGAAGCCCACTTGATCGTGGTGAATGATGGTTTTGATAGGTTCTTAGATTCAGTTTGCAAGAATGCTATTGAGTATTTTTGCATCGATATTCAAAATCTTAAGTAATAACTTCTGGCTTCTTTTCATTTGTGCTAGGATTAAGCTTGCAATAAGAGAGGCTGAAATTCAAAAGCTTCATGCAAATCTGACTGTGAACCAGCTCTCTCAAAATGTTGCTAATGATAGTCAAGAATGTGGTAAAGTAAACACTTTAGAAACAGAACCTGTAAAATTAGGAGGTAGTCAAGCCGGTGAGTATATTACACTGAATTACTTTGATAAATGACAGTTAGCTTTTGCTGATAGTATTTTAAGGAAAAGATTATTAATTGATGATATTAAAAACACTTAGTCTCTTATTAATACCTATAGTTTTTAAAGACAAGAATTATTGTGCAGTTCTTAGACTTTGCATTGTTTAAAAAATGATATTGCTGAAACAAAATTTATCCAATAAGGAGTACCTATTTTAAGTACGTAAATGGGTTGCTGAGCATGGTATCACTTTGGAGGCAGAGGCAGGTGGATCTCTGTGAATTCAGTGACAGCCTGGTGTACATAGTCCAAGGACAGTCAGAGCTACAAAGTATAACACTGTCTTGAAAAAACAAAACAAAAAAACTCCAAATATACATATTTGCTTGCATGCAGTTGGTTTACATGTTTGTTTTAAAGTATGTTCATGCAGTTGTTAACATCACCATAGCCAAAACATGTAACACTTTTATCAGGATCTTTTATAGTCTTTTTTCAGTTTTCTTTAGTTTTAATTTCTGTTGTTGCTTTTCAGTACTGGGAATTGAGCCAGGGATGGAGCTATATTCTCAGCCCTTTATTAAATTCTCTTAAAAGTGAAAGCTGTTCTTTTCAGAAAAAAAAGTACTTAAAAGAATAAACTTTTCTTTAAGCAATACTTTGCATCCCACTCGTTTTTATGTTGTATTATCATTTTATACAGTTTAAAGCAATTGATTGCTTCTTTAGTATTGAATCTTGGGCTATGTGTTTGTGTTTTTAAGTCTGATTTATTTTGTTTAGTAAAAAAAATACACTGTTTTAAAACTGAGGCTGGTCTTGAACTGACAATGTAACAAAGTTGGCTCTATCATAATACTTTGTTTTAATCACGCAGCTCTCCCAGTTCCTCCCTGTGCTCCCTGTACCTCTGGCTACTTCCTTCCTATCCCTCTTACACTTTCTCAGCTCATGCATTCCATTCACATGCCCTCTCTCTTCCCCCTCTCTTATCCTAATTTCATGATTTACACATGTGTGTTGTGCACTGTCATAAACATTTATCATTGAAATCTGAGTTGCATATATTAGAAGACAAAACATGGTACTTGTCTTTCTGAGTTTGGCTTATTTCATTTAACATTATGATCTTCATTTGTACCCACTTTCCAGAAATCAACATAATCCATTCTTTATGCCTATTTTGTGCAGTAATAAATACGAATGTGCAAGTATCCTGTGTGTTGACTTAGAATCTCTTGCATATAGAGTGGTGTAGCTGGGTCACATGTTTGATTGTAGAGGTTAGAAAACTTCCAGGTTTGACAAGTTGGCTCAGTGGGTGAAGGTGCTTGCCACCAAGCGTGACCACCTGTGTTCAGTACCACACAGTGAGGAGAGGACTGATTCTAGAAAGGTGTCCTCTGTGCTCCATGTGCATTCTGTATCATGTATGCATGCACATGCACATACAGACTTTTCTTTAAAGAAAAACTTCTATTTTGATGTCCATAATAACTGCATATTGTCATTTGTTCTTGATATTATCTATTCTACTGTGTGGGGTGGACTCTCTAGGCAATTTCAATATGCATCTCCTTGATGGTTTAATATGTTGAGCTAATTTTCAAACCTTTATTTGGCCATTTGTATTTTTTCTGTTAAACACTCTATCTACTTCATTAGCCCATTTATTGATTAGAGTTTTGTTGTTTAATTTTTACTGTTATTTAATATTCTAGATATTATTCATGTGTCTGACCTGTAATTGGCAGAGAGTGCAATACATTTTCTTTTTATTCTAATAATTAATTTACCATGCAGAAGCTTTTAAATTTCATACTAATCTCATTTATCAATTCTTATGATTTTTATCTCTGCAATTGGAGTTCTTTTTTTTTTTTTTTTTTTTTTCTTTTTTTTTTTTTTTTTTTTGGTTTTTCGAGACAGGGTTTCTCTGTGTAGTCCTGGCTGTCCTGGAACTCACTCTGTAGACCAGGCTGGCCTCGAACTCAGAAATCCGCCTGCCTCTGCCTCCCAAGTGCTGGGATTAAAGGCGTGCGCCACCACGCCCGGCCTGCAATTGGAGTTCTTAAAACAAAATCCTTGCCTATAACTATATCCTGAAGTGTTTTACAATTTCTCCTCAGGTAACTTCAGAATTTCAGCTTTTACATTAAGTTATTTACAAATAACTTAATGTAAAATGTTATTTGTTATACAGGATAAAAGATAGGGATCTAATTAATTTTTCTCTATATGGAAACCCACTTTCCCCGCACATTTTCTTAAAATATTGTCTTTTTTCAAATGTGTGTTTTTGACACTCGTCAAAAATTAAGTGGCTATACCTGTGTCACCTTCTTTATGGGTTCTCTATTTCATTAGCCTGCCTCTGTTTTTGCGCCAGTATTGTGTTGTTTTTGTTGTTGTCTGTTTTCATTTTTGTTTTTTTGATACAGGGTCTGCCTGTGTTGACCATGCTGGCCTTGTGCTTACTAGAGATCCATTTACTTCTGCTTCCCAAGTTCTGGGAGTAAAGGTGTGGGATACCATGTTCAGTAATACCATGCTGTTTTTAACACTATAGTTCTGTAATATAATTTGAGATCAAGTGTTGTGATACCTCTCGTATTCTTTCTGTTGAATATTGTCTTGGTTGTTCATGATCATTTATGATTCCATATAATTATTAAAATAGTTTTCTAGTTCTGTAAAAAAATCATTGGAATTTTGATTGATATTTATTTAATTGAATCTGTAGTTTGCCTTGAGTACTGTAGTTATTTTCACAATATTAATTCTGCCAATCCATGAGCATAGGAGATCTTTCTAACTAATATTCTCTTCAGTTTCTTTCTACTGTATCTTAAAATTTTCATTATAGAGGTATTTCATCACCTTAGGTTATTTCTAGGTACTTTAAATATTATATCACATTATCTGCAATTTGGGATGATTGAACTTCTTTCTATCTGTATCTCCTCCTTCCCATTTTTTCCTTGTCTTATTGCTCCAGCTAAGACTTCAAGCACTGCCAAGAGACAGGACAGTGATCCCCTTGTCACATTCCAGGTTTTGGATGAAGTGTTCTACATTTTCTCCCATTTAGTATAATAGTGGCCAAAAGTTTTGTTGTCTACAGCTTTTATTATGGTAATATGTAGTGCTTCTATGCCTAGTTTCTTTAGGCCTTTTTATTATGGGAGAATATTGAACTGTATTGAATGTCTTTTGTGCATAAATTGAGATGGTCATATGGTTTTTGTCCTTAAGGTTTTTATATGCTATATTACACTTACTAATTTGCATATCCTATAATTGTTTATATTATAAATTAAACTTCATTATTAAATCTTTCAACCATTTAAGTCTGTTTTTGACTCTTGAACTTCTATTTAGAGCAATTTTTCTTTTGTGTTTAATGTCAGAAAGTATAAAGGATGGCGATCAGCAGACTGTGAACAAGCAGTATGAAAGAGAGAAGCAGCGACTTGCTACCGGAATAGAAGAGCTGCGTGCTAAGCTGACACAGATAGAAGCTGAGAACTCGGACTTGAAGGTTAACATGGCACACAGAACTAGTCAGTTTCAGCTAATTCAAGAGGAACTACTAGAGAAAGCTTCAAATGCTAGCAAACTAGAAAATGAAGTAAGTTTGGATTTACCTGGGTATAAGTGCTTATTGCTATGGGGTTTTGTTACTATTGAAATCTAGATTTATATGGCTTTGGAAAATGGTACCATATAAGTTTAATTCTTTTAAAATCATATTGGAAATGTATGTTTGATTTATATTGAAAGTAGGAAAATACTACCTCATAGCTAAAAGTTCTCAAATTTGATGGAACTAACAAAATACAAGTTTATATAATAATAATAATAATAATTCATGTTTGTAGGTCTTAGATTGTGATTGGAAGAGTGATAATAGAGGATTTCAAATTTTACCTAACATCAGGGCCTCCTCAGAAATATGTTAATCTCTAGATTTCTGAGATTCTAGCAGTTTTTCTTCAGTTGGTATAACTCATGAATTCTCATTTTAAAACATTACATGTGAATTTGATAGGGTGGTTATAATCTGAAAATATAACAATGCATGTTTTCATTGTCTCATCATTTACTTTTTTACAAAGTTATATATTTATCTTATTAATTTCTATATGGCATATTTCTTCTGCCTGTACAACTTCTGAATTTTTTTTAGTGCAAATCTACTAGTAATTAAGTTCTTACAGTTTTTCTCTGAGAAAACTTTCTTCTTCATATTGTGAATGTTTTCTATTCATAGATTAGAGACTTTTTCATAAGCCCCTTAAAATAAATCTTTTTAAATTGGATTTTTTTTTACAATATATTCTGATCATACTTTTCCTTTCCCCCAATTCCTCCCAGATCTTCTCCACCTGCCAATCCACCAAACTTTATTCCATTTCTTTATCTCTCTCTTTATAAAAAAAAGGAACAGGCAAACAAAAGAATAACAGGGCTTTACCATCAGTTTATGGTGAGAAACCAGTAGCCTTGGTAGTAGCCTGAGATGTTTGGTAATTGAATTCAGGTTTTCTGCAAGAGCAGTAAGTATTCTCAACCACTGAACCAAATCTCCAGCTTTGACTTTATATTTTCAGGCTTATAACCAACTCTAAATGAAAACACTTTTTACATAGAGATTTAGTTATAATTACAGCTACTTGTGAAACTTAGAAAGTGCTGATTTATAATAACTTTTAAAACAGTAGAAATATAGAGAAGCAAAACATGTCTTTTTGAACATATTAAAAACTGTGAAAAAAAGAAATAAAGACTATTGATAATTTCACCACCAGAAATAACTGCTATTAACATTTTATTATGTAAATCCAATCTGTACCTACTTTAAAAAAGTGGATCATGTTGTATATATTTTATGACCCAAATTGCTTTTATATTATATAAGTAGAAGAAGTGAGGCACTATCTCTACTTTATTTTTTAGTATTTGTTTTTTTTTTTTTTTTTTTGTCTATATTTGGAATTGAACAGCGAGCTTAGCTCATGTTAGGGAGGCACTCTACTGGTGAGTCGCATCACCAGCCTAGTTTTCTTTTCTTTTCTATTCTTTTCTTCTTCTTCTTTTTTTTTTTTTTTTTTGTTTTGTTTTGTTTTGTTTTTTGGTTTTTCAAGACAGGGTTTATCTGTGTAGCCCTGGCTGTCCTGAAACTCACTCTGTAGATCAGGTTGGCCTGGAACTCAGAAATCCGCCTGCCTCTGCCTCCCAAGTGCTGGGATTAAAGGCGTGTGCCACCACTGCCCGGCTACCAGCCTAGTTTTCAAGTTATATAAACTAACAGATTATTTACAATATAGTCTAAGTATCTATTACTATAATGATTTCCCGTTTATTAGTTATAGTGTAGTTAGGGTTTGGAATGAGGAGCAATTTGATTTTAAGATGCATGTCAGTACTTCTAAAGCTGTGGTTTTGTTTTTGTTTTCAGATGACAAAGAAGTGTTCTCAGCTTTTAATTCTAGAGAAACAGCTAGAAGAAAAAATTATTGCATATTCTTCTATTGCTGCAAAAAATGCAGAACTTGAACAGGAGCTCATGGTAAAATTTACTCTTTTTCTTTGTTTTTTAAAGTTGTTGTGTCTATTTGATTTATGACATAGTTTGACTCTGAAGTTACTTTGTTAGTTTCTAATTGATAATACTGATTTAAAGATAATAGTGCAATGTTGCGATTACCCACCTTTACTCTGTCAGGACCTGTCTAACCTTTGTTCCTTTTAGTGTTTGAAATTGGAGCCTTAACATTCAGTGTATGTACATTTACAATTGTTGTATCTTCTTTATATATTGAGGCGCATTCATCCATGAGTGCATGTATAGCATCTAGACATCAACATTGGGTGTGGTTCTTTTCTTTACGTTAGTTTGTTGTAAGACACGCTTTCACTATGTAGCCCTAGCTGGCCCCAAACTCACAGAGATCCTCCTGCCTCTACTCCCTGAGAACTAGGATGGAAGGCACATGCCACCATGCCAGACTAACACTGATTATCTTCCTGTTCATGTGGAGGTCAGAGGACAGTTTTCAGAAAACAGTTTTCTCTTCTTTCCATGTGGATCCCAGGGATTAAATTCAGGTCATCAGACTTGGTGCCAAGTGTCTTTGCACCTGAACCATTTTACTGTCCTGTCTTTGCTTTGTATTTTCGAAATAGACTAAAATATGTTGGAGAGAGTCTCTTCTCTGGTCATTTGTGCTCTTGCATTTGAGTGTCTACCTATTTCTAAAAAATTGTTAAGTTTTCTGCTGTAACTTCAGAGAATAGATTGTTCTTGGTGGCTTAGTTTTTACTTTAGCGACTTCTCCTACCAGTGGATTCGTAGGCTTGGTATCCCAATAGTATACTAGGTCTCTGGGAGTTGTAGCTGTGCTGCTGCTGCCTCTTCGTCACTAGAATGACTTTACAGGCTGTGGTCCAGCTAATCCGACATTGGTCACCTATGAACGGAAGGTCCAAGAATCAGGTTAATTGCTAGATCATGCATTTTTATCTCAACCTCGGTTTTACTTATATTCTCCCTACTATTTTTATTTCTAGGAGAAAAATGAAAAAATAAGAAGCCTAGAATCAAATATCAACACAGAACATGAGAAAATTTGTTTTGCTTTTGAAAAAGCAAAGAAAATTCATCTTGAACAGCATAAAGAGATGGAAAAACAGATTGAGCAAGTAATGTATTCTTTAATATATTCTAACCTAAAATTCTTCATGTTTCAAAGAAGAAACAAAGGCTTCAAAATTAATAACAAGACCTGAAATAAGAATCTCACTCTTTCTGAATAATTACCTAACGTTTGTTTTCTTTTCTTTTCTTTTCTTTTTTTTTTTTTTCTTTTTGGTGGTTGTGTTTCGTGGTTATGTGGGGGGGGAGGGGTGGGGGGCAGGGGGTGGGTGTCACTATGATTTTCACACTGTCCTGTACTTAACTCATTATGTAGACAGGGTTTGCCATGAACTCACATAGATCCATCTTCTCATGACTCCCAAGTCCTGCGATCAAATACTGTGCCACTTCATGAGGCTCCAACATTTTGTTTTCTTAATTTTTTTATTTCTGTTGATGGATGGAACCCAGGACATTGACATTGTCCATACTAACCAGGTACTCTCCCAGTGAGATGGCTCAGCAGACATTAGGTGCCTGCTTCCGTCTCTGATGACTAGAGTTTAAATTGCATCACCTACATAGTGGAAGGAGAGACTGATTCTTAAAAGTTGTCCTTCAACTTGCATGTACTTAAACACAAAATGAAATAAAATGTAATACTCTTATTTTTTAAAGAATATGTAAATAAAGAAAATTTCTAAAAGTATTCAGCAAAATTTATAAATTGGTAATCAGTTTGACCTAGAGGTTTAAAAGAATTAGAAATAAGAGAGGAAAGAGGTATATCATTATAGATCATAAAACACAAACTGATAAAAAAAAATCCAAAGAATTCAACTCAGGCTGAAGCAGTTCTTGTTATGTAGGGGCAGGTGGATCTCTGTGAGTTCAAATCCACTGTAGTCTATATGGCAAGTTTCAGACCAGCCAGGAATACATAATGAGATCTGGCTTTTCAAAACAAAATAAAATAAGCATAGTTTCATATTTTTCCAAAAGAAATTTTAGTTCTATGTGGTTTGACTGGTAAATTCTTCTAAATACTGGAGGAAGAAATAACTGATATTCTGTAGTCAACCAGGAGATGATGAACCACCTTGAGTACAAAACTGACAGAAAGAAAATAAAATGTCGCTGTGTTCTTTTTAGAATGTGAAGGTAGGGAGTTGTTGGTGTTCACGGAATCGCCACTCAAACCATACGTACCATATCAGTTAAGCAAGAATAGATTATTGAACGTACACCTTAATACTGGACATCCAGGACTGCAGAAAGGTCTTGGGAGCCTAATTGCAGTCCTAGTCTGCTCTCAGAGTAGACTCTGTAGGAGAAACCAGGTTCAAAAGAGTAAAGGGCAAGAGAAGAGCTGTTGGCTCACCAGGCAAAGTATTATCAGCTAACCTGTACGCTGGTTGGTCCTGAGGAAGATAAGAGGGTAGTGGATGAGTTGTGAACAGGGGAATTTAAGAACACTGAGAAAATAGAGCATAAGCATTATAATCATAATTTTTTGGCCTATTAGTAGCATTCTTCACTGTTAGCTACAAAACCCACAGTGAGCTCATACATAGCTGCAGGAATGGCTGCTCAGTGGTTAGCTCTGACTCAAGATATTTTAGACATAATAGTTCATATTTACCTTTGGTTTGATGGGTCCTATGTAAAGCTTTGTGAAAATTTTAAGATTAGCAAACCTCATACAAAACATTTCAGAATATACAGAACAAAACAGGATATGTGGTCAGCATGTCCTTGAGCCAAGTCACTTCTCTGTATCAAAGACTGGCAGGCGTGTTACAACAGGAATATGAAATAGCTGGCAGGCATGCAACAAAATAGCTACAGCTCTTCTGAGGACGCCACAGCATAACGGGAGTGAGAGGGAAGATTGATCATAGAGAATACTGACAAGAATGCAAAACAAGGGTAATCATCTTTTGTTGTTAGTATTAGTGCAAAATGGTACTGCTTTAGAAAACAATTTGACATTTTCTAGGTCAAAAATGTTTCATATATTTCTGTATAATTCTAGTTATTTGTCTTAGGATATTGGAAACTTATATTTATAGTAAAGGCAGTTGTTTTGCTCTTTTTTTTTTTTTAATTTTTTTGAGGCAGAGTCCCTTGTAGCCCAACCTGGCCTTGTATTTGCTGTGAAGCCTAAACTATGAATTAGAGACCAGCTCAGTGAGTCCCAGGGTCTGATGTAAGAGGCCAGCACAGAGTTAACTTGTAGATGAAGGAGCTGTCCTATAACCTACTGACTGTGTTTGGTGTTTCATGAGTTTATATGTCTCACTGTGAAAGGCCAGCACAGTGTTAATTGAGGACACTAGAGCTTTTCTATAACCTATGTTGGCTGTTTCATGAGTTTATGTATATGAAAATTCGAAAGCTTAGGGGCTACAGAGATATCATGAGAACTAAATTTGATCCCAAGGACCTATGTAAAATGCCAGGTAAAGTGGTTCATGTTTTTAAGCACTGGGGAGGTGGAGACAGGAGGAACTCTCGGCCTTGATAACAAGGCAATCAAGCAGGATCTGTGAGTTACAGGTTCAGTGATGGACCCAGTCTTAAAAAATAAGATAGAGTATGATAAAGGAAGTTAACCAATATCAGCCCTTGACCTGTAAATGCACATGAACACACATGTGCACATATATACAAACACATTTAAAAAACCCCTAAAATTAGAAAAAGGAAAAATGATTACTGTATATAATTTTTTAAAGTCTAGGGGCTGAAGAGATGACTCAGTAGTTAAGGTTACTTGCTGTTCTTTAAGAGTACCTAGGGTCGCCAGGCGGTGGTGGCGCACGCCTTTGATCCCAGCACTTGAGAGGCAGAAGCAGGCAGATTTCTGAGTTTGAGGCCAGCCTGGTCTACAGAGTGAGTTCCAGGACAGCCAGAGAAACCCTCTCTCTAAAAACCAAAAAAAAAAAAAAAAAAAAAAAAAAAGAGTACCTAGGGTCTGGAGAAATGGCTCAGTGGTTAAGAGCACTGGCTACATTTCCAGAGGTCCTGAGTTCAGTTCCCAGCAACCACATGGTGGCTCACAATCATATGTGATGGGATCTGATGCCCTCTTTTGGTGTGTCTGTAGATAGCCACAGCATACTCAAATACATAAAGTAAATAATTCTTTAAAAAAAAAAAAAAGAGAGTGAGCACCTAGATTCACTTCCCACTGACCATATCTTGTCCATATGCAACCTCTTATAACTCTAATTCCATAGATCTGATACTCCATTCTACCCTATGCAGGCAGTTACACATGATGAACAAACATACACTCAAGCACACATACATACACAAAAATTAAACCTTAAAAAAAATCTGTCATTTAGCCTGGGTATGGTGGCACATACCTTTAAACCTAGTACTCAGTAGGCAGAAGCAGGTTGATTCCTCTGCGGCTATAGCAAGGTTCTAGGCCAGCCAGAGCTATATATTGAGACCCTGCCAATTAACAAGCAAGCAAGCAAGCAAGCAAGCAAGCAAGCAAGCAAGCAAGCAAGCAAGCAAGCAAGCAAATGGATAGATGATGATCTAGAATTGTTAAAATCTTATTTTATGTCTTCTAAACTGTTTTCCCTTCCATGTTCATAAACTTGCCTGTATGCAATACAATCATCCCTTTATCCTTGGGAAATTCAACCCACCAATGCCTAACCCTGAGAATGCTCAAATTCTTCATATGAAATAACGTAAATTTGTGTATAACTTCTCTCTATATTCTTTAAATATCTGTGGAGTACTTTATGATAGGTAATTCAATGGAAATACTATATGAATAGTTACTATGCTTCATTGTTTAGGAAATAGTCACAATAGTACAGATAAATGTTTTCATTGTGTAGTGTTTGCATATATGGATGCAGATCCTTTGATATGGAGAACCAAATATGTATGTATAATAGGGAATAACTAGATAACAGATGTATACACACACTTAAAGCAAACAATTTTTAAAGCAACTGCATTTTACTAAATGGTTTGTGTTTGAATTGTTCATGTTCAGAATCATAACTTTTTTTGTAAACTTTATTTATATTTTTTTCCAGTTTAGGATATTATTTCATTACTATTTAAAATATAATATTTTGGGGACAGGAGAGATGGTTTAGGATTAAAGTGTATATTGCACCAACATGAGGATCTGAGTTTGAGTCTCCATTACCCACATAGAAAGCCAAGCATCAGTAATCCCAGTGCTAGCAGGTAGATTCCTGGAATTTATTAGCTACCCAGCCTACTGTGTCATTAAACTGGGTTCAACGAAAGAGAAAGTTTACTTTCTCAAAAAGTAAACTGGTAGAAAATAGAGGGAAGATCACTGATCCATACATGTGTATACATATACATACACACATACACACACACACTGACCTGCACACGCATGGGCACACACAAATTATATATATATATGTGTGTGTGTGTGTGTGTGTGTGTGTGTGTGTGTGTGTGTGTGTGTATGTGTGTGTGTGTATGTGTGTGTGTGTGTGTATAAAGTTTGCTTTTACCAGTTATTGGTTAAATTGTGGAGAATAAGAATTTTTACTTTGGGCTGTACTCTTTCAGAGTTCAATTCCCAGCGAATACATGGTGGCTCATAACCATCTATAATGAGATCTGATCCCCTCTTCTGGGCTGAAGGCACACATGCAGGCAGAATAGTGCATAAATAATAAATACATTTTTTTAAAGAAGAGAATTTTTACTTCTCATGAAAGTAAATTTTAACTTAATATAGTGGTGCACACTTGAGATGCTAAGAGAGGATTGTAATAAGCTCTAGACCAGTCTGGTTTACTTAGAGAGTTCAGGCTAACCTAAAGTCTCAGTACATGCACATTATTAGATTTTTGATAAAAGCAGAATTAACCCACTTTAAAATTTTTACAGATTTATATATATTTATCTTACATTGTATATGATTTGCCTGCTTTCTGTGAATGCACCATGTATATGCCTGGTGCCCACAGTTGAGACTGGGGTTTCAGATCCCCTGAAATGGGAGTTGCAGATGATTCTAAGCCACAAACCTGGAGCAATAAGTGCTCCGAATTGCTTGGCCATCTTTCCACTTGGAATGTTGAGGCAAGTTTGCTATCAGTCTAAGCATAGCCTTTGCTATATAGTTGGGCCCAGTCTCAAAAGCTAAAACAGATCAAGAGTGAAGGGAGAGAAAAATTTTGATGTTCTTTTAAGAGAATACCTACTGAAATGAAAATAAGCCTATCCTACAGCAAGAAGTCAATTTCTAGGTGACTTGTTCTAGGTAAACTCTTATATGTGTGCATAAGCAGACTTGTATAAAGGATGCTATTCCAACATTGTTGCAGTGATTAAAGCAAGAGGTCAAAGAGTATAGCACTTCCTAAGTAAATGAACTAGACTCACATGTCAGCACAGATAAACATCTGAAACTGAATGTAGTAAAATAAAAAGCAAGTTGTCAAAACATAAAGATATTGGTATGATCTATAAAATTTCAAGACAGAAAATTATATTCCATATTGTTTATGATGATACATATTTATTGAAAGCATAAAAATAGGCCAGCCAATGGAAGAAAGCAGAAAGACATTGGCATATAATTTAATTTTTTAAATTAGAAAAACAAGGAAATTTCTAAAATGCAAAAATTTACATTCTTTTAAATATATTTATGTTTAAAGTGTTCTCAGTGCTTTTAAAATGTAATATGAAAACCCTGTTTTAATATTTAGCTTGAAACTCAACTGGAGAAAAGAGACCAACAGTTTAAAGAACAAGAAAAGACTATGTCCATTTTGCAGCAAGATATACTGTGTAAACAACATCACCTTGAATCACTAGATAGACTCTTGACAGAAAGTAAAGTGGTAAGAGCTTACATCTTAAGTTTATGTTTCTGTGACATAAATTTAATATATTCTCAATATTTGTAATCCTAACATATTTTCTTACCAAAATTATTTACAGGAAATGGAAAAAGAAAATATGAAGAAAGATGAAGCTTTAAAAGCATTGCAGATTCATGTATCTGAAGAAACAATCAAGGCTAGTATAGTTATATACTTTTTGTGGTTTTGTATGTGCATGTGTGTGTGTGTTTGTGCCTGTGTGCATGCATGTGTATGTATACATATGCCATGGCATGAGTGTGAAGTCAAGAGGCAGTTCTCTCCTTCTATTACCTGGGTCTCAAGGATAGAGTTTAGGTAATCAGGTATGGAAGCAAGAATCTTTACCTGCTGAGCCATCCTATTAGCCCTCTATTTTGCTATTATGGACATTTTTATGCCTTTCCTTCTGATAAATTATTAAAAATATAATGTATACTCGAGGCTTTTCCCCACTTTCTCCTCTATAAGTTTCACTGTCTCTGGTTTTATGTGGAGTTCCTTGATCCACTTAGATTTGACCTTAGTACAAGGAGATAGGAATGGATCCATTCGCATTCTTCTACATGTTAACAACCAGTTGTGCCAGCACCATTTGTTGAAAATGCTGTCTTTTTTCCACTGGATGGTTTTAGCTCCCTTGTCAAAGTTCAAGTGACCATAGGTGTGTGGGTTCATTTCTGGGCCTTCAATTCAATTCCATTGGTCTACTTGTCTGTTGCTATACCAGTACCATGCAGTTTTTATCACAATTGTTCTGTAGTAGAGCTTTAGGTCAGTCAGGCATGGTGATTTCCCCAGAGGTTCCTTTATCCTTGAGAAGAGTTTTTGCTATCCTAGGTTTTTTGTTATTCCAGATGAATTTGCAGATTGCTCTTTCTAATTCGTTGAAGAATTGAGTTGGAATTTTGATGGGGATTGCATTGAATCTGTAGATAGCTTTTGGCAAGATAGCCATTTTTACTATATTGATCCTGCCAATCCATGAGCATGGGAGATCTTTCCATCTTCTGAGATCTTCTTTGATTTCTTTCTTCAGAGACTTGAAGTTCTTTTTTTTAATTTTTAATATTTTTTATTACATATTTTCCTCAATTACATTTCCAATGCTATCCCAAAAGTCCCCCGTACCCTCCCCCCCACTTCCCTACCCACCCATTCCTATTTTTTTGGCCATGGCGTTCCTCTGTACTGGGGCATATAAAGTGTGTGTGTCCGATGGGCCTCTCTTTCCAGTGATGGCTGACTAGGCCATCTTTTGATACATATGCAGCTAGAGTCAAGAGCTCTGGGGTACTGGTTAGTTCATAATGTTGTTCCACCTATAGTGTTGCAGATCCCTTTAGCTCCTTGGGTACTTTCTCTAGCTCCTCCATTGGGGGCCCTGTGATCCATCCACTAGCTGACTGTGAGCATCCACTTCTGTATTTGCTAGGTCCCGGCATAGTCTCACAAGAGACAGCTATATCTGGGTCCTTTCAGCAAAATCTTGCTAGTGTATGCAATGGTGTCAGCGTTTGGAAGCTGATTACGGGGTGGATCCCTGGATATGGCAGTCTCTAGATGCTCCATCCTTTCATCTCAGCTACAAACTTTATGTCTCTGTAACTCCTTCCATGGGTGTTTTGTTCCCAATTCTAAGAAGGGGCACAGTGTCCATGCTTTGGTCTTCATTCTTCTTGAGTTTCATGTGTTTAGCAAATTGTATCTTATATCTTGGGTATCCTAAGTTTTGGGCTAATATCCACTTATCAGTGAGTACATATTGTGTGAGTTCCTTTGTGATTGTGTTACCTCACTCAGGATGATGCCCTCCAGGTCCATCCATTTGGCTAGGAATTTCATAAATTCATTCTTTTTAATAGCTGAGTAGTACTCCATTGTGTAAATGTACCACATTTTCTGTATCCATTCCTCTGTTGAGGGGCATCTGGGTTCTTTCCAGCTTCTGGCTGTTATAAATAAGGCTGCTATGAACATAGTGGAGCATGTGTCCTTCTTACCGGTTGGGACATCTTCTGGATATATGCCCCGGAAAGGTATTGTGGGATCCTCCGGTAGTACTATGTCCAATTTTCTAAGGAACCACCAGACTGATTTCCAGAGTGGTTGTACAAGCTTGCAATCCCACCAACAATGGAGGAGTGTTCTTTTTCCACATCCTCACCAGCATCTGCTGTCACCTGAATTTTTGATCTTAGCCATTCTGACTGGTGTGAGGTGGAATCTCAGGATTGTTTTGATTTGCATTTCCCTGATGATTAAGGATGTTGAACATTTTTTCAGGTGCTTCTCTGCCATTCAGTATTCCTCAGGTGAGAATTCTTTGTTCAGTTCTGAGCCCCATTTTTTAATGGGGTTATTTGATTTTCTGGAGTCCACCTTCTTGAGTTCTTTATATTACTAATATTGGATATTAGTCCCCTATGTATGTGATTTAGGATAGGTAAAGATCCTTTCCCAATCTGTTGGAGGTCTTTTTGTCTTATTGACGGTGTCTTTTGCCTTGCAAAAGCTTTGCAGTTTCATGAGGTCCCATTTGTCAATTCTCGATCTTAACAGCGCAAGCCATTGCTGTTCTATTCAGGAATTTTTCCCCTGTGCCCATATCTTCAAGGCTTTTCCCCACTTTCTCCTCTATAAGTTTCAGTGTCTCTGGTTTTATGTGAAGTTCCTTGATCCACTTAGATTTGACCTAATACAAGGAGATAGGAATGGATCCATTTGCATTCTTCTACAGGATAACAACCAGTTGTGCCAGCACCATTTGTTGAAAATGCTGTCTTTCTTCCACTGGATGGTTTTAGCTCCCTTGTTGAAGATCAAGTGACCATAGGTGTGTGGGTTCATTTCTGGGTCTTCGATTCAATTCCAGTGGTCTACTTGTCTGTCACTATACCAGTACCATGCAGTTTTTATCACAATTGCTCTGTAGTAAAGCTTTAGGTCAGGCATGGTGATTCCACCAGAGGTTCTTTTATCCTTGAGAAGAGTTTTTGCTATCCTCGGTTTTTTGTTATTCCAGATGAATTTGCAGATTGCTCTTCCTAATTCGTTGAAGAATTGAGTTGGAATTTTGATGGGGATTGCATTGAATCTGTAGATTGCTTTTGGCAAGATAGCCATTTTTACAATTTTGATCCTGCCAATCCATGAGAATGGGAGATCTTTCCATCTTCTAAGATCTTCTTTAATTTCTTTCTTCAGAGACTTGAAGTTCTTATCATACAGATCTTTCACTTCCTTAGTTAGAGTCATGCCAAGGTATTTTATATTATTTGTGACTATTGAGAAGGGTGTTATTTCCCTAATTTCTTTCTCATCCTGTTTATCCTGTGTGTAGAGAAAGGCCACTGATTTGTTTGAGTTAATTTTATATCCAGGTACTGCACTGAAGCTGTTTATCAGGTTTAGGAGTTCTCTGGTGGAATTTTTAGGGTCACTTATATATACTATCATATCATCTGCAAAAAAGTGATATTTTGACTTCTTCCTTTCCAATTTGTATCCCCTTGATCTCCTTTTGTTGTCGAATTGCTCTGGCTAAGACTTCAAGTACAATGTTGAATAGGTAGGGAGAAAGTGGGCAGCCTTGTCTAGTCCCTGATTTTAGTTCCTGAATAGAACAGCAATGGCTTGTGCTGTAAGATTGAGAATTGACAAATGGGACCTCATAAAATTGCAAAGCTTCTGTAAGGCAAAAGACACTGTCAATAAGACAAAAAGACCACCAAAAGATTGGAAAGGATCGTTACCTATCCTAAATCAGATAGGGGACTAATATCCAATATATATAAAGAACTCAAGAAGGTGGACTCCAGAAAATCAAATAACCCCATTAAAAAATGGGGCTCAGAGCTAAACAAAAAATTCTCACATGAGGAATATCGAATCGCTGAGAAGCACCTGAAAAAATGTTCAGCATCCTTAATCATCAGGGAAATGCAAATCAAAGCAACCCTGAGATTCCACTTCACACCAGTCAGAATGGCTAAGATCAAAAATTCAGGTGACAGCAGATGCTGGTGAAGATGTGGAGAAAGAGGAACACTCCTCCATTGTTGGTGGGATTGCAAGCTTGTACAACCACTCTGGAAATCAGTTTGGCGGTTCCTCAGAAAATTGGACATAGTACTACCGGAGGATCCTGCAATACCTTTCCTAGGCATATATCCTGAAGATGTTCCAACCAGTAAGAAGGACACATGCTCCACTATGTTCATAGCAGCCTTATTTATTATAATAGCCAGAAGCTGGAAAGAACCCAGATGCCCCTCAACAGAGGAATGGATACAGAAAATGTGGTACATTTACACAATGGAGTACTACTCAGCTATTAAAAAGAATGAATTTATGAAATTCCTAGCCAAATGGATGGACCTGGAGGGCATCATCCTGAGTGAGGTGACCCAATCACAAAAGAACACACATGATATGTACTCACTGATAAGTGGATATTAGCCCAGAAACTTAGAATACCCAATATATAAGATACAATTTGTAAAACACATAAAACTCAAGAAGAATGAAGACCAAAGCGTGGACACTGTGCCCCTTCTTAGAATTGGGAACAAAACACCCATGGAAGGAGTTACAGAGACATAAAGTTTGTAGCTGAGATGAAAAGATGGACCATCTAGAGACTGCCATACCCGGGGATCCATCCCATAATCAGCCTCTAATCGCTGACACCTTGCATACACTAGCAAGATTTTGCTGAAAGGACCCTAATATAGCTGTCTCTTGTGAGGCTATTCTTGGGCCTAGCAAACACAGGAGTGGATGCTCACAGTCAGCTATTGGATGGAACACAGGGTCCCCAATGGAGGAGCTAGAGAAAGTACCCAAGGAGCTAAAGGGGTCTGCAACCCTATAGGTGGAACAACAATATGAACTAACCAGTACCCCCCGGAACTCGTGTCTCTAGCTGCAAATGTATCAGAAGATGGCCTAGTTGGCCATCAGTGGAAAGAGAGGTCCATTGGTCTTGCAAACTTTATATGTCTAAGAACGCCAGGGCCAAGAAGTGGGAGGGGGGAGGGAGAGAAGAGTGGGGGGGAAGGGCACGGGGGACTTTTGGGATAGCATGGGAAATGTAAATGAAGAAAATACCTAATTAAAAAAAAAAAGAAAAAAATATAACGTATAAAAGTCAATTAAAGAAGCCGGGCGTGGTGGCGCACGCCTTTAGTCCCAGCACTCGGGAGGCAGAGGCAGGCGGATTTCTGAGTTCAAGGCCAGCCTGGTCTACAGAGTGAGTTCCAGGACAGCCAGGACTATACAGAGAAACCCTGTCTCGAAAAAACCAAAAAAAAAAAAAAAAAAAAAAAGTCAATTAAAGTGCCGGGAAAATGGCTTAGTGGTTAAGAGAGGGTACTGTTCTTGAATAGGACCTGAGTTTAGTTCCAGCAGCCTGTGGTGTAGTGACAATTGCCTGTAGCTCTAGCTTCAGTGGATCCCACCCCTTTTTGGTCTCAGAGTACACAGAAAGGTATTTTTAAATATGTTATTTTTTAATCTATAGTTGCAACTCATTCATGTTACAATGAGAAATAACAAAGGAGGAAGGCTCATGTGTACACACATCTTCCCCCACAGACACAAATGTAATTTAAGCAACCTTAAAAACAAAGTAGTAGTTTTACTGTTTTATCTCAGACTATAATGGCTGTAGCCACAGAGTATGATAAGTGCTTAATTAACATGGAAAAGGCACTAAATTTGCCTGTATGTGTCTGTCTGTGTATGAAAAAATAGTGTATTTAGGATTCAATCCTATAATCTTGAAATGTTTCCTTTGTGAGTAATGAAGAATTACTATATATTCTTTATTTTTTATTAAAGTAATAGGTCTAAATATGCTGCCATCTTATACCTCACTATAAAAGATAGCTACTTTCTGCCTGCTACGCTGTTTGTAACCTGCTTTGTGATTGTGTATACCCATGTAAACAGTTATGGGGAAAAAGAGAGAGAGACAGAGACAGACAGAGACACTTAGAAGTTGAAATCAGGTCTTTTCCTCAGCCTTATTTTTTGAGATAGGCTATTTTACCAAACTTGGAGCTTGCCACTTGAGCTATTTTGCCTGACATGTGAGCTTCAGTAATATGCCTGTCTCTGCCTTCCTGATATTAGAATCATATACACATGCATGCTGACATAGCTAACTTCTTATGTAGTGCTGGAATCTGACCTGTGACCCCAGTGCTTGCTGTGTAGACGCTCTACTGAAGGAGCTGTCTCTCCAACCCAAAAGTTATACCTTTATTTATTGTTATGGATCTGCGCTCACTCAGATTCACCATGTCCATAAATTCATTTCAGCAAGAAGAAGCCTTTTCTTTTAGATACTGGCATCCATTGTGGGGCCAGAACCGCACCTGAGAGCACTTCCAGGATGTAGCACCTAGCCATATCAGCTCGAGGTTTATAAAGGCAAAAACCACAGATTGCATGTATTCTGTCTATGTGTAGGCAGGGTCTAATTTTTGCATGTATATCTTCGAGTTGCCATAGTCATCTTTTTGAGCAGAGTCAGCAAAAGTCAGCTTTTGATTACAAAAGTTGAAACAGCAGTTAGTGTTTTTGACCTACTACTCACTATCTTGGTAGAACAGCAAATTTTATAAGAACAGTTAATTTAAAAATAGTTTTCAATGTCTGGGGAAAAAGAGAAATGGGCTGTTAGGGTACAGCCTATTAAAGTTAAGACATTTTTTGCTTTTCAGTCTCTCAAACATAATAAGTCTAAACTTTTTTTTTAAGGTATCTACCTCACCAGCTTTTTTTAAAGATATATTTTTATTTATTTTATGTATATGAGTACACTGTAGCTGTCTTCAGACACACCAGAAGAGGGCATCTGATCGGAATTGAACTCAGGACCTTTGGGAAAGCAGTCAGCACTCTTACCCGCTGAGCCATCTCTCCAGCCCATAAGTCTAAACTTTAAATGTAATATTAACCACCACACCATAGTTATTCCTATAGCATTCAGAAATTCTTTAACACTTACTGTCATGCCAGTTCATTACAGATGCAATTGTAAACTTAATTTTAAAAATTAGTATGCAGGTCAAGCATAGTAGCCCTGCCTTTAATCCTAGCACTTGGGAGAAGAGTCTAAGGATTTCCAAAAAATCAGGCCAACCTGGTCTATATTGTGGGTTCTAGACCAGCTAAGGCTCCAGAGTAGTACCTTGTTTCAAAAATCTAGGGGGAAGAAAAGGTAAATGACTTTGTAAAGTTGTAGGCATGAAACTATTTCATTAAATAATATTCCAAAGTGGTTAACCTCCTGGTTCTTATGAAGTCACCTAGTGCATCTAAGCAGTGTTTCATATGTTAATGGCCGGATAAGAGGTGTGAACTCAGAAATGAACAAGTCATACATTGACTGTTTCCCCCTTGGCGCCTTTTTAAAAACTATTTATTGGTTCTTTGTGAATTTCATCTCATGCATTCCAGTCCCACTCTTCTTTCCCTTGTACCTGTACGCCACCCTTGCAACCTTCCCCTCAAGAGAGGAAAAGAAATCACTGTGGAAGCTGTAGTGTGTCATATAGTATATCCTTTTGTCCATACAGTGTACTTATGTATGATAATAAACCTAAAAGAAAAAGAAAAAATAATCTTATGACTTGATGGGATAGATGGGTGTGGTTATGTATGTATGCGTAAACCAAGGACCTTGTTGTCTTGTTGTCTCCCACCCCCCACCCCCCCACCCCCCGCTCCCCAGAGTTTCGCTGTGTAGCTTTGACTGTCCTGGAACTAACCCTGTAGACCCAGCTGGCCTTGAACTCACAGAGATCTACCTGCTTCTGCCTCCAAAGTGCTGGGATTAAAGATGTGTGCTGCCACTGCCCAGTTTGAGTTAGTTTTTTAAAAGTTATTTAATTTGATTTGCTCCTTTATATTTAGATAGCACAAAGCATTTATTTATAAACACTTGAGTCAAGTTATTGCTATCTTTAAGAAAAATACTTTCACAGATACTAAGCAAAGAATTTGCTTTTTTTTTCCCCTCCGAAAAATTTTATATCTTCTTAATAAACCAGAATTTCCAAATGGTATCATCTCAGCAACATTCATAGGATATTTGTACTAACTTAAGAAATAAGCAATATGTTTACCTTTTTAAGAGAGTGCTTTTGGGTGTCTGCTTGTTATTCTTTCAAATAACCATTCTACAGATTTGAACCCCTCTGTCATCTCTTAGTGCCTCGTCCTGAACTTACTTTGTTCAGGAATCTATTATGTGATTCCTCTTTGGTTCCCTGGTTTGCTGTGAAGAATGAACTTTTACAGTGAATCGTTTTCTGTCATACTATTTTATATGCTAAATATAACTATTTTAGAGGTGTAAATATTGCTAAAATTTTTGATCACTTTGATGCGTGTTGAGATTGCTTACAACACTGCACATAAGTGTGTGTTGCAGTATATGGTTGGTGGGGGTCAGAATAACTTTCCTGAGTTGATTGTCTCCTTCCACCATTGGTTCAGGAATCAAACTCAGGACTCCAGGCTTGTGTAGCAAGTGTTTTGTTTTTGAGGCAGACTCTTTCTACATAGTCCTGGATTTCCTGCATCTCACTATGTAGACCAGGCTGGCCTAGAACTTAGAGATTTGCCTTCCTCTGCCTCCTAAGTGCCGGGTAAAGGCATGTGCCTTTAAACCCAGCCTTGGTTTTTCTTGTTGTTTGATGTTATATTTTTCCTTGTTTTTACCTTAGGTCAGACAACTGGATTCAGCATTAGAAATTTGTAAGGAAGAACTTGCTTTGCATTTGAATCAATTGGAAGGAAATAAGGAAAAATTTGAAAGACAGCTGAAGAAGAAATCTGAAGAGGTAAGCTGCTTTTGCTGAAAGGACCCAGATATAGCTGTCTCTTGTGAGACTATGCCGGGGCCTAGCAAACACAGAAGTGGATGCTCACAGTCAGCTATTGGATGGATCACAGAGCCCCCAATGGAGGAGCTAGAGAAAGTACCCAAGGAGTTAAAGGGATCTGCAACCCTATAGGTGGAACACCATTATGAACTAACCAGTACTCCGGAGCTCTTGTCTCTAGCTGCATATGTATCGAAAGATGTCCTAGTCAGCCATCACTGGAAAGAGAAGCCCATTGGACTTGCAAACTTTATACGCCCCAATACAGGGGAATGCCAGGGCCAAAAGAATGGGAATGGGTGGGTAGGGAAGTGGGGGAGGTATGGGGGACTTTTGGGATAGCATTGGAAATGTAATTGAGGAAAATACGTAATAAAAAAAATATTAAAAATTAAAAAAAAAAAAAAAAGAAGCCGGGCGTGGTGGCGCACGCCTTTAGTCCCAGCACTCGGGAGGCAGAGGCAGGCGGATTTCTGAGTTCGAGGCCAGCCTGGTCTACAAAGTGAGTTCCAGGACAGCCAAGGCTACACAGAGAAACCCTGTCTCGAAAAACCAAAAAAAAAAAAGAAAATTTACAAGGGTTTTTTTTTTTTCTTTCTTTTTAAATGTCTGCGTTTTTTTTCTGCATGTACACCTGCACACCAGAAGAAGGCATTAGATCCCTTTCTAGATGGTCATGAACCACTTTATGGTTGTTAGAAATTCAACTCATGACCTCTGGAAGAGCAGCCAATGCTCTTAACTGCTGAGCCATCTCACCAGCCCCAAATTTACAAGTTTTTGCTCTTATTATTTTGTTTTATTTATTTATTTTTTAAAGATTTATTTATTTATTTATTATATGTAAGTATTCTGTCGCTGTCTTCAGACACACCAGAAGAGGGCGTCAGATCATTACAGATGGTTGTGAGCCACCATGTGGTTGCTGGAATTTGAACTCCGGACCTTTGGAAGAGCTAAGAGCTGTCAGGTGCTCTTACCCACTGAGCCATCTCACCAGCCCCATTTTGTTTTATTTTTACATAGTCTTTTCAATATACTTAATTTTGTTTGGCCTTTTTAAAGACAAGATTGGTCTAGAGTATCCATCGGTAACTTCAGACTTGCTATATAAGTAATGGTATAGAACTTATGAGCTTCCTGCTTCTGCTTGCTGAGTGCTGATGAGATAACAGACGTGTATAGCTATGCCTTTTGTGCTGCTGAGGACGGCATCCATGGCATGCTAGGTACCCCTTCTCTGTTACTGTGGTAAGACACCATGACTAAGGCAACATACAGAAGAAAGAATTTATTTGGGGCTTCCCCTTCAGAGGGTAAGAACCTATGGCCAACATGGCAGGGAGCATGGCAGCAGGCAGGCACTGGAGCGGTAGCTGAGAGCTTATATGTTGAGACACAGCCGTGAGGCAGAGAATTAACTACAAATGGATGAGTCTTTTGCAACCTCAAACCCTACCCCCAGTGATACCCATCTTCTTTTTTTTTTTTTTTTTTTTTTTTTTTTTGGTTTTTCGAGACAGGGTTTCTCTGTGTAGCCCTGGCTGTCCTGGAACTCACTTTGTAGACCAGGCTGGCCTCGAACTCAGAAATCCGCCTGCCTCTGCCTCCCGAGTGCTGGGATTAAAGGCGTGCGCCACCACCGCCTGGCGACACCCATCTTCTAACAAGGTCCCACTCCCTACTCTTTCCCAAACAGTCTCACCCACCAAGTATCCAGTGATATGTGCCTATGGGAGCCATGCTCTCTCAGACCACCATACTAGGCAGAATCTGTTAACAGCTGAGTTACAGCATCATCTCCTCAATATGCTTAAAAAGTACATCTTTATGTATAATATGTGTGACATTAAAAGCAAATTCTAAATTATATGTTCTTTAAAGAACAGACTATTTCAGTTCAGCATAAAATATAATACCTTAAAATTCAAATTGATTTAGTTTTTAGAATCAGAGTTATAAGTTACAAGCATTACAGAGTGATTTTAATACAAAATAAATAATATCTAAAGCATTGTTTTAGATTTAGGAGTATAAAATTCTTCAAAAATTTAATTTTTTTGTTTTTTTGTTTTTCTTTTTTTTGTGTTTTGTTTTGTTTTTCAAGACAGTGTTTCTCTGTGTAGCCCTGACTGTCCTGAACTCACTCTGTAGACCAGGCTGGCCTCAAACTCAGAGATCTGCTTCCCTCCTAAGTGCTGGGATTAAAGATGTGCACCATCACTTGCTTGGCAAAAATTAAAATTTCTGCTTCTGTTTCTTCTTGTTGTTTAATGATTAACAATCAGGTTTTAGAAGCTGAACATGGTGCCGCAAACTTAAACCCAGTACTTGAATGACTGACGCAGGAGAATCATGAGTTTTAAACTGACCCTGAACTACCTAGTTTTTTTTTTTTTTTAAGATATTTTCTTTATTTACATTTCAAATGTTATCCCCTTTCCTAGTTTCCCCTCTGAAAATCCCCTATCCCCTCCCTGAACTACCTAGTTTTAAGCTATCCATGATTATGTAGTGAGATACTATTTTTTTTTAAATCAGGTTTAGCAACTAAACTTTATTGAGATAAAATTTGCAGTTACTAGATTAAAGACCCTTTTTGACATCCTGAAGAGATAGCTCAGCAGGTAAAGCCAGTTTTGCCAGCCCCATGATGATCTGCACTCTATCCACGTGGTAGGAAAGAGGACTGCCTCCCAGGTTGTCCACTGTCAAGTATAATTCTGTCCTCTGCTTCTTCTCATGTATTTTTTTTTCTGAGACAGAGAAGGCTTTGATATAGTTCTAGCTAGTCTCTAATTCATAATTCTGCCTCAGCCTCCCAAGGGTTGGAGTTTTAGGTGTGGACTACCATACCTACCTTAAAGATATCTTTTAAAGAAATTTTGGAGACCAATGTACTGAAAGCTTAAATATTTAAAGTGAATCATTAAAATTTTATAGTTGATATTGTTATGCCTTTATGTGTTAGAATGTGAATATTCTGCATTTATTTGCTATAATATTATATAAACTATTATATTAACAGTATTTAGTATTATAAATATCACCTGATTTTATTATGTAGTGGTTTTGGTTTTATATCTGTAAAGGGGAATGGTCATCAAATGAAGTGTAGATTAACCCAGGGTTCCCCTTGTCCTTCCCGTTCTGAGATGGGTTGTAGAAAGCGTTCTTCCTATAGCATTAAAATGTGACATGATGTGTATACTCTTCCTACAAGGTCACATAAGAACAGTTTACCAGCCCATAGTATGAAAATGTCTTTCCTTTTCAGTATCCTAGCTGTCCAAAACAGTGTATCGCATAGGAACATTTCAGAAACATACCAAACAAGAGCCAACCCTATAAGCATGTCTACTTCATCTCCCCTGTCAGAATTATGAACCCTGCCCTTCTCTGTCCATGACCAACTATGCTGCTGTGTGAAAAGTGGGACAGTTAAGAAAGACTCCTTTTATGTTTGTTGTTTTTCATTTGAAACATTTCATTGTAAAAAGAAATGTGTATCTTTGCTAGGTATATTGTTTGCAGAAAGAGCTCAAGATAAAGACTCATAATCTTGAAGAGACGAGTGAACAAAATGCCATCCTACAGCACACTCTCCAGCAGCAGCAGCAGATGTTACAGCAGGAGACCATGAGAAATGGAGAGCTAGAAGATACTCAGAGTAAACTTGAAAAACAGGTATATATTCTTAACTAAAAATAGTTTGATTTTTTATGAAATAAAATTTAAAAATCATTTGCAGATGTTTGATTAGTAAACATAATTTCTTATGTAGTCAGACCTAGACCGCTTACTACCAAGGTCAGATTTCTTATGCTACAAAATTTTATTATAATGTAAATTTCTTGACTGAATTTTTTTTTGAATCTAAAGTTAATACCTATCTGAATTATTATGTTTTCTGAAGTCTCCTTTTTGAATAACACATGTAGTATGAAAAAAAAAAAAAGAATCCATTTCCCCCCCAAAAAAACTGCTACTGGGCTACGCAAATAAGTTTTGATCTCGGGATTATAACCAGTGGTACAGTTCCTGTCTAGTACACATTAGGCTTTGGGTTCAATTTTTAAGACCACAACCAAGATTTGTTTAAATTAAATAATGATGTTATCATTTCACTGAAAGAATTGTAGATAATTTGATACTAGAGAGTAATCTTTTCTCTCTGTCTTTTTTTTTTTTTTTAATGGTTTTCCGAGACAGGGTTTCTCTGTGTAGCCCTGGCTGTCCTGGAACTCACTTTGTAGACCAGGCTGGCCTCGAACTCAGAAATCCACCTGCCTCTGCCTCCCGAGTGCTGGGATTAAAGGCATGTGTCACCACGCCCGGCATCTTTTTTTTTTAATTCATTATTAACTTTGTCTCAATCTCTTTCATACATATTCCATTTTTTCTCTTTCATAAGAAATAAAATATATAAAAAATATAGATTTTCTGATTTCTTCTTAGTACATTATAGTTTTTAGTCATATATATAATTAAATATATATTATTAGGAAATAATATATTGGCAATACATATATATTCTGAATTCATCCTCAGCCACCCTCTCCCTTTTTTGACATGAGAAGAAAAAAAACCTTTTCAAATTGGGATAATAAAAAAGGGGAAATAGGGTGGAGAGATGGCCTAGCAGTTAACAGCACTGGTGCTCTTCCAGAGGACCTGGGTTCAATTCCCAGCACCCACCTGGCTGCTCACATCTGTCAAGCTTCAAGGGTTCTGACAACTTCACACAGACACACATGCAGGCAAAACACCAATGCACATAAATAAATTATTAAATAATTATTTTAAAAAACAATGAAAAGTAAAATGTTTAATGTTTTGTGTATTTCTTTCCCTTCCTCTGTGTTTACATTCCTTCCCTTTTCTTACTTGTGCTAAGGAATGAATTCAGGCCTCTCATGTGCAGCAGGCATGCACGGTCTCACCTGGACTGTTCAGTTCTTCTAACTCATTTTACTGGTACAGATGTGCAGCTACTGTAGGGAGATACAGGAGTAACTTATCTTAAAAGCTAGTTTTGTTCTTATTGTTTCAAAGCAGCTTCATTTATATTTTAATTTTATTACTAAATTTTTGAGATGGAGTCTTTTTATATTTTTGAGATTGGCCTTGAGCTCCAGGACTCAGGCACTCTTCTAGCCTCAGCCTTCCAATTGTTTGAGCTATAGTTACATTTCATCACACCAAAGCTTACCTTGAGTTTTAGAATACATCTAAAACTAAATGATAGATTAGACTACATATAAAGTATGTTTTTTCTGGATAGTGTTGGCTTGTAATTAAAT
Source organism: Mus caroli (assembly GCF_978045245.1). Classification (NCBI taxonomy): domain Eukaryota; kingdom Metazoa; phylum Chordata; class Mammalia; order Rodentia; family Muridae; genus Mus; species Mus caroli. The sequence goes on from NW_028227259.1 coordinate 112,564,934, forward strand.
TTAAACACTTAACTGAAAAATGCTTAACAGGTATCAAAGCAAGAACAAGAGCTTCAGAAACAAAGGGAAAGTTCAACAGAAAAGTTGAGAAAAATGGAAGAGAAATATGAAACAGCCATACGTGAAGTGGATTTGAAAAGGCAAAAAATTATCGAGCTAACTGGTACTGCCAGGTAAAATTTGAATATAGTAGTTTTATTAGCCTTTTCAATTATGTATTGGTAAGTTTGAGTTTCAGATTTAATAATATGCAGCGAGATTTCTTTCTGAGGAATTAACTTCTTCATAGCCTAAGTTCCTGTAGCATTTTCTTATATCTCCCTCATATCCTTCCTTTTTTCTTTTCTTTTTATCATACTACAATTTTTGCTTTCTTTTCTTAAAATAAGGACCCTATTTAGCTTATTTTAGGGTTCCCCACAACATTTAGTATAGTTTACAGGCACTCAGTAACTGCCGTATTAGATTATAAATAACACTGAAAGTTACTAACAGGCAAAGCTCTCCTCACACTGTGGAATCTCTCAGAGGACCTAATTGGGTATTTTCTTGTGGTGGTGGTGGTTGTTGTTTTGTTTCATTTGGTTTCTCAAGACAGGGTTTTTCTGTGTAGCTCTAGCTGTCCTCTAACTCATTCTGAGGACCAGGCTGACCTTGAACTCAGAGATCCACTTGCCTTTGCCTCCCAAGTGCTGGGATCAGAGATATGTACCATCACCACCCAGTCAGATTACTTAATTGTATGTAGGATAAATAAAATGGTTCTCAGCCTTGACTAGGCATTCAAAATTATCTCAGTAAAGTGACATAATTCTACCCCCATTTATACCAGTAGCCATCAAATGTGAACTTACATGCAGGAACTAAAACCTATGTCCCCAGATTTCCTTTGTCATTGACAGGGATTAAGTATTAAGATAGGGCCCTGGGCTTAGAGTAGAGCAGATACAGGCTTCTTAACAGTGCCAGTGACTTATTGTTCCTTCAAGATTTCTTTCCTATTGACAGGTATCTAGCCACTAATATAGCATTTCCACTAGTGACAGTTGTGGGGCCATGAAGACTGCTCACTCTGTAGCACTAGTGCTATCCTTGAAATACAAGGATACAAAATACAAGAATACAAGAAGTGCTGCATTTCCAATCCCAGGCCCATTGCTCTTTTCTCCTTTCCCAGCCAACTTCTGAAAACTCTTGTTGTACCTTTTGGAGCTCATACACATCTGCTATATTCTCTGCCTTTTCTTTTCTCTTACTATAATAAACCTCTGACATTACCCTGAGGACATTATTAGTTCTCTTGCAGGCTTCTAAACTAAAGAAACTTTTTCCCATGTTCTTATACCAGAGAGTCAAAGTTGTACTCTGAGCTAATGTCATCAGATAATGTCCATCTGACTTACTGTTCTCTCCAATATCAGCTCTGGTTCGTCAGTATTCACTTAACTGATTACTGTTATGACTTGCGTTTTCTTTTTTCTTTTTTTGTTTTTTGAGACAGGGTTTCTCTGTGTCGCCCTGTCTATCCTGGAACTCACTCTGTAGACCAAGCTGGCCTCGAACTCACCTGCCTCTGCCTTCCAAGTGCTGGGATTAAAGGCGTGCGCCACCACCACCCGACTGGAGTTTTCTTTTTTAAAGCTTTCTTCTCTGATTATTATATTTCCATCATACTTCAGACATCCCCGTAGTTTACCCTAGAGCTCACTGTTTCTAATATTTACTATTATTTCTAATATATTCCTACTCTGATTCTCTTTTTGCTTCCTTTCCTCTGTTTTGTCTTTGAGACAGGGCCTTAGTGTGTAGTTTGGGCTACTTCAAACTTACAAACTTTGTTCCTCATCTCTCTCCTCTGCTTGAACTGAGATTGTAGCTATTACTTTTCTTTACTGACCTAAAATCAAGTTAGTCACTAAAATCACTCTGTTAGCCTTCTCTTTGGCTTATGCTGACCAATCTAAGAATTTCTAATCACTTTTAAAACTAAAAGTCTTTTAAAAGACATTTTGATAATAAGTCTTTAATATAGTCTTTATGATAATTTATTTAGCCTCTTCATTAATCTTTCAAATAATGGAACTGTCACGTGCTTATCCTTGCATGTTCTCAATCTTTACAAAATTTTATAAAGTTAGGTGTAGTTAGACTGAAAATTTTAAAAGTATAATAGATGACTTAAAAATCTGAGTGGAGATTTTGCTAATATTTATCCTAGTAGAATTTACATACTTAAAGTAAGAGACAAGTCTTTTGGTTTAAAGTTGCCAAATTACATGTTCTATTCTTTGGTTTTTTAATTAGGCAAGCCAAACTTGAGATGGATCAGTACAAAGAGGAGCTGTCTAAAATGGAAAAAGAAATAATTCATTTGAAGCGAGATGGGGAAAATAAATCCATGCAGCTTTCTCAGTTAGATATGGTTTTAGATCAAACAAGAACAGAACTAGAAAAGACAACAAATTCAGGTAATCAACTAGTTAGCTGAATTTAACTTAAATACAATACTTGTGTGTGTGTGTGTGTATCTATATCTATCTATCTATCTATCTATCTATCTATCTATCTATCTATCTATCTATATATGGTGGTTTGAATAAGAATGGCCTCTCTAGGCCTATACATTTGAATCCTTTGTCATCAGGGAGTGGCACTACTTGTGAAGGATTATGGGCTGTGGCCTTATTGGCATAGGTATGGCCTTGTTTGGGGAAGTATGGTACTAGGGGTGGGCTTTAAAGTTTCAAAAGCCCAAGCCAGGTCCAGTTTAGCTTTCTTCTCCTGTCATTTTTGGATCAGGATGTAGGTCTCAGTTGCTACTCCATTTTCTGCTTGCATGCCATCATAGTCCCTACCACAGTGACAGTGGACTAAACTTTTAAAAGTGTAAGCAAGCCCTCAATGAAAGAAATATTTTCTTTCTTTTTCTCTAAGAAAAATATTTCTTTTTGTTTTATGTGCATTAATGTTTTGACCGAATGCATGTCTGTGTGAGAGTGACAGGTCACCTGGAACTGGAGTTGCAGACAGTTGTGAGCCACCATATGAGTGCTGGGAATTGAACCTCTGACAGAGCAGCCAGTACTCTCAACTGCTGAGCCATCATCTCTTCAACCCAAATGTTTCTTTAAGAGTTGCCTTGCAGGGCAGTGGTGGTGCACGCCTTTAATCCTAGCACTTGGGAGGCAGAGGCAGGCAGATTTCCGAGTTCGGGGCCATCCTGGTTTATAGAGTGAATTCCAGGACAGCCAGGGCTACACAGAGAAACCCTGTCTCAAAAAAACAAAAGTTGCCTTAGTCTAGGTGTCTCTTAATAGTAATAGAAGACTGACTAAGACATATTTAAGTGGAACAAAATGAACAGTTGTAATGGGGCTACAAGGGACAGTGTTCAGTATTTTGCCTCTTCTAGATAAATAAAAGTAGATATCCTTATTTATAAGGTTATCAGATTGGGTGTTTTGTTTTGTTTTGTTTTGTTTTTTGTCTTTTTAGAGTCTCATGAATCCCAGGCTGGCACCAGAACTATACAGAACTATATATGTAGTGAAGAACAATGAACTTCTGATCCTCCTGCTTCCCACCTCTCTAGTGCTAAGGTTAATTAATATACAGGTACCAACATGTCCAGTTTATCAGTACTGGAGAGTACGTCCAGGCCCTTGTGAGTGTTGGGAAGTATTCTTCAAACTGAGAGTTTCGTAGATTCTAGCCCACAGGTTGAATATTCTTGTGTGTGGATGCATACATATGTGTATGGTTTATTTACATGCTCATGTGATTATGTGCATTTTGGTCTATGTGCATGTGGAGGACAGAGTTTGAAGTTGAGTATATTCCTGGACTGCTGTTCATCTTATTTTTTAAGACAGGGTTTCTAACTAATTGGCAGGGCAATGAACTCCAGCAATCTGTCTGTCTACACCAGTACTTAATAGGGTTACAAATACAGTCTTATGTATGTATGTTTGGTAAGTAAACTTGGGTCCTTATGATCAAACAACTGATTTAATAACTGAAACATCTGCCCTGCCCCCTGAATATTATTAATTATACTTACTTATAAGTTCTTAATAAAAATGCTTACATATATTTTTTAATGATTTTATCTTCTTAATAGTGAAGGAATTAGAAAGGTTACAACACCACACAGAAACTGAACTAACAGAAACCACGCAGAAACGGGAAGCTCTCGAAAACGAATTACAGAATGCTCATGGAGAATTGAAAAGTACCTTAAGACAACTACAGGAATTGAGAGATGTACTACAAAAGGCTCAGTTATCATTAGAGGAAAAATACACTACAATAAAGGATCTCACTGCTGAACTGAGGTGAGTCAAATAATAAGAAAAGATACCATGTCGGGCAGTGGTGGCACATGCCTTTAATCCCAGCTCTTGGGAGACAGAGGCAGGTGGATTTCTGAGTTCGAGGCCAGCCTGGTTTACAGAGTGGGTTCCAGGACAGCCAAGGTTACACAGAAAAACCCTGTCTTGAAAAACAGAAAAAAAGAAGAAGAAGAAGAAGAAGAAAAGATACCACAATTATACATATTTCTCTGATTATTTTTTTCCATTCATTTTTTTATTAGATATTTTCTTCATTTACATTTCAAATGCTATCCCCAAAGCCCCCTACACCCTTCCCCCGCCCTGCTCCCCATCCCACCCACCTCTGTTTCCTGGCCCTGGCATTCCCCTGTACTGGGGCATATAATCTTCACAATACCAAGGGCCTCTCCTTCCACTGATGGCCGACTAGGCCATCCTCTGCTACATATGCAACTAGAGACACAGCTCTGGGGGGGGGGGGGGTACTGGTTAGTTCATATTGTTGTTCCTCCAATAGGGTTGTAGACATCTTTAGCTCCTTGGGTACTTTCTCTAGCTCCTTCGTTAGGGGCCCTGTGTTCCATCCAATAGATGACTGAGCATCAACTTCTGTATTTGCCAGGCACTGGCATAGCCTCACAAACGACAGCTATATCAGGGTCCTGTCAGCAAAATCTTTCTGGCATATGCAATAGTGTCTGGGTTTGGTAGTTGAATATGGGATGGATCACCAGGTGGGGCAGTCTCTGGATGGTCCTTCCTTCAATCTCAGCTCTGAACTTTGTCTTTGTAACTGCTTCCATGGATATTTTTGGTTTTCCTTCTTTTTTTTTTTTTTTTTTTTTTTGAGACAGGGTTTCTCTGTATCACAAGGCTGTCCTGGAACTCACTCTGTAGACCAGGCTGGCCTCAAACTCAGAAATCCACCTGCCTCTGCCTCCCAAGTGCTGGGATCAATGGCGTGCGCCACCACGCCCGGCTAGTTTTCCTTCTTCTTGAGTTTCATGTGTTTTGCAAATTGTATCTTGGATATTCTAAGTTTCTGGGCTAATATCCATTTATTAGTGAGTGCATATCATGTGTGTTCTTTTGTGACTGGTTACCTCACTCAGGATGATACCCTCCAGATACATCCATTTGCCTAGGAATTTCATAAATTCATTCTTTTTAATAGCTGAGTAGTACTCCATTGTGTAAATGTACCACATTTTCTGTATCCATTTCTCTGTTGAGGGACATCTGGGTTCTTTCCAACTTCTGGCTATTTTAAATAAGGCTGCTATGAACATAGTGGAGCATGTGTCCTTATTACAAGTTGGAACATCTTCTGGATATATGCCCAGGAGAGGTATTGCTGGATCCTCCGGTAGTACTATGTCCAATTTTCTGAGGAACCACCAGACTGATTTCCAGAGTGGTTGTACAAGCTTGCAATCCCACCAGCAATGGAGGAGTGATCCTCTTTCTCCACATCCTTGCCAGCATCTGCTGTCACCTGAATTTTTGATCTTAGCCATTCTGACTGGTGTGAGATGGAATCTCAGGGTTATTTTGATTTGCATTTCCCTGATGACTAAGGATGCTGAACATTTTTTCAGGTGCTTCTCAGCCATTCGGTATTCCTCAGTTGAGAATTCTTTGTTTAGCTCTGTACCCCATTTTTAATAGGGTTATTTGATTTTCTGGCGTCCAATCCTATTCTTTTTTTTATCCAGTTTATTAGCAGATCTAGTCAACCTGATTTCTAAAATATATTATAAAATTCATTGACTTTATATTACCACTATGCACAGACCGTTATTGTTTCTTTCATAGTGTTTAGCTAGGCCTTCCTAATGGACTCCTTATATGTTCTTATTTTATTACTAATCCATTTTCCATAGAATTTATGTTTCTGATTATAAATGTAGATCATGTTGATTTTTAATGGCTTCCTAAAGCATCCCCAGTAAAATCTTAATTCCTTTGGACATGAAACATGAAGATACAACTTCATTACTAAATAGATTTGTTCTTACCAAACAAACAAAACAAAACAAAAAAAACCCCAAAAACAAAAACCAGAAAATACCAAGTATTAGGAAGTATGTAGAGAAATAAAATTCCCATTTATTGCTGTTAGAAAAACAAAGTAATGATAGCCACTGTGGGAAATAATTGTAATTTCTTGATAACTTAGCAAGAAATTAATAATTTTCCTGGTCATATATCTAAAAGCATTGAGAATGGTCCTTTGAACAAGAATTATACACCAGTGTTTATAGCACCTCTCTACAATAGCCAAAAATGTGGTAATATGTCACCATTGACGAATGGGTAAAGAAAATATGGTGTATCCATGCAAGGGGTATTGTTTAGCCAGAAAAGCAATAAAATAGTGATAACCCAGGCTACAAAGTAGATGAACCGTAAAAACATCATGCTAAGTCAGAGAAGCCAAGCACTTGGGGCATAATTTTGTTTATATGAACAGTTTCTGGAACTGATAAGTCTAATAGCAAAGGTTGGTACTTGCCAGGAACTAAGGGAAGGGATAACAGAAAAATAATCCCTGAAGGATATGGGATTTACCTGTGTAAAACAGTATTGGAAACAGATAATGGTGATGCTACATAACACGGTAAATGTAATTAATTCAGTTGAATTATGCACCTTAAATTGTCCAAAAGGATAATATTTTATGTGTTTAACCACAGACTGCAGTTTTTTAAAACTCCAGGCCTCTAGAATACCAACCCTGTATGATCAGGTTTCTGTTTTCCTGGCCTCATTTCATACTGTTCTTGCTCTGTTTTGTTTTGAGGGGTGTGTGTGTGTGTGTGTGTGTGTGTGTGTGTGTGTGTGTGTGTGTGAGATGTGTATGTATGTATTATCCTATATAGTGAGAGCACATGGTCTGTGTGGTCAGAGAGTGATGTTGCTGTCTTCCTCAGTTTCTCTGTACTTTATATGTTAAGATAAAACCTCCATAGCCCTAACCCTTAGTAAACCAGCCAAATTGTTCCAGGGAACCCATCTCTGTGTGAGTTAACTTTCGTTGTCAGGCATTTTCTTTATACATCATTCCTTTGGTTTAAATACTTTCAATCGGAATTAACTACACGCGTTCTTTTGCTTTTAATTATGGGAAACAATAACAATAAAGAAGTTATAGTTTCATATTATCTACTTTGACCTTTTTCTTTTGACAAACTTTAGAGAATGTAAGATGGAGATTGAAGACAAAAAACAAGAACTTATTGAAATGGATCAGGCACTTAAGGAGAGAAATTGGGAGCTAAAGCAAAGAGCAGCTCAGGTTGTTTTTCCCTAATTATATTTGTACAAATTTTCTACTATGGGATAATCATGAAGGGTTTTAAAAATTGCCATTTTTTTCTGGATATAAATATGTAAGATTAGAAATACAACTTTTTTTTATTTTTAGACAAATTGCTGTTTGACCTGTTTGGCCATGAGTTTATACTCTTGCCTCAGATTCCAAATGATGGGACTATAGATGCTTGGCTGAAAGACTTTTTTGTCTTTCTGGAAATTACATAGGGAGGTAAATTCTTTATGATTAAACTACAACTCAGCTCAGCCAGTACCTTTTGAGAGTAAGGGTTCACCTGCAGCCCTTTATATTATTTATTGTATATCAAAAGAACATGGGATGGAACACATTATTGTGAGCTAAATGTTGGAGGAATGAGGCATTATTTAGCAGTTTTTATTCTAATATAAATTGACACCTGAATCCTTTTATTTTACTTTACATCTTAAGTTTCTATAGCATATATGTAACATATGGAAATTCAAGTCCCTACTTGAAAAATACTTCATTTGGAATAAACTTATCACTTATTGATTTCTGTAGTGAATGTATATTCTAACCACACAAGTGTTTGTATTACAATAAAATTGAGCAACCAGCTTGATACTACTTTTGTACTTAGGTTACACATTTGGATATGACTATTCGTGAACACAGAGGAGAAATGGAGCAAAAAATAATCAAATTAGAGGGTACCTTGGAAAAATCAGAACTAGAACTTAAAGAATGCAACAAACAGGTAATTATTTTAAAATTTTGTATTTTATATTGTTTAAAAACTAATACTATGTCCACATACACCACATGCAGTGTTTTTGTTGTTTATGGTGATGCATGTTGCTGTGCTACCCACGTTGGCCCTGAATTCCTGTGTGAGGGATCCTCCCGTCTCTCCTCACGAGTTTCTAGCTGTGCGTGGCTAGTATGCATGGCTGTGGTGTGTTTATAGAATGCACGTGATGGAAACATTACATACTTTTATTCATCTTATACATTCTACTTAATACTTGCTTTCTCCTCAATGTTATTTTGATTGTAATTTCTTATATCAATGTATCTAATAGACTTATCACACTATGTGTATGTTTGAATAGTTATAAAATATTTCTGGGAGGATTTAAAAATATTTATAGAACCTAGTTGTCTAAAAAAATCATGTGGGAAAGAAACTTTGTGTTCTCTATATTTTTTTATCTTATATATATTTTACCTTTAAAATTATAAGTTGTGTTTTACATTTGTTTACTGTACTTGATGTATAAATAGTAATTGAAACAGTTACAGATGGGAAGAACTATCAGAGGCTTGTTCACAAAATAAGCCAAGAGATGCCAATAAAAAAGAGAATGGTGGTTGTAGCCCACTATTCTTATAATCTTTAAATGCAGTTGGAGTATTTGATTCCTGACTGTGACAAGTCGGCCCTGGAAAGAAACAGCTATGGCTAGATGCCATCTGTAGAGGAGGGCTATCATTTGAACTGAGGTACTCTGGGCCTGAAAACAAGGAACAAGCTAGCCTCTAGGTGGAAACAGCTGCCTTAGGTAACATGAACGGGAAGAGGCTAAGACATGGGGATGCTGAGAAGCTTAGGTGGCTCGAGGCTTGGACTCTGAGTACTTTTTTTCCTGCTTTCTGTAGTGAGGTGCAGACTTCAACACTTAGGGTAACTGAAGAGAGTGATAGCTCCATGCCTGCAGTTAGCAGTTGGCTCTAAGTCTAGGGACTGCATTTTTGCCATGTTTTTCTACTAGTAGGACCTGAAGTTCAGGTCCCATGGGTGCACTCACAATTTCCAGAGAATCCTTCCTCCTGGGGGTATTTAGTGTTGAGCAGGGTTTGAAACTTGGATTAGTCAAACGCTTTCAGAAAAAGTAGTAGCCATTCCACTACAAAGAGGGAAGTCTTTGGAGTCTGTGAACCTGCCTGGTCTACAAGCTGTGAAACTAAATGGAGCCAGAAGTGATTTTTGGTATATAAAAAGAGGAAATCCATAGAATAAATGAAGCCTTATTGTATAACTGACCCCTGGTCCCAAGAATCAGCTTCAATAGTACAAAAATAAGAGATTGAAACTTGAACTGACTAACTTCCCACCTGGTAGACTTCAATACCAAAGGACCAAAAGGAAACTATTCCAATACTTGTATTTTATTTAACTAAAAATGCTTTTCTGGCCTGGGTGTGGTGGTGCACGCCTTTGATCACAGCACTTGGGAGGCAAGGGGCAGGTGGATCTCTGTAAATTCAAGATTAGCCAGGTCTACAGAGTGAGTCCAAGACAGGCCGAGGCTCTAAAAGCATAAAACAGCTTTTCTACACCTCCCTTTTCTGTGCCTGTGTTCCCTCCCCTTTCTTTCTTTTTTTCGTTTTTTTGTTTTTCGAGACAGGGTTTCTCTGTATAGCCCTGGCTATTCTGGAACTCACTCTGTAGACCAGGCTGGCCTTGAACTCAGAAATCCGCCTGCCTCTGCCTCCGGAGTGCTGGGACTAAAGGCGTGCGCCACCACGCCCGCACCCCCCCCTTCTTAAATTATACTTTTAACATTATGTTTATCTTATTGTAAAAAAAAAAAAAACAGCTCATGCAGTTTTGATTTTCACATTAGAGTATCCTCTAATCTAATTTTGTTTACATTTTTGCTATATGATTAGAATTTTTATCTCTTGCTCTTCTCATTCGGTTTCTACTATTTTTTCCTTTTAAGATAGCTTTTTTTCAGCTGGGCGGTGGTGGCTCACGCCTTTAATCCCAGCACTTGGGAGGCAGAAGCAGGCAGATTTCTGAGTTCAAGGCCAGCCTGGTCTACAAAGTGAGTTCCAGGACAGCCAGGGCTACACAGAGAAACCCTGTCTTGAGAAGATCAAAAAAAAAAAAAAAAAAAAGCTTTTTTCTTTTCTCCCTGTTCCTCTTCCTTTCCTTCATTTAGCTTAGTTTTATTTCTATCTTTGCTCACTTTTTAACTTCAGAGCTTACTCTACATGATTTTTGCCCTTTTTAAAAATTATTATTCCATGGTCATCAGTAGGAAAATGGATGGAAATTGTTAGGTAAAGGGAAATAAGCTACAGACAGAAAAGCAAGTATTGCTTGTTTACTCTATGGAAGGAATCGTTTCAAACAGGAATTATGACACTAGAGAAATGGCTCAGTGGATAAGTACTGGCTGTTCTTGTAGAGGACCCAGATTTGGTTCTCAGCACCCACATGGTGACTTACAACCATTCTTAATACCAGTTTCAGAAGATCTGAGCTTTGTGGGCAGTCAAATACTCATACATATAAAGTAAATCTAAAGACAAGGTTTAGACTAGAAAATAGCCAAACTAGAGTGACAAGGATATTGAGAGAAGGTAATTCAGAGTGGATATGAATTAGCAAAGTACAAGACTGATTCTATTAAAATGACACATGGACCTGTTACTTACTATGCTAACTAAAGGAAGAATTGTGATTTAGATTTTCATCTTTCAGTGGATTTTAAGTGTGCATAAAATATATAATCATCTTAAGTATAATTTGTATACTTATAAATTATGCTTGCCTTAAAAAATACCTCTTTTTGTTTTTTTGAGACAGTATTTCTCTGTGTCCTTGGCTGTTGTGGAATTTACTTGGCAAACCACATACATCTATTTTACTCTGCTTCCCAGGTGCTGGGATTAAAGGTGTGCACCGTCACACCCAGCAAAAAAGTACAGTTTAAACTAGACATTTAGTTTTATTTTATGTGAGTGGGTGTTTTGCTTGCATATATGTTTGTGCATCATGCATCCTCGAGAGGCCAGAAGAGGGCACCAAATCCCCTGCATCTGGAGTTACATACATTTGTGAGATGCCACACAGGTGCTGGGAACTGAACCCAAGTCCCTGGCAAAAGCTATAAGTACTTTAACCACTAAGCCCTCTCTTTAGCCCCATAAAAATACATATTTTTCTATTTTAATTTTAGCTTTTTGTTGTTGTTGTTATTTTTGTGACAAGGTCTTACTGTATAGTTTAATCTGGCTTTGAGCTTCTTACCCCTCTGCCTCAACCTCTAAAATGCTGGGATTATAGCTATGCTCTGCCTACTTTTATATATTTTAGACGTAAGTGTTTAAAATTTAATTTAGAACACAACTATGAGTAAATTATATTTTCTTAGTTGTGTTAATAATGGTCATCTGTTTGAAATTCAGGTAGAAAGTTTAAATGAAAAGTTGCAAAATGCCAAAGAACAGCTTCGAGAAAAGGAGTTTATAATGCTCCAAAATGAACAGGAGATATCACAACTGAAAAAGGAAATCGAAAGAACACAACAAAGGATGAAAGAAATGGAAAGTGTAAGTAAAGTATTTTCCCCATAAGGGAAAAGTAATGCCATGAATATGCTGTAAACACCTTGGTTTTAAAATTCAGAAACTGTGCTCTAAGTTTTTAAAAACTAATTATTTGTGTCAGATGCTATTAATTCTTTTGACATTTAAAAATTTTTGATTATTCTGGTTTTGATATGGGCAAGGACATAATAAATCCACAGTATATGCTTTTGTATCAGTTAAATACTAATTCATCATAAATATGCTCTGCAGTAGAATTGAGATACAGAACTAACAAGTTAAAGGAACTTGAGGAACTTCACCCAGAAGATGAAAAAGGATAACAGTATTATTTCAACTAAGTGCATTGTGTTGCCAGAGGAACATAGTGCTTTGATGACTTTATATTAATTTCATGTATATTGATTGTTGAATCTATTCAATACCCTGGTCTTTTTAAAATGTGAACTTGTTTCTGTGAGCTTGAAAGACCTCCGAAGGGAGACCCTCACTCAAGTCTCAGGATAATAGCAGACCCCCAAGAACTCACGAGAAACCAAACTTGATGCAAACCACATGAGGCTTTATCCGGGGAAAGCCAGAGCTCTGGGGACGACTCGTATCCCACACAGGGGTAGAGGAGTCGATCTAGAGGGGAAAGGGGTCCCAGTTTTTATAGGCCCTCAGGGGGGAAAGGAGAAGGGGGGAAGTAGGGGATTTCCTGATCTAAACAATATCTATTCTCAAGAAATGGGTATGGGAGGGGTACAAGGAAAGAGTCTGGTGCAGGTGCAGCAACTCCGGATTGGCCCCGGCTGTGGTTGCTGGGGAGATTTTCCGACTCTATCCCAGCAACCAATATCACAAACACCTGGCAATGGGCTCATCAGTGGGCACACACATGGGTTCAAGGAACCATCAGTACATTGACAGACACACGGGTTCAAGGAGTGGCCAGAGCATTGTGCACCTCTATTTTTCTAAACCAGCGAAGCTAGTTCTGCTAACAATGAAATCTATTTTGCCAATTTCAGGGCTTCTGTGACCTTTTACATTCTGTCAGGATCTTTCAAGCTCTAATAGACATAACTTTTTCATTGGCAAAAACTCAATTGTTGTAATTCCACAGTAATTATTGGATTTGATTGATTATGTCTCTCCCTATAGAATTTAGTGTGGACACTTTGTCTCCTTTTTCATTTACGTTTTCTGCACACTCAGAGCTGTCTATTATCATATAGTAAGCATAAATTAGCTTTTATTGATTGAGTTAATTATAAACATAACTCAAGCAGAGTCTATAAGAGCAAGTTTGGAAAATAGTGATGTGGAAATGATTAATGCCCCTATCATGTGGGTTCCCTAACAGTGAATGCCTAAAAGTGTTTGCAAAGGTAATTATATTCATTTATATCCTGGGCCTCCATGACCTGCCTTTTTTACCTTTTGTCCTTGAAGTCAAATGCTATTCCTCTACCCTGCCTTTTTGTACTGAATTAGAACTGACCTTGTGCCAGGCAGTGGTGGCCCACACCTTTAATCCCAGCACTTGGGAGGCAGAGGCAGGTGGATTTCTGAGTTTGAGGCCAGCCTGGTCTACAGAGTGAGTTCCAGGACAGCCAGGGCTATACAGAGAAACCCTGTCTTGAAAAAACCACCACCACCACCAACAACCCCCCCCCCAAAAAAAAAAACCAAAATGGACCTTGTATTTTTTTCTTCTTAGAAGCATTACAAGTTTATTATCCAAAAGGTTTTTAGCTAGTATTTTGAGTTTCTTAATGAATTCCTGTTTCATATTTATCATATGTATCTCATCTGAAGATAATTTATAGACTATTTTTAAATAAGTTTTACAGTGTAGAATTTTCTACCTCTGTCAAATTAAAACTCACAAAATTGCTTCTGCTTTTTTTTTAATATTCCAGATTTTAGATTTCCAGATAAGAAATTCTTAACCTGTCCTTTACTAGGAATTTAAATCGCTAATTTAATAATAATAATTCAGAGGGAATAATAGCGGAGTGACAAGTTTCACCTTCATAGAGAATTCACAACCCAGCTGTGTAGATTAATAGTGAATTTTAATGCCAATATTTATCTGCCCACCTGCCTGTCTGCCTGTCTATCTACCAACCATCTGTCTGTCTGTCTTTCTATCATCTATCTATCTATCATTTGTCTGTCTATCTATCAATCATCTGTCTATTCATCTATCATCTGTCTATCTATATCATCTATTATTTGTCTGTCTATCTACATCTGTCTGTCTATCATCTATCTATTATCTGTCTATCTTAGGACTATGTATGCATGTATGTAAAGCCTGAAAACAAGCTTGGTTGTTATTTCTCAAGAGGTCATTTCTCAGGATTCTCAAGAATCCACCTATTGGGTTTTGTTGTTGTTTTGCTTTGTTTCTTGACAATTTCTTACATAGACCAGACTAGTTTTGAACTACCTTTGTAGTAAAAGATGACCTTAAAACTCTCTTCCTGACTCTTCCTTCCCCCAAATCCTGGGATTGTGTTGTGTACATGCTTGTTTTAATGTGGTACTGAGGAGAGAACCCAGATTTGTGGGAATGCTAAGTCATGCAGAATATTTCAGTAAGAGTTTCTAAGCTGGGAGTTGTAACATCTCCCCCTCCCCCTCCCCCTCCCTCTGTATTGGGGTATTCTTTGTATTTTTTTTAATGTCTTTAATTTAAAATCTCATATTTTGTACTGACAGACAACACATGTCAATTTGGAATAGTCACAGTTTAAGAAGAGACCTGAAAGCCACCTAAAAATTTCAAGTATCCTGAGTGAAAGATGTTGGTTATTTATCTACCCATACATATTAAATTGCTGTTGTTCCTTATGCTCAATATACCATAGATTAAAGAAACATGGTTGCCAAAATTTACTCCTTATGAAACATTAAACTGATGATCACACTACGTCTGCCAGTCAGTGACAACAGCAATGTCTGACCCTACCCCTGTACATTTCCAGATACTAACTAAAAAGTGGTCAGTGTTTTCTTCACAGTATTTACTACAAATACTGTTTTATTTCCTCACTTAAGCTGTGTGCACACAAGTGTTCCTTCCATGTTGCTTCATCAAAGAAGAAACTACACTATCTTGATTGACTTTATTTCCTTTGGCCTCAATAAAATATATTACAGATATTAAGTGCCTGTAAATGCCTGGCTATGGACTGATTATGAGTCTCAAACAGCTTATCCTCATTATCACCTTCTGGTTAGGCATAACACATTCCACATTTTTATCAATAAAAGGTACCTCCGTGAACTTCTCTCTTTCTCTGCCCACTTTTGTTCCTCAGATGAAAAACACTCAGACAGCTTTATTATTTTAGAACTTGCCAGATAGCACAATTGCTGGGCACGGAATCTCCTGCCCTAACCTTATCAGCTAACCTATAGCAGCCATCAGCAGAGGCCGCTGGTTCTAGCTCCCCTAAGATCTTACATGGTTGTTTTGTGCTTCTCCTTCCAAAGCCTGGCTGAAATGACCTGTTCTTTCCCTGGGTCTCTTTTTTCCTTCTCCTGGGACCCAGAAGTCCCACCTGTTTCTTCTGTCCAGCAGTTGGCTATAGGCCTTCTTTATCGATACAAGCAAGAACCAAGTAGGGAGTCAGCACCTTTCCCTACATTAACTTATAGTGGTACATGCTTATTTTATTGTAGATTTTATAAAGGTGTTTTTAGGGGAGTTCTCTTATGAAAACAAAGAAGTAAATCATAAGTATATATTTTATAACTATAAATTTCATTTTGAAACCCACAAATGTCTTGTGCTTTTCAGGTTATAAAAGAACAGGAAGACTACATTGCTACCCAGTACAAGGAGGTCATTGATTTGGGGCAAGAATTGACGCTAACCCAGGAGCAAATGCAGAACACTCATTCAGAACTGGTGGAGGCTCGTCGCCAAGAAGTGCAAGCACAGAGGGAAATAGAAAGGCTTGCTGGTGAACTGGAGGATATAAAACAACTCAATAAAGAGAAGGTAAACCTATCCTATATTACTGAAGAATTTAAAAAAATTTAATTCCTTTTTATTTTATTTTTTTTTTAAAGATTTATTTATTTATTGTATGTAAGTACACTGTAGCTGTCTTCAGACACTCCAGAAGAGGGCGCCAGATCTTGTTACGGATGGTTGTGAGCCACCATGTGGTTGCTGGGATCCGAACTCTGGACCTTCGGAAGAGCAGTCGGGTGCTCTTACCCACTGAGCCATCTCACCAGCCCTAATTCCTTTTTAAAAGAAGGCAGATAATAAAGCTCGTCACCAAACCACCAGTACTTAACCTTTTTATTTTGTACTGTGTTGTACTATAGTGTGAATGTATTTTTTTTAAGTTATCACATGTTTATTCTAATATGTGGAATCTTGGTGCAAAAAGAGATGAGTAGGGAAGAAGGGGGCGCCTGAGGAAGGGAAAGTAGAAGTAAGAGAATGTAGTTGGTGTTGGGTGGGTTTGACACAATTAATACATAATAGAAATGATTTATATATAAATTATTTTGACATTTTAATAATTCAAAGACTTTCATAACTTTGTACTTTAACATTACTGTGGTGGTTCACATATGCTAGGCCCAGCTACTGGCACTAATAGGAAGGGTAGCCTTGGAGTGAGTGTGGTGTCATTGGAGGAAGTGTGTCACTGTGGTCAAGGGCTTTGAGACTCTCCTCCTTGCTGCCTGAGGTCAGTCTTCTCCTGCCTTTGAACAAGATGTAGATCTAACTCTCAGGTCCTTTTCTACCATCATACCTACCCTCTGTCATGCCTCCTGCTATGATGACAGTGGACTAAATCTCTGAACCTGTAAGCCAGTCCCAATTAAATGTTGTCCTTTATAACAGCTGCCTTGTCATGGTATTTCTTCACAGCAGTAAAACCCAAACTAAGACAAATACCACAATGGCAATAAAATAGAAGTATATATTTCCTCTAATTAATTACTCTGTAGTAAACCATCATGTTTAACTTTTTCATGAACAATGTTTTCTAGTTCCCACTACAGTTGTCTCAAATACTCTTCAGTCGCTGTGAAGATACATGTATTTCATGTCACCAGACTGTTCACTTAAAAATGGTTAAAATAGTAGAACCAGGTGTGGGAGTCTACATTTGTAATCCCAGCACATAGTCAACCTAAGAAGGGGAAGCTCTAGCTTGAGGCTAACCAGGGCTACAAATTATTTTAAAAATAGTACATATTACTATGATTTTTAAAATAAGCTACTAATATTGTTCTTAGCTTTTAAATTCTTTATAATATAACATTTTATAATAAAAACCCTTCAAAAATGAACTCTGGCCACACTAGTTCTCAATAAATTGAGTTATGTAGCACTTTAGATGTTCAAGTGTTTGAGCTATCTTCTAAATTAAAAACTGTCAAAATTTCTTTATTGTTCATCTTTGTATGTATTTATTTATTTTTATTTTTTTAAAAACCTTATTTCAGAAGCTTTGTGATGGTAAAGTACTATTAAAAATCAAGAGTACTAATAAAAATTTATTTTCTCAGAAATACATTTAGCAACTTGTTTAAAGAGAATTTAGATTGATTTATTTTTAATTACTTAGACCTTGAGAAAAATTTTATTTTATTCTGGAAGTTCTTACTCTTTTTCTACTTTCCTGTACACTTAATAATCCATCACATAGTAAAAACAGTTCTCCTTTAGCTTGGTTAGGTTAGCTGTGTTTTTATTCAGATTTCTGGATTATTAGAGCAGTTAAGAATATGTAGGAAAATTTATTAGCAATGTAACAGACATTAGGCTGTTTACCTAAAAAGGGAAGTTGTCTACTGTTATCTCATTGTGTTCTTCTTTGATAATGTCTGAGGTTAGTATAATTGCTTTTATTTGATAAACTAAGATCACTTAATTTCAAAGTGAGTTTAAATGGGAGATTACTTAAAATGCAAGTTTTACATTTTAATCCCAAACTAATTATAGATTCATGTTTATCTTTTGGTTTGGGTCAAACCTGGATACTTTTTATGAATAATCTAATTAGAATTGTATTTAGTCTTTTAACATAAGTCATTTATTAGCTCTTCAACTCTTCAACTCACATAAATGGCCAGGCCCCTCCCCTGGGGACCTCCACCACCAGATTTAACCTATAGAATACTCTCATTGCCCTAATGGCTGACCCAGCCCCTGCCACACAGAGTACAAAGCTCAAATTCTGGTCTTGAAGTCCTAGCAATCCCCACCTTGGAAGTCTTTACCCTGGAAAGCTTCTCCCACCCCCACGCCCATCATTAAGGTCATCATTTAAGGACTCAGTCCTTTGCTGCTTATCACCCAAGCAGAAGCAACCACCCTCCTGGGCATTCTCCTCCCAATAAATCTGTTGCATGAGGTTTGTTGTGTGTTGTGACTACCAGGATTCCTTTCTCCTCAGAGCTGTAGCACAATACTTATAGTCCATCCTCTAGTTTTTTTTTTTTTTTTCAATTAGAGGGAGAATTAAAATAATAGAATACATGGTTTTATTGTTATTGTTGGGGCAATGTATGTGTCACTTCCCACGTAGTTTTTATTAGTTTTGACTGGTTATGATTGGGTAGCAGATGTTTATGACTCTTGTTGAGTTATTTCAAAACTTTTAACTTAGTTCTTACTTTAAAATATTTCCATCCATATTTCACTAGTGTTTCCTCTTATCCATGAGAAATGCACATTTTAAAGACCTTTAGTAGATGTATGCTGAGCTCTACACACATACACTGTACTCTTTGAGATGGGCACTTTCAGGCCATTATTAAGTCAAAAGAGGGTTCCTGGAACACAGTTAATTTGATAGTAGTTATACTGGACAAACAGACGATTCATGCCATGGTAGACTGAGCAAGAGATACAAGCTTTCTTCAAGCTGCTCATAATAGCCCACAATTTGAAAACTATAAGTTGTTTATTTCTGTAATTTCACATTTATTATCTTTGGACTGTGGATGACTGCAGGTTGCTGAAACTGTAGAAGGTAAAACAACAGAGAACAAACCCTTTTATTCAAGGGGAGACTACTGCATGTGGTAAAGTCTTATAATTAAAATCATAACCACAACTTGCATTGACCAACATAAATAGGTTTGAATAAAAATACAAATCAGGCTGGAGATATGGCTCAGCAGTTAAGAGCAGCCTTTCCCAGCATCTACATGGTGGCTAATGACTGTCTGTCTAACAACTATCTGTAGCTTTGGTTTCAGGGGATCCAACACTCTGTGTTGGCGTATGTAAGTACCAGGCACACAAATTTTGTGGTGTGTGTGTGTGTGTGTGTGTGTGTTCGTTCGGAACAAAACACTCCTACAGATTTTTTAAAAATACAAATCATTCCTATAAAAGCAGATAATTTATATGGTAAGAAAAAACTGCACAGACACACCTGAGAGCAGGTTGTTATCTGCCAAAGTGGAAATCATTATTTGCCAAAGTTCGGCATTTTATGGTTTTTTGTTTCAAGAAAGGATTGGCTCATTAACTTATGTAGAATATAATGTACTTCTTTTGGTCATCTCTGAAACATCTATATTCAAAAGTGTACTGTATAATAAGCTAGTGTTTTACATGAAAACTAGCTTGCTTCCATTAAGGCACTGAATTGTTTTAACTATGCTAAACCAAATAAGCTCCCTACATTCCATTTATTTAATGTGTCGTTTTTAAGGAAGCGCATGGAAATCGTTTGGCTGAAGAACTGGGGGCTTCTCAAGTACGTGAAGCTCATTTAGAAGCAAGAATGCAAGCAGAAATAAAGAAATTATCCTCAGAAGTAGACTCTCTGAAAGAAGCTTATCAGATGGAGGTAAAGAAAAATTAAATTTGTGTCAGTAGCCCCCACTAGCATGAATTGACTTACTAGGATGAAAACATGAGTCTAGTTTTTGAAGTGTTCATTGTAATCTTTAATGCAATTAAAAGGCTGTTATGCTCTGGAGTTAAGAGGCCTAGCTCCTAGCCGGGTGTGGTGGCACAGGCCTTTAATCCCAGCACTCGGGAGGCAGAGGCAGGTGTATTTCTGAGTTCGAGGCCAGCCTGGTCTACAAAGTGAGTTCTAGGACAGCCAGGGCTAAACAGAGAAACCCTGTCTCGAAAAAACAAAACAAAACAAAACAAAAGAACAGTACTACTAATTAGAATATTTTTCTTTCTTTTTTAAAGATTTATTTATTTATTTTATGCATATAAGTACACTACCATTGCTCTTTTCAGACACACCAGAAGAGGGCATCAGACCCAATTACAGATGGTTGTGAGCCACCATATGCTTGCTGGGAATTGAACTCAGGACCTCTGGAAGAGCAGTTAGTGCTCTTAACCACTGAGCCATCTCTCCAGGCCTTGTCTAATATATTTTTAAAAGCCTTTCTAAAAACAGCCAATTTTTTTTTCCAAAAGTTTACTTAACTTAATCTGGAATGGATTAACAACATTAAAGCTTTTTTTTTTAATTAGATAATTTCTTTATTTACATTTCAAATGTTATCCCCTTTCCTATTTTCCCTTCTGAAAACCCCCTATCCCCCCCACCCCACCCCCGCTTACCAACCTGCCCACTCCTGCTTCCTGGCATTTCCCTACACTGGGGCATAGAACCTTCACAGGACCAAGGACCTCTCCTGCCATTGATGACCGACTAGACCATCCTCTGCTACATATGCAGCTAGAGTCCTACCATGTGTTTTCTTTGATTGGTGGTTTAATCCCAGGGAGCTCTGGGGGTATTGGTTGGTTCATTTTGTTGTTCCACCTATGGGGCTGCAGACTCCTTCAGCTCCTTGGGTACTTTCACTGGGGACCCCTGCTCCGTTCATTTCTTTTAAAATGTTTGAAAATATTACTGAAACTCATTGTTCTAAATAATCTTGAGTTTGGTGCTAAGAAAACATTTTTTTTTTTCCTGTAAAACAAAGGCTAAAAAGGCATTTGTATTATACCTTTTTCCCCTTGGAACATTGTCTCAGGATGTAGCTCTTACTTTTGTGGAACTCTATGTAAACCAAATAGGCCTCAAACTCACAGAGATCCATCCACCTGCCTGTGTCTCCTAAGTGCTGGGATTAAATATATGTGCTTTTTTTTTTTTTTTCCTACTTTTGTATTAAACTCTTACTGAGAGTTTAGTAACAATTTATGAGGCACTGGGGATGGGGAGAGGGGACTTGTAACTATGTCTTATTTAAATGCATTTAGATTCAGATCTCTTTAAAAACATTGTATCTGCAAATGAAACACATTTTCAAGCTGAATCCACATCTTGTAAGTTTTGTAATCTTTAAGGGTAACTATTAGTCCATCTCAAGTATTTGCCATTAACTGTTCATATTTTCTAATCTCTTGTCTATAGTTACCCATTTGAAGCTATTAATTTATAAATTACCTAAAATTAGTTAGTCAGATAGTTCATAACTTTTTAAAATGGTTCTAGGAGCTGGAGCTCAGTTAGAAGGATGCTCTTATAGAGGATTCAGGTTGATTCCCCAGCTCCCATATATAGCAGCTCACCACTGACTATAACATCAGTTCTCAGGGGATATGATATCCTCTTCTGACCTCCATGGGTACCAGGCATACATGCAGCAAAATACTCATACACATAAACTTAAAAAATAAAATAACCTTTAAGGTTAGAGAGATGACTCAGCAATTAAGAAAATAATTGATCTTCCAAAGGACCCAGGTTTGATTCCCAGAACCTATATCAGTGATTGACAACTACCTATAACTCTAGCTCTAGTATTTCTATGCCTCTGGCTTATATAGACATTACTTACTTAATTACACACACGCACATGCATACAGTTAAAAATAAAATAAATATTTTAAAAAGTCTTAATGTTTTTAGTAAATGGGAATATTTTTAAGTATGACAAAAATATATAATTTATATAAAACATTTTTCCTTTTGATTGCTAGCAAAGATTTATTTTTAAAGTGTGTGTGGGCTGCGTCTAGCTCCCTCTCTCACAGCCATTGCAGTACATTGAGCTCCATAGAGACAGCGCCAGGGCAAGCGCGAGCCGGATGGGCACTGGGCGACTCTCTGCCTCGCGAAGGAAAATCAACTAAACATGGGCAAAGGAGATCCTAAGAAGCCGAGAGGCAAAATGTCCTCATATGCATTCTTTGTGCAAACTTGCCGGGAGGAGCACAAGAAGAAGCACCCGGATGCTTCTGTCAACTTCTCAGAGTTCTCCAAGAAGTGCTCAGAGAGGTGGGAGACCATGTCTACTAAAGAAAAGGGAAATTTGAAGATATGGCAAAGGCTGACAAGGCTCGTTATGAAAGAGAAATGAAAACCTACTTCCCCTCCAAAGGGGAGACCAAAAAGAAGTTCAAGGACCCCAATGCACCCAAGAGGCCTCCTTCGGCTTTCTTGTTCTGTTCTGAGTACCGCCCCAAAATCAAAGGCGAGCATCCTGGCTTGTCCATTCGGTGATGTTGCAAAGAAACTAGGAGAGATGTGGAACAACACTGCAGCAGATGACAAGCAGCCCTATGAGAAGAAGGCTGCCAAGCTGAAGGAGAAGTACGAGAAGGGTATTGCTGCCTACATAGCTAAAGGAAAACCTGATGCAGCGAAAAAGGGGGTGGTCAAGGCTGAAAAGAGCAAGAAAAAGAAGGAAGAGGAAGGTGATGAGGATGATGAAGAGGAAGAGGAAGACAAAGATGAAGAAGAAGATGATGATGATGAATAAGTTGGTTCTAGTGCAGTTTTTTTTTCTTGTCTATAAAACATTTGACCCCCCACCCCCCCCCGTACACAACTCACTCCTTTTAAAGAAAAAAATTGAAATGTAAGGCTGTGTAAGATTTGTTTTTAAACTGTACAGTGACTTTTTTTGTATAGTTAACACACTACCGAATGTGTCTTTAGATAGCCCTGTCCTGGTGTTATTTTCAATAGCCACTAACCTTGCTTGGTACAGTCTGGGGGTTGTAAATTGGCATGGAAATTTAAAGTAGGTTCTTGTTGGTGCAAGCACAAATTAGTTATATATGGGGACAGTAGTTTGTTTTTTTTTTTTTTTTTCTTTTGGTTTTATTTTTGGGTTTTATTTTTTTCATCTTCAGCTGTCTCTGATGCAGCTTATACGAAGAAAATTGTTGTTTTGGTAACTGAATACCACTCTGTAATTGCAAAAAAAAAATTGTGGCTGTTTTGTTGACATTCTGAATGCTTCTAAGTAAATACAATTTTTTTTTATTAAAAAAATATAAAGTGTGTGTGTTGTTTCTATATACAATGAGGGGACTGAGCCAGGTATACTTGTACATGCCTGTAATCTCAACATTTGAGAAAAACATAGGTTCGAAGTCAACTTTGGCTACATAGCAAGGTCTTGAGACCATGTCTTTAAAAACCCTAAAAATTCGAAAACAACAACAACAACAAAACCCCCCCAAAAAAAACCCTAAAAATAAGTAAATGTGTAAATTAAACAAGAAGATATAGCATTATAGGTACAGTTTAAAAAGGAATTTCCAGTTTTCATTTTAATTTTATGTATATGTGTGTTTTGCCTGAAAGTCTGTGTCCCACATGTGTGCAGTGCCTGAGTATGCCAGAAGAGGGTGTTGGATGCCCTGTGTGGTGGTTTGAATAAAAATGGCTTCTCTACAGCCTAGTCTACAAAGTGAGTTAGGTCAGCCAAAGCTACACAGAGAATCCGTGTCACAAGAATCAATCAATCAATCAAACAAACAAACCCAAACCAAACAAAAGGCCCCATTGCCCAATAGGGAGCGGCACTATTAGGAGGTATAGCCTTGTTAGATTTGGAGGTCTCAAATGTTCAAGCCTGGTCAGTGTATCATAGTCGCTTCCTGCTCCTTGCAAATTAGAATACAGAGCAAGGGGACCACTCCTCCTTTACTGTTGGGAGTGCATACTTGTATAGTCACTTTGGAAATCAATGTGGCCAGTTTCTCAGAAAACTGGTAATCTACCTCAAGACCCAGCTATACCACTCCTAGACATAGACCCAAAGGACCCTTGTCTTAGTCAGGGTTTCTATTCCTGCACAAACATCATGACCAAGAAGCAAGTTGGGGAGGAAAGGGTTTATTCGGCTTACACTTCCATGCTGCTGTTCATCACCAAAGGAAGTCAGGACTGGAACTCAAACAGGTCATAAAGCAGGAGCTGATGCAGAGGCCATGGAGGGATGTTCTTTATTGGCTTGCCTCCCCTGGCTTGCTCAGCCTACTCTCTTATAGAACCCAAGACTACCAGCCCAGGGATGGCACCACCCACAAGGGGCCTTTCCCCCTTGATCACTAATTGAGAAAATGCCTTACAGTTGGATCTCATGGAGGCATTTCCTCAACTGAAGCTCCTTTCTCTGTGATAACTCCAGCTGTGTCAAGTTGACACAAAAATAGCCAGTACAACACTCCATCTTACCCAAGGACACTCGTTCTTCTGTGTTCATAGCAACTTTATCCATAATAGCAGAAACTGGAAACCACCTAGATATCAGTCAACCAAATAATGGATAAAGAAAATGTGATATATTTAAACAATAAAGTATTACTCAGCTGTTATTTGCGGGCATGGTGGAATTCCTAGTGACCCATCCCTAAAGGGATGATGAGTCTTTCTCTGACTGTGTCTGTGCCAGAAGCCATCAACCAATTCCTGTGTCCACACTATAGCCTGCACCATGGAGTAGGGCCAGCTTTCCTGTGCTCACTCCACTGCCTACCTAAATGTGCTATGAATTGGAAAGGGCCAGCACCAGCTCTCCTGTATCTACAAACATCAACATGGCTTTAGTGGCAGCCCACATCATGGACATCCACGTGAATTGTGGTGCTAACATAGACTGCAGACATCAGCATGTCCCCTGGCTGTATCAGGACCACTGACCCAGTCATGGCCTCAGCAGCTTCACAGACCATGGACCTTAATACAGTCTTAAGAGGTGACACATACCATTCACTTTAGGATGGACACCCACCCACACCACCCAGACTCCCACCGAAGCAGCAAAGCCAAAGGCATCAGTCAGTGGCACAGACTACATGTGTCCATGTGAATCTCGGTTTCATTGTAGACAGCATCATGGCCCACAGATACCAACATGACCTCCAGTGGCATCACAGACCATGATGGTAGTTCAAAGAGGTCCAGTCCAGAAAGTGAATCTTTCCTCATCTCATTGCCCAGAGTCAGGGGGATTCCCCGACTGGGAGGCAGGTTTGAGGACTGTGTCTGCATCTGCATGAGCTCAAGACTGTTGTATGCAATTCCGTGGGCCTTACTGAGCAATGACAGTATATCGGCCTCAGCCTCTCATCTTGTTACTGCCATCACTGTCTCCAGTCCCCTAGCTCTGCCTCTCTCCACAGCACACACTGCTCAGTTTTTCTATCTTTCCTACCTCTCTATCACTATTCATTGTAGTGGTGTTTCCAACCCACAACACAAGACCTGGGTGGCACTCTCAACATTACACATTTTTAATTTTTTCCCGGCTGCTCAATACCACCAACATTGTGACCCAATGCCCCTATCTCTTATTTTCTTTCTTTTCTTTTTCTTTCTTCTTTTTTATGCTTTTGGTTTTTGTTCTTTATTCTTTGGGGTTTTGTTGTTGTTGTTGTTGCTGTTGTTTGTTTGGGTTTTTATTTTTTGAGACAGAGCCTCTCTATATAAGTCCCGACTGTCCTGGAACTCACTATGTAGACTAGGCTGTTCTTGAATTTGAAGAAATCCACCAGCCTCTGCCCCTGGAGTACTGGGATTAAAGACATGTACTACCACACCCAACTATGAGAATATTTTCTTTATATTGCATGTACAGTCATTTCTCATATTTCTCCAATTGTCTCTAAAATTTCTTTTAAATTTATATGTCTGAATCCAAGTATGATGTATAGCTAACTATTAAGTGAATGTAAGCTTGTGTTCTTTTCTTCCTTGAGTATTGCATTTAGTGTGAAATCAGATGTTTATAGTTATACGTTTAAGGAAAAATAATAGTAGCAGGTATTAGAATAACTCTATCCTGTTTTCTTTTTATAATTTTGGGATTATAAAGATGATTTCACATCAAGAGAACCATACAAAGTGGAAGATTGCTGCTGAATCTCAAAAGACGTCTGTTCAACAACTAAATGAACAACTAGAGAAAGCAAAACAAGAATTGGAAGAAGCTCAGGATACTGTGAGCAGTTTGCATCAACAAGTTCAAGACAGGAATGAAGTCATTGAAGCTGCAAACGAAGCATTACTTATTAAAGTAAGTAAACAGATAAAAGCAATGAAATACGTTTGTGAAAAATATATTTTCCTTTTCTCATTTATAGAGGTCTTCATGACAGATTATTGACTTGAAATAAAATACATCTTTTTTAGAAAAAATATGAGACATAATTAATATATCATTATTATAAAATAATTTATATGTTTAAATATAAATTCTTGTATTTATAATATTTACTCTTGGGTTTTATACCTGATGTGCCTTAAAAAGTATTGAAGCTTTTTCAAAATTAGTAAAGCTACTTTGGAAATTATGAGATAAAAATAATAAGATTACATTCAGAACTTTTTTTAAACTGGATTTAAATGTATATGGTTTTTAAATGGCCTAGGCTGTGTGTTCATCTGTTTTGATTATAGCAGTTTGTGTGGAGTTTGAAATTAACAGTATGGACGCATAAATCCTCATTTACAACTGCTAATGTATAAGGTAAAGTTATCAGTGAAGACCTTTAAAAAGAACAGAGTGGTAGCAAGATAAAAGTCATTGAAAAAGAAATAAAATCAACTAATACCTTCTCCATATTTGCATTTTGTGCTTAACTCAGTAGTAACTCATTCTTTTTCAGCAATACAGTTTACTGTTATATACATGTGAATAGATATAATCTAAAATTATATTTAGGTGCTGGTAATATAGGTTAGTGACTGAGTTTGTGTTTAACATACAGGATGCTCTGGATTCAGTCTTTTGCATTAATAGAATATTTAGGCTAACTAACCACTGTGTTTGTGCATGTATGCTAGGAATGAACATACTAGTGTTTGGCTGAGGGTCTCTGCATCTGTTTTCATCAGATGCTGGAGGAAGCCTCTCTGATGACCATCAGGCTAGGCACCTATCTATGAGTATAGCAGAATATCACTAGGAATCATTTCATTGATTTTTTTTTTTTTTTGCCAGTCATTATTGGTTCTATCCCAGGTCTCTGGGCTATCCAGCCTCTAGGTCCTGGCTTCCAAGTAATGTCAGGGTTGATTGCCCTCTCATGGCATGGGACTCAAGTTGGACCAGTTGGCCACTTCCACATATCCTTGCCACATTTAGCCCAGCACATCTTGTAGGCAGGACAAATTGTAGATCAAAGGTTTTATGGCTGCATTGGTATCCTAATCCTTCCATTGGAAGTCTTGCCTAGTTATAGGATCTGGCCAGTTCAGGCTCCATATCCCCCCATTGCTAGAAGTCTAAGCTAGGGTGACCCGTATAGATTTCTGGGAGTTTCCATTGCCCTAGGTTTTGAGCTTGTCCCAGAAATGCTCCCTCTCCTGATTCCAGTTGTCTCTCCCAATACTCTCTCCCTCCTTCCTTTCCCTACCTGACCCCTCCTGTTCCTATTCCCATCCTCCAATCCAGACCCATCCAACCCCCAGCCACCTGAAATGTCTAATCTGTTTCCCCTTTACAGTGACATCCATGCATTCTCCCCTCCCCACCTCCCACCCCTTGAACCCCCCTTGTTACTTAGCCTCTCTGCCTCTGTGGATTGTAGCATGATTATCCTTTATTTTAAGGTTAATAATCCATTTATGAGTGAGTTCATACTATGTTTCTCCTGGTTTTGGTTACCTCATTCAGGATGAACTTTTCTACTTCCATCCACTTGCCTGCAAATTTCATGATGTCATTGTTTTTTGCGCTGAGTAATTGTCCATTGTGTAAATTAACCACTTTACATTTCTTTTGGTTTTCTTTATCCACTCTTCAGGGGAAGGACATCTAAATGTTTCCAATTTCTGGCTATTACAAGTAAAGCTGCTATGAACATAGTTGAGGAAGTGTCCTTGTGGTAGCATGGAGTGTGCTTTGGGTATATGCCGAAGAGTAGTATAGCTGGGTCTTGAGGTTGGTCGATTCCCAGTTTTTGAGGGAACTGCCATATTGATTTTCAAAGAGGCTATACAAGTTTACATTACTACCAGCAAACACGGAGTGGAGTGTTCCTCTTGTTCCACATTCTCGCCAGCATGAGCTGCCACTTGTGTTTTTATCTTTGCTATTCTGACAGGTGTAAGATGGAATCTTAGAGTTGTTTTGATTTGTATTTCTCTGATAGCTGATGATGTTGAATATTTCTTTAAGTATTTTTCAACCATTTGAGATTCTTCTATTGATAATTCTCTGTTTAGATCTGTACTCCATTTTTAGTTAGATTATTTGTTTTATTTTGGCTATCTAATTTCTTGAGTTCCTTATATATTTTGGATATTAGTCCTCAATCAGTTGTGGAGTTGGTAAAAATACTTTCCCATTCCAAAGAGTGCACTTTGTCCAGTTAACAGTATCCTTTGCCTTACAGAAGCTTTTTGGTTTCACAAGTCCCATTTATTAGTTGTTGATCTTAGTGCCTGGGCTATTGGTGTTCTATTCAGGAAGTTGTCTCCTGTATCTATGAGTTCAAGACTATTCTCCACTTTCTCTTCTATGAGGTTCAGTGTATCCAGCCTTATGTTGAGATCTTTGATCCACTTATCCAGGGTGGTAAGTGTGTATTTATTTGCATTCTTCTACGTGCCTATATCCAGTTAGACCAGCATCATTTGTTAAAGATGCTTTCTTTTTCCATTGTATAATTTTGGCTTCTTTGTAAAAAATCTAGTGTCCAAGGTGTGTGGACATACTTCAGGGGCTTTGTTCAATTCCACTGACCAAGCTGTTTGTTCCTATATGAATAGCATGCAGTTTTTATTACTGTTAATCTATAGTACACCTTGAAATCATCCAAACACTAGGAGGAGCTTGAAGAATCCTGTGGAAGAGGGGGAAGAATGATTGTAGGATCTAGAGGAGTCAAGGACACTACAAGAAAACCCACAGAATCAACTAAGCTGGGCTCACAGGAGCTCACAGAGGCTCACAGAGACTGAACCACCAACCAGGGAGCCTATATGAGACTCACTTAGGCCCTCTACACATATCTAATAGTTGTGTAGCTTGGTCTTCTTGTGAGACTCCCAACAGTGGGAGTTTCAGGGGTTGTTTCTGACTCTCTTGCCTACCTTTGGGACCCTTTCCTCCTACTGGGTTGCCTTGTCCAATCTGAATAAAAGAGGAAGTACTGGGGCTGGAGAGATGGCTCAGCAGTTAAGAGCACTGACTGCTCTACTGAGTTCAAATCTCAGCAACCACATGGTGGCTCATGACCATCTGTAATGAGATTTGATACCCTTTTCTGGGGTGGCTGAAGACACCTGCAATGTACTAACATATAATGAATAAATAAATCTTAAAAAAAAAAAGAAGTGCCTAAACTTATGCAAAAAAAAAAAAAAAAGGAACGGACTTACTATTAGTGCTTTTATTAAGATAATATTCCAACTGCTTGGAGTCAGTGATGACCAGTACGTATGAGATCCTAGGTTGAACCCCTGGTCAAGGTAAACCAATATATATGTTTGTATCTATGTATGCACACACACACATCACATACACACACACACACACACACACACACACACACACACACTGATTTTTTTCTGGAGTTCTGAAAGCTTATAAACTTCACATAAAATTACAGATCTTCATTGTAAAAGTGAATAACCTTCAAAATTAAAATATTCCCCATTGTATCCCTAGTTATAGTTACTATTTTGCCTACTTGCTAAGTGATGTCCATGAGAACAGTGAATGGGTTTGTTTTTATATATTGTGTATGAGTGTTTTGCTGGCAATCTGTATGTGCACTGTGTTCATGCAGTACTCACAGAGGCCACAAGACGGCACCAGATTCCCTAGAACTTCAGTTATGGATGGTTGGTTATAAGCCTTCGTGTTGGTACTAAACCAATCCCAGGTTCTCGTCAAGAGAAGCAAGTGTTCTTATCTACTGAACCATTCCTCCAACCTTCTAAATAGAAGTTCTTAAGTAAACCATAGATAGAGAAATCTTACAAGAGAAGTATTGGGATTACTTATTGTAGCTAATATATAGTGGTACTGGTTTTAACACTGTGGTTGACACAGCTCTTAAAGTCAACCTCAGCATTTCTGTTGTCAAAATTAAAGAGGACAAAGAGAAAGAATAAAGGCATTTAATCTAAGAGATTAGCAGATGTAACCATAAGTAATTAGGCATGGGGTACATAGTTCTGGAATGTAGCTAAGTTGGAGGAGTGCTTGTCTAACATGCACAAAGCCCTCATATTGACCCCTGGCCCTGCATAAACCAGATGAATGGGTGTCTGCTGTAACCTCAGTACTTGGGAGGTGGAGACACGAGATTCAGGAATTCAACGTCATGATTGGTGGCTCTATAGTATTTATATCGTACTTACGTTATTTTGCTTATGAAATTGAAATTACAACCAGGTATAATGATGCATTTTTATAATCCCATCATACTAAGAACTGAGGAGAGTCAAACCCAAGTTTGAGGCCAGGTTAGGTTAGATTACAAAATATGTTGCTCTGGCTCTCTCTACAAAAAAAAATATTTTTAGGTCTTGTGGTTTTTCAGTATATATCTTAAAGTTTCTTTTCCAAAATAATTCTTGTTTAGGAAAGCTTTCTTATAATAAGGACATAAGCACAGATTAACTGATGGTTTGAATGAGAATAGCCCACTTTGGTTCATATTTGAATACTTGGTCCCTAGTTTATGGACCTGTTTGGGAAGGATTAGGAGGTATGGCCTTGTTAGAGGAGTTGTATCACTGGTGGTGGGCTTAAAGGTTGTAAAATCTCAGGCCATTTTCAGTTAAATTTTACTTTGTGCCTCCTACGTGTGAATCAGGATGTAAACTGCTGCTCTGACAGCCTGCCTATACTGCTGGGCTCTACACCATGATTGTCCTAGGCTTACCCTTTGGAACTGTAAGCTCCCATTAAATCCCTCCTGCTATAAAATGTCCTGGTCATGGTATTGCGTCACAGCAGTGGAAAAGTAGCTAAAGCAGAAGTTTGTGCCAAGTGAGTGCTATTGCTATAACAGGCCTGAAAATGCTGGTGGTTGGTTTGTTTGTTTGTTTGTTTGTTTGTTTGTTTTGAGAAATGTTGAAGAACTTGAGACCTTGGACTGGAGGGTTTAATATATCACCCTAGTGTGAGCATAGTACTGATAGCTTTGTGGA
The DNA here is from genome assembly GCF_978045245.1 of Mus caroli. NCBI lineage: Eukaryota > Metazoa > Chordata > Mammalia > Rodentia > Muridae > Mus > Mus caroli. The sequence goes on from NW_028227259.1 coordinate 112,596,274, forward strand.
CTGTGGAGGCCCAGTTCAGGATGTTTGAAAGAGAAATAAAATTAGCAACTGGGCCAGAGATCATTTTTGTGATAATGTGGCTCCTTTTTGCTCTTGTCCTAAAAATCTACCTGAAGCTAAATTGAAGAGTTTGGAACTCATTTTGTTGGCAGAGATTTCAAGACAACCAGGTATTGACTTTGTCATGTCATTTGTTAGTGACCGCTCTTAATGCTGATCTACAAGAACAAGAATAATGTAGTCTGAGGGGAAAATGAACACCAGGATATTTAATGTTGGAGCCAAATTTATGCTGAAAGACATAAGAAGAAATGAAATAAAGGGATTGTTGCCTTGAGTGAAACCCCACCCAGGTAACCCTGCAACTTGTGAAAAGAAAAGGGCCCAGGAATTACCTGTTTCTAGTGAGCAATAACAAATCAAAGCTTATGCAAATAGAATTCAAGGAGGGAGCCAGCTTCAGCCATATGTTTCTGGCTGTAGAGTCATGAGGAATACAGGAATAAAGGGGTTATAGAATCTCCCTCCATGTTAAGGAAACCCCGGAGGTTAGGTATGTGGCATGGGAGTCTGTGCTTGGAGCTTGGGACGGGCAATTCATTGACTGAAGCTGTGGAAGTGAAGCCAGGATTGTGTTGGAGACACGAAGATGATGGAGGTACTAGAGCAGAGGGATGACTGTCAGGAAGAGCTGTTGGGAGGGACTGAAACCAGTCCAAGACAGGGAACTGTGTTGCAGTCACCAAAGTTGTTAAGAATGAAGCCATCTAAGCCTTTTGACAGGATTTAGCGCTTGCCCTGTTGGATTTTGGCCTGCCTGTGGTCCAGTATTCCCTCACTATGGCCTCATTCATCCCTTTTAGAATGGTAATATATTTTCTGTGCCATTGTATATTAGAAGTATAATTTGCTTTTTGATTTTCTAGGGAGTGAAGTTAAGAGGTTGCCTTTAGTTTCAGAAGAGACTTTCAACTTTAAAACTGTTGAGACTGAGTTCTTTTGAAGTTGGACTTTTGCACTGTGATATGGCCATAAGCCTTTGGGGGCCAGGAAGTGGAATGCAGTGGTTTGAATGAGAATGGTCCCTATTGGCTCATATGTTTGAGTATTTGGTTCCAGGTTAGTGGAACTGTTGGAAAGGATTAAGAGATGTGGCCAACTTGGAGGAAATATGTCAATGGAATTGGGCTCTGAGATTTCAAAAGTCCATACCATTTCCAATTAGAGCTCTTTCTTTGCCTCATGCTTGTAGTTCAGATGTAAGCTCTTAGCTACTTTTTCAGTGCCATGCCTCCCTGCCTGCTGTTACACTTTCCCACTGTGGTGATGATGGACTTACCCTCTGAAATGCAAGCCCCACTGAATGCTTTATTCTATAAACTGCCTTGGTCATGGTGCTTTGTCACAGCAATAGAACAATAACTAAGGATAAAAGAACCTCTGGTGGAATCACCATGCCTGACCTAAAGCTCTACTACAGAGCAATTGTGATAAAAACTGCATGGTACTGGTACAGCGACGGACAAGTAGACCAATGGAACAGAATTGAAGACCCTGAGATCAACCCACATACCTATGGTCACTTGATCTTTGACAAGGGAGCAAAAAACATCCAGTGGAAAAAAGACAGCATTTTCAACAAATGGTGCTGGCACAACTGGCGGTTATCATGTAGAAGAATGTGAATTGATCCATTCCTATCTCCTTGTACTAAGGTCAAATCTAAGTGGATTAAGGAACTCCACATAAAACCAGAGACACTGAAACTTATAGAGGAGAAATTAGGGAAAAGCCTCGAAGATATGGGTACAAGGGAAAAATTCCTGAATAGAACAGCAAAGGCTTGTGCTGTAAGATTGAGAATCGATAAATGGGACCTCATAAAGTTGCAAAGCTTCTGCAAGGCAAAAGACACCGTCAATAAGACAAAAAGACCACCAACAGATTGGGAAAGGATCTTTACCTATCCTAAATCAGATAGGGGACCAATATCCAATATATATAAAGAACTCAAGAAGGTGGACTCCAGAAAATCAAATAACCCCGTTAAAAATGGGGCTCAGAACTGAAAAAGAATTCTCACCTGAGGAATACTGAATGGCAGAGAAGCACCTGAAAAAATGTTCAACATCCTTAATCATCAGGGAAATGCAACTCAAAACAACCCTGAGATTCCACCTCACACCAGTCAGAATGGCTAAGATCAAAAATTCAGGTGACAGCAGATGCTGGCGAGGATGTGGAGAAAGAGGAACACTCCTTCATTGTTGGTGGGATTGCAAGCTGGTACAACCACTCTGGAAATCAGTTTGGCGGTTCCTCAGAAAATTGGACATAATACTACCAGAGGATCCAGCAATACCTCTCCTGGGCATATATCCAGAAGATGTTCCAACCGGTAAGAAGGACACATGCTCCACTATGTTCATAGCAGCCTTATTTATAATAGCCAGAAGCTGGAAAAAACCCAGATGCCCCTCAACAGAGGAATGGATACAGAAAATGTGGTACATTTACACAATGGAGTACTACTCAGCTATTAAAAGGAATGAATTTATGAAATTCCTAGGCAAATGGATGGATCTGGAGGGCATCATCCTGAGTGAGGTAACATATTCACAAAGGAACTCACACAATATGTACTCACTGATAAGTGGATATTAGCCCAAAAACTTAGGATACCCAAGATATAAGATACAATTTGCTAAACGCATGAAACTCAAGAAGAACGAAGACCAAAGTGTAGACACTGTGCCCCCTCTTGGAATTGGGAACAAAACACCCATGGAAAGAGTTACAGAGATAAAGTTTGGAGCTGTGAAGAAAGGATGGACCATCTAAAGACTGCCATATCCAGGGATCCATCCCATAATCAGCTTCCAAACGCTGACACCATTGCATACACTAGCAAGATTTTGCTGAAAGGACCCAGATATAGCTGTCTCTTGTGAGACAATGCCGGGGCCTAGCAAACACAGAAGTGGATGCTCACAGTCAGCTATTGGACGGATCACAGGGCCCCCAATGGAGGAGCTAGAGAAAGTACCCAAGGAGCTAAAGGGAACTGCAACCCCATAGGTGGAACATTATTATGAACTAACCAGTACCCCAGAGCTCTTGACTCTAGCTGCATTTGTATCAAAAGATAGCCTAGTCGGCCATCACTGGAAAGAGAGGCCCATTGGACTTGTCAACTTTATATGCCCCAGTACAGGGGGATGCCAGGGCCAAAAAGTGGGAGTGGGTGGGTAGGTGACTGGGCGGGGGGAGTGTATTGGGGACTTTTTGGATAGCATTGGAAATGTAATTGAGGAAAATACCTAATAAAATAAATTAAAAAAAAAAAAAGAAAAATAACTAAGACATGACCTCTATGTACTTACTTCCTATTATAATTCTAAAAGTAGTCCTTTTATGTATGTCCATGTTAGATTAAGAAAAAAAATAGTTCACCTCTATAGTTTCACAGATAAACTTATAGGTATAAGATTGAAATCTTTAACATGTAAATATTCTCTAATGAAAATTCAGGTTTCATGAAATTCCTTAGCATATTGGAAGCATTTTCCAAATAAAAATATTTAATTTTCACAAAATGCAATTATCTGTAATAGAAGAAGGTTTGAACAACACTTGCAAAGTTCTCAAGAACTATATTATTTTAAAAGTTCCCATGCTTCCAGACTGGGAGGGGGTAATGACTGGACTGTAAAAACAGAAAAGTAATTTTTTAAAAAAAGTTCCCAGCCAGGTGTGGTGGCACATGCCTTTTATCCCAGCACTTGGGAGGCAGAGGCAGGAGAATTTCTGAGTTTGAGGCCAGCCTGGTCTACAGAGTGAGTTTCAGGAACAGCCAGGGCTACACAGAGAAACCCTGTCTCAAAAAAAAAAAAAAAAAAAAACCAAATAAATAATAGATAGATAAATAGATAGATAAATAAATATTTTTTAAAAGTTCCCATACTGAGACAAAGGCTAACAAAAATGACTTCTAAGAGTCTGTGATTTTATAAGTAGTATATTAAACAGAAATATATTGAACATGCACTATGTACCAATTTTTTTTTTTTTTTTACAGGAATCAGAATTAACCAGATTGCAAGCCAAAATTTCTGGACATGAAAAGACAGAAGACACCAAGTATCTACCAGCTCCATTTACAACTCTAACAGAAATTATACCTGATAGTCAACATCCAAAGTTTGCCAAACATTCTCAGATATCACTTTTCAAATGCAGAAAACTACGTCGGTCTACTAGTGCCAGTGACCTTAGTTTCAAAAGTCATGGTAATGACGATCTCTCTGAAGAATTGCTACAGGACTTAAAAAAAATGCAATTTGAGCAGACTTCAGCGATAGAAAGTGGTCATAAAGACCTACCTTTAACCCATTCAGAGTCATTTAAACCTCTCCCGTATAACCTAGAAGAGGATAGTTCTGAAAGTAATGACTTCAGTACTCTTAGTGGAATGCTGAGATACATAAACAAAGAAGTGAGACTGCTGAAAAAATCTTCTCTGCAAACAGCTACTGGTTTAAGTCAGGTATGTATTTTACATATTACCAGATAAATTAACTTGTTGTATACTTGTAATCTCAGCACTGAGGAGACAGAAACAGAAAGATTGTAGGCTGGATAGCCTTATCCCCTCCCCACCAAAAGTAATATTTTTTATCTAGTGAATATAACTTTATTACTTTTGGGGAAAAAACCCATATAGATTGACTTTCCCTTATCCAAAATGTTTGGGGTCAGAAGTTCCAGGCTTCCTCAAATTGGGAATATTTGAATACTAGGCTTGGAGATTGTTTTAGTCAGGGTTTCTTTTCCTGCACAAAATGTCATAACGAAGAAGAAAGTTGGGAGGAAAGAATTTATTCAGTTTACACTTCCACATTGCTGTTTATCACCAAAGGAAGTCAGGACAGGAACTCACACAGGGTAGGAACTTGGAGGCAGAAGTGGTTGCAGAAGCCATAGAAGAATGCTGCTTACTGACTTGCTTCCTGTACTGGCTAGTTTTGTGTCAACTTGACACAGCTGGAGTTATCACAGAGAAAGGAGCTTCAGCTGGGGAGATGCCTCCATGAGATCCAACTGTAAGGCATTTTCTCAATTAGTGATCAAGGGGGAAAGGCCCCTTGTGGGTGGGACCATCTCTGGACTGGTAGTCTTGGTTCTATGAGAGAGCAGGCTGAGCAAGCCAGGGGAAGCAAGCCAGTAAAGAACATCCCTCCATGGCCTCTACATCAGCTCCTGCTTTTTGACCTGCTTGAGTTCCAGTCCTGACTTCCTTTTTTGATGAACAGCAATTTGGAAATGTAAGTTGAATAAACCCTTTCCTCCCCAACTTGCTTCTTGGTCATGATTTTTGTGCAGGGATAGAAACCCTGACTAAGACACTTCCCCTGGCTTGATTAGCTTGCTTTCTTATAGAACCCAAGACTACCAGTCCAGGGATGGCACCACCCACAGTGGGCTAGGCCCTCCCCCTTGATCACTAATTGAGAAAATGCCTTACACATGGATATCATGAAGGCATTTCCTCAAGGGAGGCTCCTTTCTCTGTGATAATTCCAGCTTGTGTCCACACAAAACCAGCCAGTTTAGAGATATTATGAACAATTGGGTTTCTGAAACTGAAGTTTAAATTTTAGATATTATCAGCGTATAGATGATATTTAAAGCCATAACACTGGGTTATATCAGTGGAATAAACTGAGACAGAAACAGTCATTCCTGAAGTGTCTTACCTTAAGCATTCAAGAAATTGAAGAATCTAGGATGGGAAATGTAGCTAGTTGGTAAAGTGTGTGCCTACTCTGCCTGATGTTCTGCGTTCACCCTTCAGTATTGCATACACTAGGCATTCACCTGTGTGGTATTATATTATAATGATATTATACATTATTATTATTATAGGATTAGAAGTTTATGGTTGAGTAATTTCCAGGCAATACTGAGCTGCATGAAATATTGTCTCAAAAATAAACAAACAAAAACCAACCAAACAAAAAGAACAACAAACCAACCAAACCAAGACAACTTTTTTGAAAGAAGCAAGGTAGATCTCTGAGTTCTAGACCAGCTGGGACTATACAGTGAGACCCCATCTGAGGGAAAGAGAGAAACAGAAACACAGGCTGGTGGGGGTGAGGTGGGGATGGAGACTGAAGATTTCAATATAGTTAACTGAAAAACATTTTATGAAATAGAAAAAAAAGGGAACATAATAATTCATAAGCCGTGCTAAATACAAAACATAAGGAGATCAGTTGTGCCTTATTGCTAAGTAAAGCAAAGAGAGATTTTGACTGCCACATGTGTTAATATGGAGGCTGTTGATGGCCTCTGGTGAACAACCTATGAATGAGAATAGGTGAGAAAGCTTTGTAAGGAGAGGAAACACCAAGCTTTTGATAAAACACAAACTTTTGATAAACAGTAAAGGGGTGGTCTTTTGTTGTTTTTTTATTAAGAGATAAACATTTTGTGACTTGGTAGGAATAGTCCAGTAGACATGGAAAAACGGTAATTTAGCCCAGAGAATAAAATGAGAAACATATTTCAAGTAGACTTAAAATGAGTTTATAGAGAAGCAGAAGAGTGGGCCTTGTGTAAAAGACATGGGGGCACAGTCCATTTACCTCCGTGAAAGGAAAACTATATAAAAAGAACAAATGGAGAGGAAGGGGTTTTTTTGGAATAGAAGTTTCTTTATTGATTGTCTCTTTGTGAAAAAATAAACAATGTCCTTATCTAAGTCAGAGTAAGGTAATAGATTATTTGGTGGTTTTTTGTTTTTGTTTTTTTTTTGGTTTGGGTTGGTTTTTAAGTTTTTTGAGTTGTTTGTTTGTTTGTTTTACAGTTTTGGTATGCCAGCTCTGGCCAGGCTCCATCTCACAGAGAGCCACCTATTTCTGCCTCTTAACTGCTAAGACTAAAGGCATGCACTATCCCAGCTGACAAAGGCATGAGAGGTTTAAGAGCAAGAAAACCAGCACGCCTTTAATCCTATCAGGGAGCAAGGGGCAGAGGGAGCTCTGTGAGTTCAAGGCTAACCTGTTTTACAGAATGAGTTCCAAAAGAGCCAGAGCTATAAAGAGAAACTCTGCCTCAGGAAAACTACATGATGAAGTTAACTTAGGAAAGTATAAACACACCACCCTACCAGGGAAGTTTAGTACACTTACTAGACGGATAGCCATGTAAAATACAGACCAGCTGGTATTATCTACCAGGAAGTTTACCAAGAACCTATTTGGAACTTATAAATATTACTCACATCCATCCTATGTCCAAAACTGGTAGTAAATAGTTCACAAAATTTGATTATGAGAAGTGACAGAATTAGCCAAAGGGAAAACAAAGAAAAAAAAGATGAAGCAAGAGAACAAGAAAGCCGGGCGTGGTGGTGCACGCTTGTAATCCCAGCACTTGGGAGGCAGAGGCAGGTGGATTTCTGAGTTCAAGGCCAGCCTGGTCCACAAAGTGAGTTCCAGGATAGCCAGGGCTATACAGAGAAACCCTGTCTCAAAAAACCAAAAAAAAAAAAAAAAAAAAATAATAATAATAATAAATAAATAAAATAAAATAAAATAGAGAGAGAACAAGAAAATAAGAACATGAATATATAGACCATATCAAATTCAAGGTTTGGTAACATTTGACCTATATTTTTAAAACTCAAAGTCTTCCCTCTGTCTTTCTTCTTTTCTATGATTGTTGCAAATATTTCTCTTTTACTTTTTGCTTCATTTTTTCCATATTTGTATAACCAGTTTGCCCTCCTTTACTGTGTATATTAGTATGACATTGATGTCTGAATATTACTTCTTAAGATTTATATTTATTTTGTCAATGATTATGTGTGTGTATGCGTGCGTACATGTGGATTTATGCACAAGTGAGTGTGTAAGGCTTCAGAGTCCAGAAGAAGCATAGGATCTCGTGGAGGTGGAGGTACAGGCCCTTGTGTGACACGAGTGCTGGAGTCAAACCCTGGTCTTTGAACTGCTTAGCCCTCTTTTCAGCCCCTGCATCTATATTTTATGTCCCTTGCCGGGAGCTTAAAACCTGGTTTAACTGTCTGTTTCTCTGTAATCTCCAAACTTCCATTTTCATAACCATGTAATACATTGTTGACATTTTCTGATTTTTTTTCCAATTGGTTAAATATTTCCCACTTTATCTTTAAATTTTGTGCTTGAATGTTATGGTAGATTTTAATGATAAATCAATATGATTTTAATATTCATAATATTAACCTATTATTTTGTATTATTCTAGGGAGGAAAATTGTAATTAAAAGAAGATGTCTATGTCATGAAAAATGGAATTGTTGGTACTGTGCTGTTTATTATATGTATGTAGTGAATACTCATAGAAGCTGTTATTTTATTATTTTTTAATAAATTTTTATATTTTAATACTTTAAAGAAACACTTCTAAAATATAACTATATTTGTAGTAAAAATTAAGTCAATTTATTGATTATTTTGGTGAAAATTACTGTTTTCTTCGTCTTTGTCTTACATAACAATAATGACTAAAATATTTAAAAGTACATTTAGTATTTGCACTTTTAGTCATGCTATTATATTTTTTGCTATTTTTAAAATATTTACTTGTAACAACACTTTTCTGAATTTACAAATCATTCTGTGATGAGTTCTTAAGACTTGATGGGTGTTTGCTGTTTATCATTTACTACTTTAGATTCTTTATATTTTGAAACTCAGTTAATCTTCAAAACAGCCTAATGAAGTAGATATGGTATTATTTGTGTTTTTAAATAGAATTATTTAACATGGTAGAACTATATGTTCTAAAGAAAGTTAATCTCTGCAAGTATTTTTAGGTTGGTGACTCCATTTATACATGGTTAGCATTAAGCATTGAACATTGAAGCCTTAATATGTTACTAGTCACCATGCTAGTACTGAGAGTCACCATGATAGTGCTGAGAGTCAAACAGAGGTCCTCTGGAAGAGGAGCCAGTGCTCTTAACCATGGAACCATCTCACCAGCCCTATCCAGTCATATGTCAGTAGTACCATCTGAGTAACACCAATTTAGAAATTCTAGAACCAAAACGTACATTTGAAAGTTTAAAACACCCAGTGTGAGCTTAACAGAAGCAATGACAATTGGCAATGGCAGAAATATTAGTTGACCTAAAGACAGATAAATAGAAAATATTCAGACTGAAGAACAAGAAGAAAAATGATAGAATATATATGAAAACAACATACAGCATGTATGGAGACCATTAAGGTTAAGAAGAGAAATGGGGTAGAAAATCAGGATATTTAGAATTATAGTTGAAAGTACCTCAAACTTATTGAAACAGAACCTGTAGTTCAGTAAAGTCTAATAGGACAAATACATACACATACACTAACATACACACAAACTCCTACTTATATAGTAGTAAAATCCTGGAAACCAAAAATATAAAGAATAACTTAGAAGCACACTTCAAAAGATTTATGTAGGAAGGCAGCATCCAAAAGAAGACTGATTTCTAGTTATTAATTATAAACAATTTGGTTTTATTTTTACTTTTAGCTTTTTTGACACAGTCTTATTAATGTACTCCTGGCTGGCCTGGAACTTGCTGTTCACACCGGGTTGTCCTTGAACTCATAGAAATTCACCTGCCCCTGGCTCCAGATTAAAGGCATGTGCCACCATGTCCAGCAATGTGATGGTTTTTTTGTTTGGTTGGTTGTTTGGTTGGTTGGTTTGGTTTTTAGAGACAGGGTAGTTCTGGCTGTCCTGGAACTCACTCTGTAGACCAGGCTTGGCCTCAAACTCAGAAATCCGCCTGCCTCTGCCTCCCAAGTGCCACCACACCCAGCCAATTTGATGTATTTTAAATAGAAGAAAACTAATATGCTGCAAACAGTAGGATTGATCAAACAATAAGCATAAGTAAACTTCAGGGCTATGTTAGTATCAGACAAAGTAAACACCCAAAAGAAGTGTTGTCTTCATAGACAGAGGATGTTTCCTAATTGTACATGAAGATATACTCTTAAATGTATACATCTCAAACACCAGACTTTAACAGAATTAAAAAGAAAGAATGAAAGAAAGAAAGAAAGTCCACAACCATAGTAGGAAAGTTTAACCTCTGCTTTTTAGTAATTAAAAAAATAATATGAGAAATATATGAATATGGATCCTATCAACATTAATTTAGAGAATATTAGGTACACCTTTCATGCCTCCCATTATTTTGACAAATTAAATGAAATGGAGTTAAAAACCTAGCTATTAGTCATTAATAGTCTCCCAACCAAAAAAAAAGCCCAGGACAGATGGGTTTAGTGCAGAGTTCTATCAGACCTTCAAAGAAAACCTAATTCCAACTCTCCTCAAACTATTCCACAAAATAGAAACAGAAGGGAATCTACCCTATTCATTATATGAAGCCACAATTACTCTGATACCTAAACCACATAAAAACCCAACAAAGAAGAGAACTTCAGACCAATTTCCCTTATGAATATCGACGCAAAAATACTCAATAAAAGTCTTGCAAACCGAATCCAAGAACACATCAAAACGATCATCCTTCATGACCAAGTAGGCTTCATCCCAGGGATGCAGGGATGGTTTAATATACTGAAATCCATCAATGTAATCCATTATATAAACAAACTCAAAGACAAAATACACATGATCATCTCGTTAGATGCTGAGAAAGCATTTGACAAAATCCAACACCCTTTCATGATAAAAGTTTTGGAAAGATCAGGAATTCAAGGCCCATACCTAAACATAATAAAAGCAATCTACAGCAAACCAGTAGCCAACATCAAAGTAAATGGAGAGAAGCTGGAAGCAATCCCACTATAATCTGTGTTCTTAATTCCCTTTTGTTTCTTTTAAGAACAAGAGACTTAAGGAAAACCACTGAAAACCTTTCTACTATGTGAGGACACAGAAAGAAGTTATTGTCTGTGAACCAGAAAGTATACATTCACCAGATACCAGTCTGCCAGTGCCTTATCTTTTCTAATCCCCAGAACTGTGAGAAAAAAACCAAACCAAACCAAAACAAAATAAAACAAAAAAACATTCCTGTTGTTGAAAAGCCTTCCAGTTTGTGGTATTTTATTATAACAGCCAGAATGCACCAAAACATTAATATTATGTGTTTCAATTTCTCCAAAACAAAAAGAACAATAAAAATATTTTTTCCTTAGTTTCCTATCTAGTCTAGCTACCCATCTCGTCATATACTTTAAGTGGACTGGGTTCTTGAAAGATAAATAAGTTTGCTGTTTCTATTTCTTTGTTTTCACTCAGTGGTGTCTTTTTTTTAAGAAACAGCCTTTAAAATACCATCTTAGATTGTTCTCATTAGGATCCTCAGGTGACAACAAGGTATTTTGAAACATTCAAGTGGCAGTACTGAATGTACTGAGCACTATGAGCAAAATGGAAGCGTTTGTCTTCACAAGTCTTACAGTCTGCTTGATACTCAGTATGGACAAGTGCCATTTGGGAAATTTCAAGATGTTGTAAGAGTTTGTATCTAAGGTATCAGAAAAAGATTCCTGGAAGAAATTACTTTTATATTAATGAAGACTAATTAAATTTGGGCAAAGGACAGAGACCTGGGAGACCAGAAAGATGAGGAGAGTGACTACGTGATGTGTAAGAATGTGGAGGAAATAATAAGTAGGCAGGGACACATAACAAAATATCAAAACACACAACAAAAGATGGAAGAAGCTAGCTGGCACAGATGATTTTTTATTCTACAACTTAGCCTGCCCACCTCTCTCTCCTCCTTCTCCTCCTTCTTCTCCTCTTCTTCTTTCTTCTCTTCCTCCTCCTCCTCTCTCTCCTCCTCCTCCTTTTTCCCCCTCCTTTTGGAGTCAGGGTTTGTTTCTCTGTGTAGCCCTGGAACTCACTCTGTAGAGCAGACCAGGCTGTCCTTTAACTTAGGTATCTGCCTGCCCTGCCACTCAGGTGCTGGGACTAAAGATGCTAACTAGCACAAATGAAGGTGTTTTGTTTTTTGGGTTTTTTTGTTTGGTTGGTTTTGTTTTGTTTTTACAATTCAACTTGCCATTTTCCCTCTTACCTTTCCTTTTAATAACAAAAACAACTCCAGTGTCATTCTCTTATGCCTAAACGATTCTAGTTCTCTGGGTGGTTGTCTTTTCCACAAGTCCTTAGGAGAGCTTTATAATTCCCAAGTCAGTCTTGTTTCACTTGACACCTTGGCAGAGGAACAGAATTGGCTGTATACAATCTAAATATTTATATTATAGCTAAAAGTTATACAGGGTTGCATACATGATGAATGAGAATATATTCTTGTGTTTTCAGTAAATTTTTAACTGTTTCACTTTATTCTGATTTTATGATTGCCATATGATCATATACTTGTGTGTAGGAATGCAGCTTTTGTGTTAGTAAAATGAGAATGTAAACATGTGGTTTGAGTTCTCCAGTCTTGGGCACTTGAATTCTTAGTCCCCAGTTGGTGGCTTTGTTTGGGTAGGTATAGGAGATGTGGCCTTGCTGGAGGAAGTATGTCACTGTGGGAAGGGTTTGACATTTCAATAGCCATGTGTTGTTCGGTTTGCTCTCTCTGCTTTCTGTTTGTGGTTTCAGATGTGAGCTCTCAGATGTTCCTGCCCCCATGTCTACTTCTTGCTGCTACAACTCCCTGCCATGATGGACTCTGATCTCTCTGAAACAATAAGCCCAGATAAACTTCTATATTTTGTCTTGGTTTTGGTGTTTTATCACAGCAGTAGAAAAGTAACTAATAAGCCGGGTGTGGGGGGTGTGGTGGCACACGTATTTAATCCCAGCACTCGGGAGGCAGAGGCATGTGGATTTCTGAGTTCAACCACCCTGATCTACAGAGTGAGTTCCAGGACAGCCAGGGATACACAGAGAAACCCTGTCTCAAAAAAAAAAAAAAAAAAAGAAAAGAGAAAAGTAACTAATTCAGTAGTAATGGACCAATATGAATGTTTTAAAACAATTTTATTTGGGGCTGAAGAGATGCCTCTGTGGTTAAGAGCACTGACTGCTCTTCCAGAGGTCCTGAGTTCAATTCCCAGCAACAGCCATATGGTGGCTTAAAACCATCTGTAAAGGGATTTGATGCCCTCTTTTGGTATGTCTGAAGAGAGCAACAGTGTAAAATTTACACTTATGTAGAATAAGTAAATAAATATATCTTTTTAAAAATGTTTAAATTTTTTTATTTTTAAATTGATGGCTATCATCAGAAAGGAATGATAAAATTTAAAGCCCTATACCTATTACTACTCGGTAATGGAAAGCAAAATGGATTCATAAGCTCAAATCTGTACGAAATTAAGCAAAGTTTGAAAGAAAACAAAGAAGTAAGGGAGATGTTTAATCAAGCTGAAAACATAGATGTTGCAATAGAAACAGGAAAATTCACTTTACTCTATCATACAAAATATATCATGTTGCTGGGGAGTCCGTAGCACCCATTTCAGGAAGATGGTGTGGCTACATTTATCTATAACTTCCACCACAGGTTGGGTGACAGACAGATTCCAGGATCTCTCTGGACAGCCAGACTAGCTGAAACACAAGCATGCCCTTGAGAGAATTGTAGTGTTCCTGTTCTTTCTCTGCTTCCTGGTTTGAATTGTGAAACTTTGCTGGCTTATGTACTCATAAAACGCTCTCCTCCCCAGAGACCCAAACAAGTGGGGCTATCCAATGTTGGACCAGGATTCTGAGTTCTTAGTGACAGAGCTTGTTCTTTTTTAATTATATATGACTGTGTGATTAACTGCCATACGTGTGCAGATGTTAACAGAGGCCAGGAGTAAGACTCTTTGGAACTGGAATTGTGAGCTACCTGATGCGTGTGCTGGGATCTAAACTCAGGTCCTCTAGAAGGGCAGCAGATGCTCTTAACTGCCGAGTCATCTCTCTAGCATGAGAGGTTTGTTCTTAAAATCTCTTTTGAGGTCTATGGCAAGGATTACACAGGATGTTCCCTAGTGCTAGTTTTGGCAGCTGTCTTGGTTTGGGTTTGTTGCTGTGAAGAGACACCATGACCAAAGTAACTCTTATAAAGAAAAACATTTGATTGGGGCTGGTTTACAGTTTCAGAGGGTTAGTCCATTATTTACATGATGGGAAAGATGGCAGTGTGCAGGCAGACATGGGACTAGAGGAACTAAGAGTTCTACATCTTGATCTGCAGGCAACAGAAGGCAGTTGTATTACACTGGGTGTAGCTGCTTTCCTTTCATTTCTGTTGCTAGAGCAAATACCTTGACCTAAAGAGAGCTGGGGGAGAAAAAAGGTTTATTTGGTGTACAATTCCAGGTTACAGTTATCATTGCAATAAAGTCATAGAGGTAGAAGCTTGAGACAGCTGGTCACATCACATCCACAGTCAAGGGTGAGGAGAAATGAATAAACACACACCCATGTTGCCAATTTACTCTTTCTGCTTTGGCTTTTAGCTCTTCCCATTCTGTATAGTTTAGGATCCCCTGCCCAGGGAATGGTGCTGCCCACAAAAGATGAGTTCTTCCTACATAATTAGCAATGGAGACAATTCCCCATTCCAAACATGCCCACAGAACAACTTGATCAAGAGTAATTTCTCAACTGAAACTCTTCCCCAGTAATTCCAGGTTGTGGCAAGTAGACATTTAAAACTAACCATCCTAGTTACAAAAACAGCCTGTCTTTACTCCTGGAAAACAGATGGTGTGAATATCAGTGTCTGACAAGGCTTGCTTAGGCTGTAATGAACAGGTATGGAGAAATAATTGACATTTGTGGTTTCCTGAATCTTGAGCTTGCATTATCTGGGCCAGACAAACAGGTCCTTTAAACAGAAGGAGGAAAACAAAAACAATGCATCAAGGTAAGTCAGTTCCAGTCCAGACGTGTAAAAGATTTGACATTGTTGTTTTAGAAAGGCGATGGTATCTTAAGGGGTTATGATTCAAATTATTTCTTTTAACAAATTACTATTTAAGAAACATTAAATAAAAATGGAAAGAACAAGTTTTGAGCAGTGGGGAGAAAATAGAATAATTGATTACCCTCCTGGATTTTTCACATTTGTAGGATGTAAATGCTAATACCTTTAATCCTGGCATGGAGGAGGCTGAGGCAAGTAGATCGCCATGAGTTCAAGACTAGCCTAGGCTACATAATAAGACCACATTTCCAAAAGGGGGTGGGGGAGGATAACTACATGTTATGTAAACTGGGTGTGGTGAAGCTTGTCTTGTCTGTAACTCCAGTGCTCTAGAGGCAGAACCAGAAGGTTCAGAGGTTCAAGGTCCTCCTCAGCAGTCATGTTGAGCTACAGTGAGTGTGAGTCCATCCTGGATTATAGGAGGCCCTGTCTCAAAGAGGTAATGATCCTGGTTTAAATTGCCTTCTATAAAGAGCCACCTCCCTCTTACACTCTTTTATTTATACAATAAATTGAAGTTGATGATTATTTGCAAGCTAACATGCTCTACAGATTATTCTTTTTTTTCTCTATTTTTATTTAAGTTTTATTTATTGCATTATGATGAGAAAAGATACATAATTTCAATTTATCTGAATTTGTTAACATATAAAAACATATTCTGAGTAAATAGACTCACATCATGTTCTTTCCCTTTTGTAACCCAACTTCTCCCAGAGACCCCCCTTCAATACCTGCCATACCTTTCTTTTTTTTAATCATATTCTTTAAAATTTATAAAATATTATAACAATAAAAATGAGTATTATAAGAGTTGTTTGATATAAAACAATCAGTTGAATAGTCTTATGTAGATGCTTGTCTACAGCAATACTGAAAATACATCTTTCTCAACATAAATTTTAAATAATTCCAAATATATTAACTGTATGATATTTTAAAATAATATATCACTATTAGTTTTTTTTTAATGAACATAAATAGATAAAAGTCTTTTTGTTTGTTTGTTTTGTTTTTTAGTAGAGCTTAAAATCTTGGCTCTTTCCATGGTATAAACCCAAAATAAGAACAATTTTTGGACATTGGAGTTCATTGTAATAAGGCTGTACTTCAGTGTCCCTCACATCACCAAAGGATTTTGCCTTCATAGTAGCTAAGCTAAGAGTCGACGGTTCTGCTGTGCCAAGGACTGAATTGTAGGCAAGATTTTTGGATACAGATTTCTCTACAGGTTATTCTTAAGACATTCTTAAGCTTTTAATATGTATCACAGTTCTTTCCTGATTCTTCTTCTCTATCATTCTTCACAAACATTTCTAGTGCTTCTCACGTTGAGGTGAGCTGCCATACTAATATGAATATGCTGTGCTTGCTTACTCTCCAAGTGCTTAACATCTCTCTCCTCAAACTTTTAACCCTTTCTCTTACTCTACTCTAAATAGTGCTCTTACCTTTGAAAGAATAGATGCCACTAGGCAATAATTGTTTCATCTTTCCACCATAAATACTAACAACATCTCTGGGTCTTAATGCATACATTTCTTCTTTCAGTGAAGAAATACACCTTCTTCGGAATCTCATGCCTTCCTGCCTATTTGAGAGTCCATTATTTACTATTATCTATTTGTAAATGTTGCTTTTATCTCCTCATATGATGGGATGAGATGAGAGCTGTACCCAAGCTGTACAAATACACAGTTTGGCCTGAGCCCAGAGCACTTATTTCTCTGTTCTAACTATCCTAGGCCTAAGCCCAGAAGCTTCCAGCCTCAGTGCAATATCATTTTCTCAATATGACTATTCAATCCAGCTCCCCCCGGCTTCTCACTGAATTGCTCTTCTTGGCCTTATACTACCTTTGGCAATCTGTTCTAATCTTCTGGCTCCTTCTCATTCTCTGGATCATTTTGTGTTCACCTTTGTCGAGGTTGTTTTCTCTGCACCTGTCTCGCTGATGTCTAAGGATATTCAACATCCTTAGTCATCAGCGAGAAGTAAATCAAAATGACCCTGAGAGTCTACCTTCCACCAATCAGAATGGCTAAGATCAAAAAACCCCATGTCACTATTTCTCCAGAAAGCACAATGCACACATAAAGTCACACTCCATGTGTTCAAAAGCAAGTTATACATTAAGTTTTAACTCTCAGAAAATCTTCCAAATCACGAGTCATCTGGATGTGAACTTGCAGTTACAGCATTAACATGAGAAGAGAAAGGTGCTGAGTAGATCAGGGTAATGTTAATATTTTAGCTTGTCTAAATTTACAGAATCTCTCCCTCTGGTTTATTGAAGTATCCAAATATCTATTTCTATAGTGCTTCTCAAACGTTTTTCCACATGCAGTATTAATTGCCTTTGCAGTTTCTCCCAGGGCTTCTTCACAAGCCCAAATTCTATCCCTTAGAACTTGTATCCTGGTTTCCTTAGGCAGGGGGTAAAATCAGTATGTTCCAGTCTTTGCAGGAAGGTCAGTCCACTATTTCACTGGCCTCCTCTCAGGGTCCAGACTCTTCTTTACCCATCCTTTTATCTTTCTTATCATACATATGTCTTCCAGTTTTCCCCAATAATATTTCTGGGTCAAACTTTTTATTCTTAGAGATTTCCCCTCATGGGGGCTCACCATTGCTCACTAGTTCAGTAGATCCAGCTATTTCTTCCTCTATCTTGTCCCTTGTATTTTCTGCGGACATCCCTGTCCTTAGTGACCCAGGCCCAGTGTTCCCTTTCCTTGGGGGTCTTCCTTTTTTTTTTTTAAGTAGTAAGGCTTCAGGCTTCTCAAAATCATTTCCTGCCTCAACTATTTCCTGGTGGAATTTAATCATCATGAGTTGGCTAAAATTTCCCAGAGAACAATTAAGTCAGTCAGCTTCCATATCCAAAACCCCTTGTCCCAATACGCCTGGGTTGACTGCTTGAATGGCCAGGGCCAGAGCACTTTGTTCCTAATAGACATCAGAGTCATTTCCTTCACTAGTAATGCCCTCAATCCCGTTCCCAGACATTTTTACCAGAATTGTATTTGAGGTCAAATATGGTATAGGATAAAGCAAAACAGACACGCATACAAGAAAGAGAAACGCCATCTGTATACTAGAAAGCCAGAGATGGATTCATCAGGTTGATGGTGCTCCAGCAGCCAAAACTGTCATGCAGCCACATTTGCAACCATGTCACACCTGACATCTCCCCCTTTTTGTTTTAATTCGAGTGTTTTCATGTCATCAGGGCCTATGCTGCTTTCCTGATCTGTCTGATAATGACTAGAAGAAGAATCACAATTAAAAACAGGCCAACTGCAATAGCACTGCTAACCAATAGGGTTTGGGATGAAGTATACAAAAGATCATCCACGGCTGTGGAGAAGGCTGCCACCATGGCCTCTAGAGAGGCCGACCCAGCATGGGAATAACTAATACCAGTAATTGTTTGATGTAAGGTTTCTAAGTTAATAGCCAACTCAGAGTGATTCCAGAGCCCTTTACCCATCCACCTCCGTCTCATATTGCAAGGGTGTCACACAAACCCATTTAAAAAGAGTGACATTGGATAGAAAGTCTGCTTTTATATTCTGGATCTGATTTCCCATAAAGAGAACAGCCTCTTCCAAGGCATTCACTCTATCTTGCAGCCCTCTGTCTATGTTCTAATATATTAAGGCTAAGAAAATGTTCCTGGGAAGCTGGTCCACATGATTGCCGGTATGTAACCCCTTCACTAAGTATGTGGTCACCATAGCAAAACTGGAAACTGGAAATTATAGCAGAAACATCTAGTGTCAAAGTTGCAACAAATCTCTTCCCGCATTTTAAAGATCGAGCAGCCCTATGTAAGGCCTCAATACCTGTATTTGATAACCAGGACTCCGACACATTAACAATAAACATAACTGATTCGGCTGTGGCTGTCTCCGCATAAGGAAGGTGTCCTTGCTGGTGGAGCTAATGCAGTTTGTCATTGTATAGCCAACATAGATGAGTCAACTCCTATAATACCCTTTACCTCTATTATGCCTGTTGGATCCTTATGCAAGATGGAGAAGGGAGAAGAAACACAAGCTACAACTGGAGTGCTTGTTGAAGGTTAGTTACTTCTAGGCCTTATGAGCGTAACCTTGAGAGTGGCGGCAAACAAGCAGAACAGACCATCCTGCATAGGCATTGCTTTAATGCTTTAAAGGGGTGATAACTTGGCATTACTCACCCCAGAAGGTACCAGGTGCCAAAATCTCGTTAGGCATAGTGTGTGTTTATCTTGTGTAAAGCTGTGCTTTTTGAGGTATTTCTGGTAGTCATAGTAAGGACTATTCACTGACCAAGCCCAAATCTTATTGAAGGTAGTGTAGAAAACTAAATTAGAAAAGCCACAAGAAAACCACTTTAGGTAGCCACAATCAGGTACCATATCCCAAATGAAGTCCATTTGTTTGGCTTCTGTGCATTTAGGCAATTTGCTCAGCAGAGACAGTTCATATTCAAAATGACTATCATTATACAGGTGTGGCAAATATAGCTTAAGAAACCAAACATCAGGGTTTAACTGTTAATAGAGAAAACATGCCAACAAGAATACTTTATGGTATTAATGAGAGATAAAACTGTGGCCCCTTCAGATAATAACTTCAGCTGTCCCCAGGTAGGGATTTGTCCCCTCTGTGTAACTGTTAGAGTAACTGAGCCAGGAAGTGATCCATGAAATGAGCTGTTGCTGTTGGTGGGGACACTGGATCACTCCGTGGGGAATGATGACATTTGTGCACTTTCCTTCTATTGGGAGCCAGTAGGTGGAGTGGCTGGTTTGACATGTGGGACCCAGATGGGGATTCTACATCTGTAGGAAAAATACAAGCATAGCCTCAACCAGACATCAAAAGGACATCCAGGCCTTTTCATTGTGTCGTCAGGAAATCCTACCACAGTACCAAAGGCTTAATGTCTTTTTGTGCCCAGTGGTCATAGCAGTCAAGATATCACCTCCTTTATTTAAGTAATTTAAGACAAAAAGGGCATGGGAAAGCAGATATGCAGGAGAATAATATCTAAGTTCCCATCTTTGAAATGATGTTGGGCCTTAAGAGTCTGATGTAAGCATTCTACAGTGGTTTATTTAACCTAGAGGGTGGCATGGTGTGCCAGTTGTATGTCTAATTTTAAAAGTAGCACAGAGGGGCTGGCAAAATGGCTCAGTGGGTAAAATCACGGACTGCTCTTCCAAAGGTCCTGAGTTCAAATCCCAGCAACAATATGTTGGTTCACAATCACCTGTAATGAACACCCTCTTCTGGTGCGTCTGAAGTCAGCTACAGTGTACACAGTGTACATTTATTATGTATAATGATAAATAAATCTTTGAGCTGGAGAAAGCAGGGACTGAGCAAGTGGGGCCAACTGGAGCAAGCAGAGGTCCTAAAACTTCAATTCCCAACAACCACATGAAGGCTTACAACCATCTGTACAGCTACAGTGTACTTATACACATAAAATAAATAAATCTTTAAAAGTCGCACAGAAGGTGGCAAAGTCTTTGCTAGAATACACAGGGTTCTATCAGATTTAATATGAGAAGGAATACCCAAAAAGGAGAAACAGAAAAACGTGTGATGAACAACATCCTTCAAAGCCTCTCCAGCTTGGTCTGTGGCATTAGGACAGCGAAAAGGTATCAACACAAACGTGGATGAAGGAAAGATTTCCAAAAGAAGGGAGATGAGTCACATTCACTTGACTTACCCTGGGTGCAAACCATGAGGGTTAATATCCATTTTCAAAATTGGTTGAATAGATAGATAGGCAGGGCATTGCTTAAGTTTGACATGCTGCCTTTCTAGGAATATGAAACTTGGAGAGCGTGAGAGTTTTGATGATGGACCTCATGAGCATCCTTCGCTTGTTCTAGTGGTGTAATGCTTGCCAAGGCTAATTGAGTGGTTAATGTCAGCAGCACGATTACCCTCTGCTAGTACTCCAGGAGGAGAAGGGTGAGCCGTAACATGAGTCACAAAGTAGGGGAATTCCCGGCCCTGAACCAGAGTTTGTAATTCCATTAAAAGGTCATTATTTTGTGTTTTGTTGTGATTAATAATAGCACTCTCAATGACTGGAAACAGTCATGCAACATGCAATCTGTATAAAGGTTGAGAAGTGGAGTTGGCAAAATTTCAGAAAGCAAGTATAGCTGCAGCAATTTTGACCTTTTGAGCAGAAGTGAAAGTAGTTAGGTTTTGGAACATTTTGTTAAGGGAAACTACCACTGCCATACCAGAAGCAGAGCCATCTGTTAAAAAAAAAAAAGTAGTAACCACATCCGTCAGGAGCTGTGCAGAAAATCTTTTAGGGAAGATGACAGTTTGCAATTTTAAAAATCGAATTAAAGGATGTTGGGGCAAATATCCCCATGATTGCCACTATTTGTAATAAATGTGTAATTGCACAATCAGCCCTTCAGAACACTGAAACCCTGGGTACATGTCAATGGTATGGTGTATACCTCTGTTTCCCAAATTCTGTAACATGGAAAACACCCATCTGCTAGATGCCATTTCCCTTGGTACCCCTGGGGTTACTACCAGCAGGAATTTTGTGATGGAGAGAACATGAAGGACATTATTATTATTATTATTATTATTATTTCTTTGTCTTGTTGCCACCTGGCGGAAGTTTTTTTCTTTAAACCTTGCCCATTAAAATTATGTTTCTCATGAAATTTTGAGGCTTCTAACACATTTCCTATTAATAATCCATCAATTTCTTTGTTTCCGTGAGCTAATGAACCTGGCAACCCTGAATAATATATAATGGGTAGTTTCTACTTCTGATGGCTTGTTGCAGTTGTATAAATAACAAAGTTAAATGAATTATCAAATTCAGCAGTCTCCATGTGCAAAACAACTCTTTCTGCATATAAAGAATCAGTAATTATGTTAACAGATTCAGGATAATCTAATAATACCATAAGGCTTGCATACCATTCTGATTCTTGAAGAGATGTATATGGAATTTTGATAACCTTGTTTATTTTGTCTGACTTATAACTATTTTTTCCATCAGTATAAAATGTCAGTGCCTCTAGAATTGATGTTCTCTTTACTACATATGGAAAAATCCAATTAGTTCTTTTTATAAACTATATATGCTTTTAAGATATTTACTATTAATCTCACCCAAATAGTTACTACAAACTCTTGCCAATCTTCATTGATCACCCATGATGATATAATCTCAGCATTTGTAAGAGTCACTACAATTTCAGCCAGCTTTGTTCCTGACATTTGATGTAATCTTATTCTACTTTTTATGATTAATTCAGAAATCTTTTCTATATATGTCTTCAATTTTTTTACTTTGTTTATGAGCTAAGAAAATCCATTCCATAATACTATCTTCTCTTTACATAATGAGCCCAACAGGAGAAGGAGTTGAAGGCAAAATGACCAGTTTATTATCAAGTTTAGGATTGATTCTATCCACTTATGCCTCTTGTAGTCTTTGTTCTACCAGAGTTAACTCTTTTTCTGATTCAGTTGATAGACATCTTGGACTGTTCAAATTTGAATCTCCTTGTAATGCTTGAAACAAATTACTTAATTCTTATGTACTTAATCCAACTGTACACCTCAGTCATTTAATATCTCCTATTAATTTTTGAAAATCGTTAAGAGTTTGCAATTGGTCCCTATGGATCTAAACCTTTTGCGGTTGAATATTTTGTCGACTGATTTTATAACCCAAATAACTAAGTGAATCTCCCCATTGTATTTTTTACTGGAGCAATCTGTAATTCCCAGCATGGCAGAATTCTTTTTCTTCTTCTTCTTCTTCTTCTTCTTCTTCTTCTTCTTCTTCTTCTTCTTCTTCTTCTTCTTCTTCTTCTTCTTCTTCTTCTTCTTCTTCTTCTTCTTCTTTTTAGATATTTTCTTCATTTACATTTCAAATACTATCCCCTTTCCTAGTTTCCTCTCTGAAAGTCCCATATTACTTCCCCTCAACCGTGCTCCTCAACCCACCCACTTCCACTTCCTGGCCCTGGCATTCCACTGTACTGGGGCATATAATCTTCGCAAGACCAAGGGACCTTCTCTGACTAGGCCATGCTCTGCTACATATGCAGCTAGAGACACGAGCTCTGGGGGTACTAGTTAGTTCATATTGTTGTTCCTCCTATAGGGTTGCAGACCCCTTTAGCTCCTTGGGTACTTTCTCTAGCTCCTTCATTGAGGACCCTGTGTTCCATCCAATAGATGACTGTGAGCATCCACTTCTGTATTTGCCAGCCTCTGGCATAGCCTCACAGGAGACAGCTGTATCAGGGTCCTGTCAGCAAAATCTTGCTGGCTTATGCAATTAGTGTCTAGGTTTGGTGATTGTTTATGGGATGGGTCCCCAGGTGGGGCAATCTCAGGATGGTCCTTCCTTCAGTCTCAGTTCTGAACTTTGTAACTCCTTCCATGGGCATTTTGTTCCCCATTCTAAGAAGGAACGAATTATACACACTTTGGTCTTCCTTCTTCTTGAGTTTCATGTGTTTTGCAAATTGTATCTTGGTTATTCTAAATTTCTGGTCTAATATCCACTTATCAGTGAATGCATTTCATGTGTATTCTTTTGTGATTGGGTTACCTCACTCAGGATGATACAATCCAGACCCATCCATTTGCCTAAGAATTTCATAAATTTATTGTTTTTAATTGCTAAGTAGTAATCCATTGTGTAAATGTACCACATTTTCTGTATACATTCCTCTGTTGAGGGACATCTTGGTTCTTTCCAGCTTCTGACTATTATAAATAAGGCTGATATGAACATAGTGGAACATGTGTCCTTATTACAAGTTGGAGCATCTTCTGGGTATATGCCCAGGAGAGGTATAGCTGGATCTTCCGGTAGTACTATGTCCAATTTTCTGAGGAACCTCCAAACTGATTTCCAGAGTGGTTGTACCAGCTTGCAATCCCACCAGCAATGGCACATCCTTGCCAGCATCTGCTGTCAGTTTTTTACCTTAACCATTCTGACTGGTGTGAGGTGGAATCTCAGGGTTGTTTTGATTTGTATTTAACTGATGATTAAGGATGTTGAACATTTTTTCAGGTGCTTCTCAGCCATTCGGTATTCCTCAGGTGAGAATTCTTTGTTTATCTCTATACCCCATTTTTTAATAGGGTTATTTGGATTTCTGGAGTCCAGCTTCTTGAGTTCTTTGTATATCTTGGATATTAGTCCCCTATCTGATTTAGGATTGGTAAAGATCCTTTCCCAATCTGTTGGTGGCCCTTTTGTCTTATTGACAGTGTCTTTTGCATGGCAGAATTCTTTGTGTTACCTTCAACATATTCTCTAAAACATCTTCATCAGAATCAGCCAACAGAATGTCATGTATATAATAATAAAGGCTATATTGAGAGAATTGCTTACAAATTATTTCTAATGGTTGTTGAACAAATACTGGCATAAAGTTGGACTACTTAATGCTCCCCGTGGAAGTGACTTCCAGTGGTGTCTCTATAGTGCCTGACTCTTATTCAGATTAGTACTGAGAAAGCAAATCTTTCCCTATCCTGCTGATGCAAGGGTGTTGTGAAAAACCAATCTTCCTGGTCAGTTATTATTATAGGCCATGATTTTGATAACAAAGATGTTAAAGGGAGTCCAGGCTGTGAAGGACCCATTGGTTGAATTACCTTAGTAACTGCTCTTAAATCCATTTTCATCCTCCATTTTCCTGATTTCTTTTTTACAACAAACACGGGGGATTCCATGGGCTGATGACTCCTATATTTTGAGCCTCCTGCTTCTCTTGAACCTCAAGTACCTGCAACTTTTCTTCTGTCATGGGCCACTGCTCTTGCCAGACAGGCTGGCTTGATAACCTTTTTAGGGGCCAAAGCTGTGTTCATTGCCTGGTGGCAAGAAGTTACTTTGTATGCCTCTCTTTGATTGACAGTCTTTAGGCCAGTGTTTGCCCTTTCTACAGCAGCTAAGATACCCTGAAATGCTTTGTGGCTCATAGCAACCAGAACCTGCTTATTCTCGACTACAAATACCATGTTCTCTGGAGTCAGTGTACCTGATTTTGAGGTCTGAATCGTCTAGCCTTACAATTTCTTTGAAAATGACCAAATTCATCACAAAACATTGGATATTTTGGTTCCTGAAATTTCTAGCTATGATTTGTCCAATGGTATTGGCATTATGCTTCTAGGAGCCAATGCCAGGTGTCTCCCTTATCCATTCCTCTATTGGGGCTCCTTGTGCTTTCAATGGTCTGATTGCTCTCTTACGTTCAGTATTTGCATTTTCAAATGCCAATTATTTCTATCAAAGACTGTCTGGTTTCAGAGTCTGATATGGCTCTATTCACAGCTGATCCCAACCTCTGTAAAAATTCTGTAAAGATTTCTCCAGAACCCTGATTATCTTAGTAAATCAGGTGGATTTTTCCCCCAGACTCCTCAATCATATCCCAAGCTCTTAAAGCTGCGACATGACATTGCTCAATTACACCATCAACAGATCGGAGTTGTTCTTGTAAGCCAGCATACTGCCCTTCACCAAGTAGCTGGTCTTTAGTGGCATTTATCCCCCTTGCTACACTTCGTTTTTCTATTTTTGTGGCTTTGTGCCTCCACCACAACAATCATTTTAATTGCTGTCCTGCTTTAAGAGAGATGACACCAATCCCTTGCAGTCTTGTAGGATAACCCTATGCCATGTTGCCCAGTTATTTAGCATTTCTTTTACAAAAAGAGGAGGTAAGCCATACAGTACACACAGCCTTTTTAAAATGTTTTAGATCTAGCATTTCTATCCGACACTAGGTCAATTCATTATGGGCAGGAATACCGTCATTGGCGGGCATATGCTGCACAAAGACTGGGAAGGCTGAAGGTGCCTGTCTCTGTAGGCCCAAGCAAATCCTCTGGTGCTGCACTCAGCTGAACACTGTCCTGCCCTCCTTGGCTGGGTGACTAGCAGTGAAAGTGCGTGGAGCCAGGCAGGCTGGCAGGTTATCTATCTTCCAGCCTAGTTTGCTTCCTGCTTTCATCATGCTGTAAATTCCTGGTCTCAGACTCCATGCCTGATGTGTGTTTTTCTCCTCTCATTGGGCCTTTTTGTTCTCCAAGCACTTCTACCTCCATCTGCAAAGTCTCTAAGTGCAGAACCAACTCTGCAATCTTCTGTAACAGAAGAGAATTGTCAGGCTTCCCCTTAAACTTTTTCTAAATAGTATACATAAAAACTAGGAAGCAAAACTAAAATAAAAACCCTTCTGGGAACAAGGCAGGAGACCACCTAGCAGCAGCTGCTGCTATTTTATCAGCCTCCTTAAACAACATTGCTAACCCATCAAAACCTACCTTTTCCTTTATTGCATTAAAAGCAGAGTTACCCATAATACCTAGGCCACACTGGGCACCACCTGTAGGCCTAGATTTTTCAAAACCTACTTTTAATAAGGGTTCTGAAATGCTTTAACCTCTTTTCTAACCCTCTCTTCTTTCCACCAAAGGTAGTGGAAAGGAAAGGTTAATGGGGCAAAATGGTTTAGAAATATTTCTTTGGAGCTAATCCAGTCTGCGTTGTCAGGATATCAGCAGTTCCATTCACATGAAACAGCAGTGGCAGCTCAGTCCATCTGCAAACACCATTCATGAATCAGCAACAGCAGGTTGATCCAGAAGAAATCACATGGCTCTGCCAATCGGCCTGAATCTGAGGAAGTGGCAAGAAGCTGCCAGAACACCACCACAAGTTTTTTTTGGTGCATTTCTCTCTATGGCTGGCAAGCATGGAGCAAAATGGCTCCAGGAATAGCTACAGTACTTAGTGGAATAGGACTTGACATTCCCCCTTAAAGTTGTTCTAGTAAGATAAATCATTGACTTAAATATTTCATCTCAGGCCAGGGGGTAATGGGTGTGTAGGACCATGAGCTGGACAGCTGAAATATGCTACTTGGCAAAAGAAACTAGAGCCTCAATAAAGCAAGGGACTCATACATCAAAACACATCAAGAAAACCTATCCATGTAATTGTAGGAAAATGCATTCTTTTTTTTTTTTTTTTTTTTTTTTTTTTGGTTTTTCGAGACAGGGTTTCTCTGTGTAGCCCTGGCTGTCCTGGAACTCACTGTGTAGACCAGGAAAATACATTCTTAACTGTCCCTCAGCACAGTTGCTTTCTCCCCACAGAGGGATTAATCATGCCAGGATTCAAAAGGCATGCAGTACTGAGTTTATGTAACAGACAATATGAAACATTTTCTAATAGCTAGGTGGAGATTCCCACTGCTTGGAGGAGAGAAAATTAGAGAAATAGGAGTCCAAACCTTGTGCAGTGTGCTGTGGACTGTACATATTTACAACCTCGTAAGACGTTACATACTTGAATGTGATGAATGTGAAGCAGATTTGTTATGAGTCAGCCAATCTTATAATGAAAGTTTCGGTTTGATTTTCTGCAATTTGAACTCTGTGGCTGCTGAAGAGATTGTCTTCCATGGCACACTTAGAAACAAGACTGTTTATTAGTATGTAGAACTAGTTCATTGTTATCCTTCATTACCATGTCCTGATATGCTAGACGCTGGTTAATTTTTATCATAGAGCTTGTTCTTTTTCTCTGTCAATTTATCCAGAGATGCTAGGAGCACCGAATCAACATCACTATCCCCCACCCCCAAACTGTCAAAACTTTTATATACAGAGTCACTAAATTTCTTACCTCTCACAATTGGTGAATCACATTTGTCTCACTCAGTTTGTGAAATAGTTTAGACTGTGGGTTTTTAGCACTTTCTGAACTTCTAGGGGAGGCTTAACTAATTGTAGGTGCCAGCAAATTGGAAAGCCTGCTCCTGATACTTAAAAAGGTTTATCCATTAGAACCACATCTGAATCCCAAATTTATTTTTATTAGTCAGGGTTCTTTAGAGGGACAGAACTGATAGAATGAATATGTACATATTCTTTGTTGTTGTTTTGGTTTGTTTTCAGACTAGGTTTCTCTATATAGCCCTGGCTGTTCTGGAACTTGCTCTTTAAACCAGGCTGGCCTTGAACTCAGAGATCCACCTGCCTCTCTCTACCTTCTAAGTTCTGAGATTAAAGATACAAGCCGCCACTACTCAGTTACTTTATGTTTTACATATTCATATATATGTGTAGATATAATATATATCAAATATATTTAATGTAGTGTGTATAAGTACATTGCATGTTTATATATTATGCATAATATATAACTTATTACATATTATTACTTATTATATATTCTAGTTAGTTCAACAATGGTGTCTACCAACAGAAGTTCCAAGAATCCAGTAGCTTTTCAGTGCAGAGGCTGGTCATTATACTCTAGAATCTTGAAGAACTAGGCTCTAATTCAGTAAAGGCATGAACCTGACAGAGAGAGCAAGGACAGACAGGCAAAGAGTAAGTTTCTTTCTTCTGTGTGTTTTATATAGGCTACCATTAAAAGATGTAGCCCAGATTTAAGGTGGATCCTCTCACCTCAAAAGATCCATGTTTAGGATAAGTCTTTCCACTTTTAATGATGTAATTAAGAAAACTCTCTCATAAGTGTACCTAGCCACATGGGTTTAAGTTAATTCCAGGTACCCACGTTGATATAAAGAATGGCCATCACAGGGAGCTGCTCTGCAGGAAGGAGGAATGTTTCAGTTTTGGATAAAGTTTACATAACACTTGGTAGATAGTCTTGACAGATCATATACCACTTGCTCCACAGTTAAAGAACTGGAAAAGGCAGCCTACCCCAAGTATATACCCCAAGCACAGCATGAATCACTGGGCAAGGGTGTTTTATTTGTTGACTCATTGGTTCAGTTTTGGCTTTGGTGCTGGGACCCAGGTTCTTAATATATACCAAGCACACACCCTGCAATGAAGTGCCCTGGAATCCAGATCAAAACTTCAAAGGACATCTTGCTCCCAAGGGCAAGGTTGGCCTGAGCAGTTCTTCTCTGACTCAAAATGCTGCATTTCCTAGGATGAACAGGAACACACCCAGGCTGTCTCAGTTTCCTTCCTATATAATTTTCCTATAAAGTTTTATCCCTGTATTGTCTTCCACAATGTTCCTTGGGAAGACCATTCAGCTTGAGTCAGAAGACACTACCCCCCAGTCTAGTTACTGGCTAGAGTGGAGCTGGGGAATGGGGTACCTAATTCTGCCATAGGTGAGGAGACCAGTTAAAGTGTATCAGGAGCCATCAAGATGTTCAAAACATGTATCTAAAAATAGTTACTTGGTGGCCTAGCACAAAATCAGCCTCTCTCTCTCTCTCTCTCTCTCTCTCTCTCTCTCTCTCTCTCTCTCTCTCTCTCTCTCCTTCTTTCCCTTGTTCTCAAAAATAAGCATGGAACCTGGGATGGAAACAGAGAGAATTGAGTCTTTTTTATGTTCCTGGGAGGAGGGAGAGAGGGGAAGAGAAAGAGAAAGTCCTTGTCTTAAAAAACAAAAACAAAAACAAAAACCCCAGAGAGAGACAGTAGTAATTATCAGATTGCTCTTCAAGATTTCTAATGTGGGCCAGGTGTGGTGGTGCAGACCTTTAATCCCAATACTTGGCAAGCAGAGGAAGGTGGATCTCTGTGAGTTTGAGTCCAGCCAGGTTTATGTAGTGAGTCCTAACCGCAATAAACAAACAAACAAACAAGTCAGGAAGCCAGTAGTAGGTAGTTAGATCCAAAGCCTTTATGTTCAAAGGACTCACAGAAAGATACTACTGTGATTACAAAAGAGCAAAGCTATAAAAAATGTGGAAGGTACATATATAGAGAGAAGCTGAGGGGCTAATGTCAGCAGGGGACACGGGAGGAGAAAGGGGAGAGCCATGATTACAATTATGATTTAGGTTTTAAATTGACCCTCACAGAGCCTCGTGCTGTTCTCTTGGTTCCCAGATGGAGACACTATTTTGGAAGGTTATAGAAACTAGAGATGGAGGAAGGAGGGATGCTGGGGGAGGAGAGCAATGCTAGTGGGTATTTCATCCCTAGCAGTTTAGCTTACCATGTAATAAACGCTTTCCTGTTCCTCCCAGTCCTACCACCATGATGTTGTGTCCAAGCACATCAAACCAACCACTGACTGAACTATCTGAAACTAGGTCAAGATAAATGCTTCCCTTACGTTGTTTCTATCAGGCATTTCACCTAAACGCAAAGTAACAACAAAACAAAACAAAAAACCCACACCTTATTCTCAGCAGCTCAAAGAACTTTCTCCAAAACTGGCGATATATTCAGACACAAAACAAGTCTCAACAAATATAGGAAAATTAAAATAACTTGGTGCATCTTATGTGACATTAAAGCTCTATCAACAACAGAAACAAGAGAAGGTCCACAACTCATAAAAACTGAACAGCTCACTACTAAATGAAAAATGAATCAAGACAAAATTATAAAAGAAATTGAAGACTTTCTACAATTGAATGCAAATCAAAACACAACATGCCCAACTGAGCTCTCATCTTAAATGGAATAAGAGTTTATTCTGGAGCCATTTTGAGAGTCCATGACCCAGGAACAGATTTGGGTTACCACAAATTCTAGGTTCCAGTGTGGAAACAGATTCAAAGTTTTATAGAACAAATCAAGGCAGGTTTAAAATACATTGGCAGGTACATCAGAGAGGTAGGTACAGTAAGACAGGGGTGGTTTTCCTATAGATTCAAAATGTATGTGAGCTTTTGGGTTGGTGGAAGCTAGTGGAGCTAGTTCAATTAAGTTAATATATACCAAAAGTCTGGAGTTTGTGTTTTGTATTGTTTTATCTATTAGTCACAAGATTTTAGTTCCTAAGTGGACAAGAAATGGCTGTTCTGGAGGGCTAGAACTAGCTCAAGGTATCTTGTCTCTGGACCTGAAACAGCCCCTTCTCCTTCAGTTCCAATCAGTCCCTGCAGACACAGCTGTTCTTTTTATTTTCTTTTTTCTGTTTTTGTTTTGTTTCATTTGAGACAGAGTTTCTCTGTGTAGCCCTGGCTGTCCTGGAACTCACTCTGTAGACCAGTCTGGCCTTAAACTCAGATTCACCTAACTCTGCCTCTGGAGTGCTGAACCTGGCACAACTTCTTCTTCTTCTTCTTCTTTTTTTTTTTTTTTTGTAATTCATTTTTTATGCTCCGTATTCCATTCCCTGCCCCCCCCATCCACCCTCTGACTGCCCCACATCCCACACCTCCTCCCCACTCCACCCAGTCTCTACATGGATGTGCCCACCCCCCCACCCCACCTGAGCTCTAAACTCCCAGGTGCCTCCAGTCTCTTGAGGGTTAGGTGCATCATCTCTGAATGAACACAGACCTGAAAGTCCTCTACTGTATGTGTGTTGGGGGCCTCATATCAGCTGGTGTATGCTGTCTGTTTGGTGGTCCAATGTTTGAGAGATCTTGGGGGTTCAGGTTAATTGAGACTGCTGGTCCTTCTACAAGGTCACCCTCCTCCTCAGCTTCTTTCAGCCTTCCCTAATTTAACAACAGGGGTCAGCTGCTTCTGTCCATTGGTTGGGTACAAATAACTGCATCTGAATCTTTTAGTTGCTTGTTGGGCAGTCATGATAGATCCCTTTTTGTGAGCACTCCATAACCTCAGTAATAGAGTCAGGCCTTGGGACCTCTCCTTGAGCTGGATCCCACTTTGGGCCTGTTAGTGGACTTTCTTTTCCTCAGGCTCCTCTCCACTTCCATCCCTGTAATTCTTTCAGACAGAAACAATTATGGGTCAGAGATGTGACTGTGGGATGGCAACCCCATCCCTCACTTGATGCCCTGTCTTCCTGCTGGAGGTGGGCTCTATAAGTTCCTTCTCCCTATTGTGGGGGGGGTGGGGCGGCAGGTGTTTCATCTAAGGTTCCTCCCTTTGAGTCCTGGAAGTCTCTCACCTCAAAGGTCTCTGGTGCATTCTGGGAATCCCCCCAACCTTCTATTTCCTGAGGTTGCCTGTTTACATTCCTTCTGCTGGACCTTGGGGCTTTGGTCCTTTTCCCTCACCCAGTACCAGATCAGGTTCCTCTCCCCTCCACTGTCCCCTCCCTCCCCCATCCACTTTCTCTCCCAAGTCCCTCCCTCCCTCCCCACTTATTATTGCTTTCTTCTCTCTCCAAAGTAGGACTGTGGCATTCTCACTTGGCTGGCACAACTTCTTTTCATTAGTTTTTGTTTACAGTGTCACCATTACCAAAAGGTTGGAATTATAATGTATCTGACCAACCAGCTTACTAATTAGTCTCATGTATGCTAAAACAGTAACTACTAAGTAATTCATATGACTAAATTTTAAATATTTTAATAAAATATTCTTGTTTGTTATGTGGTTAAGAAATAAATATAGTTGGAGCTGAGACGAAAGGATGGACCATCTAGAGACTGCCGCACCCAGGGATCCATCCCATAATCAGCCTCCAAATGCAGACACCATTGCATATGCCAGCAAGATTTTGCTGAAAGGACCCCGATATAGCTGTCTCTTGTGAGGCTATGCCAGTGCCTGGCAAACACAGAAGTGGATGCTCACAGTCAGCTACTGGATGGAACACAGGGCCCCCAAAAGAGGAGCTAGAGAAAGTACCCAAGGAGCTGAAGGGGTCTGCAACCCTATAGGTGGAACAACAATATGAACTAACTAGTACCCCCTGGAGCTCATGTCTCTAGCTGCATATGAATCAGAAGATGGCCTAGTCGGCCATCATTGGGAAGAGAGGCTCCTTGATCTTGCAAACTTTATATGCCTCAGTACAGGGGAATACCAGGGCCAAGAAGTGGGAGTGGGTGGATAGGGGAGTGGGAGGGGGAGGGTATGGGAGACTTTTGTGATAGCATTTGAAATGTAAAATAAGAAAATACCTAATTTTTAAAAAGAAATAAATATAGGTAAGAAGAACTTTTAATATCCAAGCTGGATGTGGTGGGCAAGTCTGCAGTCCCAGTAACTGGGGAGGCTGAGGAAAGATGATAGTACTTTCAAAGCCAGCCTAGACCATGCAGCAAGACCTCACCACATTCAAGCAAAGCCATCCTAGACCATGCAGCAAGGCCTCACCACAGTCAAGCAAAGCCAGCCTAGACCATGCAGCAAGACCTCACCACAGTCAAGCAAAGCCAGCCTAGACCATGCAGCAAGACCTCACCACATTCAAGCAAAGCCAGCCTAGACCATGCAGCAAGGCCTCACCACAGTCAAGCAAAGCCAGCCTAGACCATGCAGCAAGACCTCACCACAGTCAAACAAAGCCAGCCTAGACCATGCAGCAAGGCCTCACCACAGTCAAGCAAAGCCAGCCTAGACCATGCAGCAAGGCCTCACCACAGTCAAGCAAAGCCAGCCTAGACCATGCAGCAAGGCCTCACCACAGTCAAGCAAAGCCAGCCTAGACCATGCAGCAAGGCCTCACCACAGTCAAGCAAAGCCAGCCTAGACCATGCAGCAAGGCCTCACCACAGTCAAGCAAAGCCAGCCTAGACCATGCAGCAAGGCCTCACCACAGTCAAGCAAAGCCAGCCTAGACCATGCAGCAAGGCCTCACCACAGTCAAGCAAAGCCAGCCTAGACCATGCAGCAAGGCCTCACCACAGTCAAGCAAAGCCAGCCTAGACCATGCAGCAAGACCTCACCACAGTCAAACAAAGCCAGCCTAGACCATGCAGCAAGGCCTCACCACAGTCAAGCAAAGCCAGCCTAGACCATGCAGCAAGACCTCACCACAGTCAAGCAAAGCCAGCCTAGACCATGCAGCAAGACCTCACCACAGTCAAGCAAAGCCAGCCTAGACCATGCAGCAAGGCCTCACCACAGTCAAGCAAAGCCAGCCTAGACCATGCAGCAAGACCCCACCACAGTCAAACAAATGTATTGGTCTCCCTTCTCCATAGTTTTGTCTTTGTAGAGTGCTTCTCATGTATGTTCTTGCTGGCAGAGTGACAAGGTAGTACAGAGAATCAATGTGTGTGTGACATGAGCATTGGTGTGTGTGACTGGTTTTTGTTTTTTTGTTTTTGTTTTCACTCTTACAAAGTCACCAAGGAAGTTGGGCTTCATGGCTCAATATTTAATCCTAGCTATTTGAGAGGCTGAGGCCGGGAAATGGCAAATTCAACAACTCCCTAAGCTACAGAGTGAGTTTAAGATGAACATGAATAACTTTGTAAGGTTCTATCTCTGAATAAAGAAATAAAATCTACTACTTGGAAGACCTCTTAAACACCACAATCTGATTAATTTTATGCCCTTAGAAACTTCACAATGGATATTAAATTTCAGTACACAAAACATTTGGAGACACATAAACCACATTTAAACCAGAACACACCAAATATCTGCTTGGATTTGTGCCCACAGGACCTGTCATATAACAGTCGCGTACTTAACCATATCTTGTTGTGACCCTTTGGCTTATTTGCCGTTTAGATTGACAAGTTCCACAACAGGGCCAACTTTCCATGAGATATTTGTTCCCTACTGTACCCTGCACACCGTAGATCATTAAATAAGTTGCTTTCTGCGTCAGTTTGAAGAGCTGCTCAGGCTCTGTACCAGAGGAAAGCAAGAGATCTAGTGACAGCCAGATAGTCAGCTTTCAGCCAAAATCAATAAAGCCATCTACCCAGCCCACAGGTGACTCAGAAAATTATCATGTGCATTTTTCCCTTTGGCTACCTTCAAGAAATTATTTATTATCAAGTATCCTCATGTCGCTAATACAAAGCCAAGTATTTGACAGATTCCCAATAATCCCTGATCAAAATCAATGCATGAATGGATAAATGGGACTTACCGAAGATTTATAGTTCTGTCTGCTATGAATGCGTTTGCTTTTTTGTTTTCTGAGATATAGTTTCACAGCTCAGGTTGCCTGGAATTCACTACTTAAACCAGGCTGATACTATTATTATTATTATTACTATTTAATCATTATTCTGAACTTTCTCCTATTACTCAACAGATTGTTTTTTTTTTCCCCATACAATATAACTGATTAAAGTTTTCTTTCCTTATACTCCTTGAAGTTCCTCTCCACTTACCCTCCTACCAGGATCCACACATTTTTGTCTCTCATTAGAAAACAGACATCTGTGTTTCTGTCTGAGCCAGGAAATGATCCTGTGCCACAATGCTCCGAGCTGGTCAGCGCTCCATACCCAAATACCGCCAGGAGAGAGCTGGTCTTCCAGGGCTGCAGACATGCCTGCGAACACAGGTAAAAACACCACTTCTGCTCAAATTCCTAGCTCAAGAGGGACCCACTCAGAGCCATCAGGACACACGACCCAAGGAACAGCTGGGGACAGGATCCTTCTGGTTTCATCTGCACCCTAAGCTGACCCTGTGCTACAGCTCTCCATACCCAAATTCTTCCGGGAGAGAACTGGTCTCCAAGGAGTACTGACACACAGGCTTGCAGGAGGAACAAGCCACAGTTAGAGACAGCAAGACCAGCTAACACCAGAGATAACCAGATGGCAAGAGGCTAGTACGGGGAAAGTGGGGAGGCAAAAACCTGAGCAGGGACTGGTGGACAGAGAGTGGGCTGAGGGAGCTGAGCACAACTGCCGGGAGACTGACGCAGAGCCAAGAGCAAGAGAGGGGAGGGCAGCAGAGTCCCTGGCAAGGGGCAGAGCCAGACCCGCTTGAAGCAGCAGAACCAGCTGCAGCAGCAGGAAAAGGAGCCAGCAACTGAGGGAGGCGGTGGGGGAGAAGCCTACATTACGGTGTTTTCTGTTAATTGTGAACTAGACCAAGACATCCCAGTAAATAGGGACAAAGGCGGCAAAAGACTGACTAATGGCTGAGACACGAGGGGACGTGGGGACACAGAGAGCAGTTTGTCCAGACCCAGCTTGGAATCCTCAGCTGCGAAACTGTCTCAAAAAGGAAAGAGGAAAATCTCACCCAAGGGAATAAGTCCTAGAACAAGGGTCAGGGTAGTACAGGGGTAGCTCTGAGCTCAAGAAATCTTCCCTGAGACCATGGTGGACAGATGTTTACTCTGACCAGTGGTGGATGGAGGTTTACTAGTTCTGCTAGTGAGTTGTGGTAGCTGGGGTGGGATGCAAACCTGTAGAGTTTCTAAATCCCAGCCATGGAACCATATGATGTGTTTATAGAAAGAGAAAGAGAAAGAGAAAGAGAAGGAAAGAGAAAGAGAAAGAGAAAGAGAAAGAGAAAGAGAAAGAGAAAGAGAAAGAGAAAGAGAAAGAGAAAGAGAAAGAGAGAATATGTCCTAAAGAGGGTATGGGGGAAGGGGGTGTCTCAGCAGGCCCATGCCAAGGCATCCCTTCCCCCTGAGGGACCAGAGTTTGTTCAGGGCATGGGGAGGGGAGTCAACTGAGTAGTAGAGGCAGAGAGAAGGAGAGAGTAGAGAAGTGGAAGCCATGGAGAGACTGGGAAGGGAGTGGGGAAGGGAGGGGGAAGGGAAGAGGGCAAGAGAGCAAGAGAGAGAGGAGGGGGCAAGCACCCCCTTTTATAGTGGGGAGTAGCATACCGGCTGTTGCCAGGTAACTGTGGGGTGGAGCTTAAACAAAATGCTAACCCATACTATGCACGTCCTTTTGGGTCTGAGTTACCTCACTCAGGATGATAGTTTGTAGTTCCATCCATTTGCCTGCAAAACTCATGATGTCCTCATTCTTAATAGCTGAATAGTATTCCACAGTGTAAATGAACTACATTTTCTGTATCCATTCTTCTGTTGTGGGACATCTGTGTTGTTTCCAGCTTCTGGCTATCATAGATAAGGACACTGGGAACATAGTGGAGCATGTGCCTCTGTGGTATGGTGGAGCATCTTAAAGAAATTGAAGAAGACCTCAGAAAATGGAGAGATCTCCCATGCTCATGGATTGGTAGAATTAACATAGTAAAAATGGCCATCCTACCAAAAGCAATCTACAGATTCAATGTAATCCCCATCAAAATTCCAACACAATTCTTTACAGACATGGAAAGAGCAATTTTCAATTTCATATGGAAAAACAAAAGAATCCAGGAGAGCGAAAACAATTCTTAACAATAAAAGAACTTCTGGGGGGAATCACCATTCCTGACCTCAAGCTAAACTACAGAGAAATAGTGATTAAAAACTCCATGGCATTGGTACAGAGACAGACAGGTCAATCAATGGAATAGAATTGAAGACCCAGGATAAACCCACACACCTATGAACAAAGAAGTCAAACCTATACAATGGAAAAAAGAAAGCATCTTCAGTAAATGGTGCTGGTCTGACTGGCTGTCTGTATGTAGAAAATGAAAATAGACCCATATTTGTCACCTTGCACAAAGCTCAAGTCCAAGTGGATCAAGGACCTCACCATAAAAACAGATATACTGAATCCAATAGAAGAGAAAGTGGGAAAGAGCCTTAAACTCTTTGGCACAGGGGGAAATTTCCTAAACAGAACTCCAATGGCTCAGGCTCTATGATCAACAATTGATAAATGCGACCTCATGAAACTGAAAAGCTGCTGTAAGTCAAAGGACATAGTCAATAAGACAAATCTGCAACCTACAGACTGGGGAAAAAAAAATCTTCACTAACCCCACATCTGATAGAGGACTAATATCCAAAATATATGAAGAACCCAAGAAGCTAATCTCCAAAAAAAAAAAAAAAACCAAACAACCCAATCAAAAAATAGGGTATAGAACTAAACAGAGAATTCACAACAGAGGAATCCCGAATGGCTGAGAAGTACTTGAAATGTTCAAAGTCCTTAGTCATCAGGGAGATGCAAATCAAAATTGGCCTGAGATTCCACCTTACACCAATCAGAATGGCTAAGATCAAAAACTGAGGTGATAGCACATGTTGGGGAGGACATGGAGAGATGACTTCTGTGTTTGGGAATGGGATGTGTGTCCACGGCTCCTTTCTGCTCTAGCACTCCATCTAGTGGACAGGTCCTGTGTATGCCGTCTCTAAATTGATAAGCATGTCATTCCTGCTGGGTTTCAAAGGTCTTGATTTCTTAATGTTCCCCATTTCCTCTGGCTATTACACTCTTTCTTGCCTCCTTTTCCAAAGAGTTCCCTAATCCCTGGAGTGAGGGATTGGATCTAGACATTCCTTTTAGTGCAGAATGTTCCAAGATCTTTTACCCTATGCCTACTTTCTGTCTGGCTGTGGTCACTGTATTTGTTCCCATCTGCTGTCAGAGGAAGCTTTGCTGGGAATGATTGAGCAAGACAGATCTACGAGTATAGCAGAATGTTGTTAGGAGTCATTTTGTTGCTATATTCCTTCAGCAGAATATTTGGTCCCTGGACTACCTCGTCTCAGATTCTTGGCTACCCCAGTAGCATTAGGTTTGGGTTCCATCTCCTGGTCTGGGCCTTAACTCAAATCAGATATTAGTTGGTTACTCCCACAAACTTTGTGCCTGAATGGCAATAACATATCTTGCAA
Source organism: Mus caroli (assembly GCF_978045245.1). Lineage (NCBI taxonomy): Eukaryota > Metazoa > Chordata > Mammalia > Rodentia > Muridae > Mus > Mus caroli. Next base: position 112,634,669 of record NW_028227259.1, read on the forward strand.
ATCAGGTCATATTTGTAGACTGAAGTGTTTGTAGCTGGGTTGGTGTTTACCTTTCTCCTCTGGTAGCATGCCGAGTACCTTCCAGTACCATGAACACTAACCAGTTGGGGTGGAGGCGCTAGGTAGATACTAGATTGACTTCTCCATGTTCAGTGAGCTGTTTAGGTGTTTTCTTCAGCAACAGGACTTTGCCTTTAGTTTGTAGAAAGTCTTGGCAATCGCCAGGCTGACTTTGAGTGCTAGAACTAATTACATGTGTGCACCATCAACCCCAGCTGGCAAAACTTTGGGTTTTTGTTCGTGTGTTTGTTTGTTTTAAGACAGGATCTCAGGTAGATTACAATGTGTTCCACTTCACTGTGTACTTGATAATGAATTTGGACACCCAATTCTGCTTCTCCTTCAAAATACTAAGATTATAGACATGTGTCATCATGCCTAGCTGCAAATGCTTTAAATTTTTAAATCTCTCTCTCTCTTTCTGTGTGTGTGAGTATGTGTGTAAGTGAGTGTGTGTGTGTGTGTGTGTGCATGTGAGTGTGAGTGTGTGTGAGTGTGTGTGTGTGTGTGTATGTGTGTGTACCTGTGTCTGCTATAGTACACAAATTAAGGTCAGAGGACAACTCTGGAAATCAGTTCTCTTCTTCCACTATGGGTTGATCACAGTGCCAGGCTTTTTGGCCCTGCAAATGTTTTAAACAGCAGAACTGAATTAGACTCAAGAGTCAAATCATTTAAAACATGTAACAACACATTTTAAATTTACCATTTATGAAGGGATTAACACCTCAAGTTGTTATTTTTTTTTTAAACTTAGTTACAAAGTTGACACTTGGAAGTGTAACAGTGACAACTGAATTGATTAGAAACAGTTTCCAAATGCTAGGCCTCTTCTTTGTTGTTGTTGCTGTTTGGTATTGTTCAAGACAAGATTTTGCTGTGGCCCAGGTTGGTTTCCACTCACACTGTAGCCCAACGTGGCTTTAAATTGGGGGATGGGGTGGGGAAGTGTCTGTGTGTGTGTTTCAGCCTCTAGAGAGCTGGGATTATAGGTATACAGTAACACATACAGTAACTTCCAGATTTTTTATTTCTTTGTTTTTATATTTGTTTCTTTGAGACAGGGTTTCTCTGGTAGTCTTCTCTACACTGGAAATCACCCTGAACCAGGCTGGCTTTGAACTTTTAAACCCATAGAGATCTACCTGCCTCTGCCTCCCAAGTGCTAGGATTAAAGGCGTGTACCATCATGCTGGGCCTTACCTTTAAAAATATGTTTTCAATTGCTCTGCTGTTGCTTTTCCACTGAACGTGTGTCTTCAGGTTTTTACAGCTTTTCACTGCCCTTGACTCTCTCTCAAGTTGTTTTGCCATTTGCTTCTTTAGTCTTTACCACCAAATGAAAAGCCTTCCTTCCCCATTCTGCCCCATTAGTTCCTTGTTGACACATATCATTTCTTATTGACCTTTTAATAAAGTGATATCACCTCTTTCTTTTGTTTATGTCCTTACAGTTTGCAGCTGTACTATGCTGTCCAGAGTCCATCTTTGAGCTATCAGTCCTCTTTCCTTATCCTCCCCAATGCAGGCATTGCAGCTGGGTGCCACCATTTCTGACTCCTACTAGTTTGATTCTCCAGAAATATTTCTCTGTACCATTTTCCCATGTGACTTCATTTACAATAGTCCTTTAAATGTGTAAAGTCTTTACTGACATTTTCCTTTATGTTTTTATACTTCTTTTTCATCTTTAAAATCTTATGAACTTTTAAAGTTAAAAATACTGTACTTCAAACCTGGAGTTGAGCTCATTTGCGGTGGCCAAGACCTTTAATCCCAGCATTTGGGAGGCAGAGGCAGGCAGGTCTCTTTGAGTTTGAGGCCAGCCTGATTTACAGAGTGAGTTCCAGGACAGCCAGGGGTACACAGAGAAACCATGTCTCAAAAAACAAAAATAAAATAAAGAAAAGCTGGGGTTGCAGGTGTAAACAATTTAGACAGTGGCTTGGGAGAACTCAGAAGCACTCTGTAGATATGACTCCCATATGAGAAAGCTTGCTTATAATATAGTAATAGCACAAAACGGCAGGCTAACCAGGTAACAGTTACCTAGGCCTTAACATTCCATCTAGATTTTAATATTTTATCTAGGTCTTTACACATCTGAACCAAAATTTACTTATTTTGAAGAAGAAACTTGCTCTTTATAATCAAAGATTAAACTTACTAGCACTGATATAATGAAGAATATTTAGTTCCCAGCAAGCATTTTGGAGAAAATGTTGAATGTTCATCAGTGCTGAAGCTGCATCTAGTAAGGTGGGTAGGAGGGGATGGTTGACAATGATAGTCTCCTGGAAACCAGACATCTTAAAGCATTGCCACAGTCCAGCTGCCAGTCTATCAATAAAGAACACGATGAACTAAACTGTGCACGTAGATTTAAGTGGCTTAGTCCTTTCAAAAGTTACAACTTTCCACTGTTAATGTGACAGTATGTGAGGTTTTGTGTGTGTGTGTGTTGAGACAGGTTTTTTCTGTATTGCCCTGGCTGTCCTGGAACTTGATTTGTCTGCCTGGGTGTCGTGCCTTAAGTGCTGGGATTAAAGGCGTGAGCCACTGTCTCCCAGCTGAGCTTATCTTTTTTTTTTTTTTTTAAAAAGTGATTTCTGTGATGAACGTGGCACTAGTTATTAGTTATCACTTGGAACGAAGCAGATATCGGACTTTCATGAGATAAAACCTTTTTTTTTTTTCTTCCTTTCAAAAGCAAGTATGCAGAGGGCCATAGCTCATGGTATGCCAAACATTTTCACCACTTTGGATCAGACTACCAGTTTCCTGACTTAGCCACTTGTGGTACCGAGGACAGCCACTTCTTTGAAGGCTTCATTTCTTTCTCACAAATGAGAACAGGGAGTTCTGATCTGAATGCTGTTAAGTAGTTGTAAAAGCCCGTCCTCCACACACCGCGATATGCTTTCCCCACTCTGCTCCTTTCACTCCGCGCCCTAATCCCGACAGCTAAGGAGATAGGAAAAGGAAGTTCTTTATAAGGACCAGGGCTCCCCTGCCACGTGGCCCTCCGCGGGCCCTTCTGCCCGCAGAGCAAGCGAGCTCCAGGGCCCGACGGAGGAGACGCCGGGTCGCCGTGCATGAGGGAGCGGCAGGCGGAAGCTACGGGCTGCCAAGCCCCGCGGCTCCCGCCCGTCCGGGAGGGGGGTAGGGGCGGGGCGTGCACACGGAAATCCATCGAGGAGGGCGGGTGGGATCTGGGGAGAGCGACTTCCGGTGGCGCAAAGCGTGCCGGGATCAGCTTGCGGCAAACCTCCTTCCCCGGCCCGTAGAGAGACCACCGTTAGCGCCGCTCCTGCTCGCACAGCCTGTTCTCGGCCACACGCTTGGCCGCTGCGGCTCCCGCAGTGTTCGGCCCGGTCCACTTGGTTTCCCAGGCAGCCGGCGTGCGCTCAGCTGCGGCTTCGGCAGACATGTTGTGAGGCGGCGGCGCGGGTGCCTGAAGGATGGTTTGGCCGAGGCGGCTGCAACCGCTGCTGGTGGCGGCGTCCTCGGGAGCTCCGGCTCTGTGAGCTGACCCTGCTCTGTGTCCGCCCAGGACCGCGGCCGGGCGGGTATTCCTCTGTCTTGCGTGCGCTCCCGTGCCGTTTAGGTTCGGTTAGACGACAGCTCCAGTCCGTTTGAGGCGACACGCAGGGTGGTTCTCCAGCCCTGGGAGTGGTGTCCCTAGAGCCCTCAGCCCCCTGACCTTTCCTTCATATTCCCACTAAAATCTCTCACACAGTGGGTGTTCCCTGCCCTCCAGCCCTCCTTCCTGGTTTCTGCACTCTCTTCTCTGAGCTTCCCGGACCCCAACATCCCTCTCCAGGGACAGCTTGTTGAGAAATCTTCGTGGAGTGGTGGACCAGAGGCGAGGAGTTTAAAAGTTGGGGCTTGAAAGACAGGAAGATACGATGGCTTCCTCGTCTGGCAACGATGATGATCTCACTATCCCCAGAGCTGCTATAAATAAGATGATCAAAGAGACTCTTCCTAATGTCCGGGTGGCCAACGATGCCCGAGAGCTGGTAGTGAACTGCTGCACGGAATTCATTCACCTTATATCTTCTGAAGCCAACGAGATTTGTAACAAGTCAGAAAAGAAGACAATTTCACCAGAGCATGTTATACAAGGTAAGCGATTTATGTGGGATTTGGTTTCAACGAAGGTCCAGAGGAACAGTCAAGCTAACAAGAGTAGCCACTTGGCGTCACAGAGCCTTCATTCCACTTCACTAGTAAGTGCAGTTCATGAAAAGTCAAAACTTCATAGAGACAGCTTGTACCTTAAGAAAACACCTATGTAGTATTCTTCTGACATTGTTTTCATCCGGCTAGTGCAAATAAGGAGTGCGGACATTAGGGTCAACAAACATCCGCAACCCCTCACTAGTACAGTTTCCAATCAGGTCTTAAACAACAAGAATTGACTGCCCACAACTAAACTTGGATAATAACAACTGAGAAAGGAAACTCAAAGTTCTCTCTTGGAAAGTTAAATTGTAGAACTTGGAGCATGAGTTGAGTCAGAGAGTGCCTCTTCCTCACCTGTATAGAGGAGAAGATTCATTTTTGAACACAGGGATAGAAAAAACCCCTTGGGCTGGTGACGGAGGTCCAGTGGTGTATCATCTATCTAGCTTGCACAAGGGTCCAAAAAATTGACATGAGTGTGTTCAGTGTTGTAAAGTTAATTGCTTTTCAAAAAGGAAGTATATTTTTGCTTTAAAAACGCTAAGAAGGTGGAGCAGTTATCACCAGGTAACCAGAGCGAGCACCACCTTTTTTCTTTCTGACTCCTTCCAACTATTGATTGTTCTTTGAAGATTATTTGTAAAAGGTGACTGGGGCAGGGCTGGGACTACAGTCCTGGGGCTTGAACGTAGGGCCTGACCCATGCTAGTCAGCATTCTGTCCTAGCCTGTCCTCCTCTCCTGCTGGTCCCCTTTGGATGTGTTTATACATTTATCTTTTATTGAAAAGCACATCTAAAAGTTTCGACAGTTTCTTCCTGATGCTGGAAAGGATTTGCAGTAGGGATTTAGGAGACTATTTTGATGGTCACAGGAAAAGGAGACAAAAGTGCTCTTGGCAAATTTTGGAAAGTACTTTCTGTGGTTTTTCATGAACTCTTAAGAGAAGGTTGCATTCAGTTTGAGACAATCACTTCTGTTTTATAATAATCTATTGGAAATGCGAACAGTTTCTTGATTACTTTTCTTGATTACTTTTATTTAAAGTTAAAATCATACTCGGCAGGTAGTTCTCTACCATTGCCTTTTTATAAAGTTAAGTGTTAAATAATTTTACTTTCCTGTTAATGTCGAATAGAGAACACATGTATTCGTATGGAACATATCCATTTTACACCGTCAATATTGACAAGAAGATCAATTGATTAATTTTGGGTCTTTATCCTGTGCTGATGGTTGATTAAAAATACATCCTGCTGTGATGAGGGTGTCTCTCAAGGCTGAGTACTTAGCATGGCAGAAGTCAATCCCAGTAGGTAGCGGAGCCATGATGGTGTGTGTGTGTGTATGTATATAAATAATCATATTACATACACATATACTTTGCCATTTCAGCACATAGTAGATAACTAAGGAAAAAAACGCAATTTTTTTTTTTTTTTTATTTAGGGCTAGGAAAGGCAAGATGATAATAGGATCCTACTGTGTCTCCTAGCCTGGCCTTAAGTCTCTTCCTGCAGTATCTTGAATACTATAACCACCGTTTCCCTGTTGTTTATTTGACTCTTTTGTGTGTACGTGCTGAACTTAGGGCCTTATGTGTGCTAGGTAAGCACTGTACTGCAGAGCTATATTTCCAGCCGACATACTTGATTCTTAAAACTGGTATTTTTAGAGCCAGGCGTGGTGGCGCATGCCTTTGATCCCAGCACTCGGGAGGCAGAGGCAGACGGATTTCTGAGTTAGAGGCCAGCCTGGTCTACAGAGTGAGTTCCAGGACAGCCAGGGCTATACAGAGTAACCCTGACTCGAAAAACAAAACAAACAAACAAAAAAAACTGGTATTTTTTTCCCTTCTTGTTTGGTTTGCTGAGCGGTAAGAAAAATGGAAGCCAAGTTGTTTTTCTTTTTTTGAGTTTTTAAGTCTTTGAGAAGATATTTAACAAATAGCTCACATTTCCTTTGACTCTTTATGAAGGAATAGAAGATCCGCCTTTGCCAAGCATCAACTTTTTAATGAAAATGGCAGATTTCAGTAGGATTTGCCTAAACATTTGTTTGTAACCACAGAAATGGTGATTGTTCCAAAAATCTGATGACACAATCTGTCTTCCTGGGGGAAGGCTCATTCTTTTCTAGGATATATTTAGAGTTCCAGTTGACATGATTGAAGTGTAGCTGTAGCAAGCCATGTACTAAATAGTTCAACTTTGGAATATGCTAACTTCAGTTTAATGTATGACTTAGAAAGTTACACTGAAAGGCTATTTTCTTCTGTGTGATGATGGCAATCCACTATTAGAAACTGAACTAGCCTGTTGTCATTCACAAATTTACCCTCACCTTGTAATGTTGCCATTAAGTATATAGGAATATCTATAATTTTGCTCAGATTAGTGTAGATTTTACTGCCATCTCATATTATATAATCACCTTGAGTTTTGTTTTGAGAACCTTTCTCTCTTCCCCCATTCCCTTTGGTTGTTTTGTTTGTTTGTTTTGAGACAGGACTGGAACTCACTTTGTAGACCAGAATGGCCTTGAACTCAGAGATCAGCCCATCTCTGCCTTCCAAGTGCTAGGATTAAAGGGATATGCCACCACCACTGCCCAGTTAAACAAAAAAGGTTCATGTTTCTTTCCTTTTCTTTTTTTTTTTTTTTTTTTTGTTTTTCGAGACAGAGTTTCTCTGTGTAGCCCTGGCTGTCCTGGAACTCACTCTGTAGACCAGGCTGGCCTCGAACTCAGAAATCCGCCTGCCTCTGCCTCCCGAGTGCTGGGATCAAAGGCGTGCGCCACCACGCCCAGTCTTTATAGCCTTGGCTGTTCTGGAACTCAGAGATCTGCCTGCCTCTATTTACTCCTGTCCCTACCCCACCCCCGCCCCCTGAGGGTTGGAATTAAAGGTATATGCCACCATACCTGGTTTATTATTTTTCTTAAAATGATCTTCTTTTGAAGATGGCATTAGAAATTGAACCCTGAGCTCCATGCATGTTAGGCAGGTGCTTTGTGTTTACTACGCCCACAGCCTGAGGCTTTTGTTTTTCTCCTTCAACCCCACACTTACTGATGTATTTATTTAGCATTGTGGTAAGAATATAGAAATGATTCTCAGTCCTTAATCCTAGTTTTCTGGGAGTACTGTACCATGGACGCCAGGGGTCTATGTGCCAAGCTGATGAGGGAAAAATCTACTTTGACCTACGTCATCTTGCTGTGTTTAAGTGAAAAATAAGAATTCTTCCCTCCCACAAATAAGGAACCACAGAAAGGAGGGGTTGCTAATTTGTGTGTTGTTTTTTAATCCAAAATGTGTTTGTTAGGATGATTCCTTACTCAGATTAATTCAGGTGCTTTTAGAGCTGTTGCTTCTTGAAGTAGTTTTCTTTTGTCAGCTGTGCTTTTCTGCCTGTGGGCTAACAGGACAGTGGAGCAGCCAGCCTACAAGACAACAATTTGTGCTTGGGTAAAGACAGTAGGGATTTTATAGCATCCTGGGCACTTGACACCATGAAGTAGGAACTGGGGTTTTGCACCGGGTGCTTTCTCCCCTTTTCTTTCTTCTTGTCCTTTAGAGAAGGATGAAGATCTTTTGCCAGAAGCATGTTCTTGCAGGGAGGCCATCACTCCCTGGAAAAGGCTGGTTTGTGTAACTGAAATGGGGCTGCACAGGACTTTTTTCTGTTTTGAGTCTGAAATGCTGACTCTCCTTTATTGGGACATGTGTTTATTAATTACTACACTGGGTATAATGAAGGAAAGAAAAACTTGACTTCTTTCATCATGTCTTTCTGTAACTTAATGGATATATGTTTCCTGCTTACTTTTTTTATATTGGAACAAACTTTGTCATTAACAAGTATATTCCAGATATTTGCCTTTTTGTATCTTATTCAAACCACATGTCACTCTCATAAACATAAATTTTAAAAATTAGGGAAAAGTAAAGGTCCGTGACTTGAAATGTTTTGTAGGCCTTTATAGTACAACCAATTTAAGTATATCTCCAACTAGCTTACAAACAAATGAGACTCAAACTATGGTTATATTAATTTGGCTTTGGCAGTTACTGGGGGTCACCCCTAATCTTCTCTTCTGGCTGCCGGCCTGGCTGCCTCCCCAGTGATGTCCTCCAGATACTTGCTGCTTTTCTTGGCCATGTGCTCATGGCTCCTCTCCCTTCATGGTGGCTTCTCCTCTCTTATTCTGAACTCTCCCAAAGAGGACATACAAAGCTGTAATCATTGAAAAAAACAGACATTTGTATGCTGATAAGGGAAGCAAGATAACACAGATGCAGCAAGATGATGATACAGAATCCATCACACAGAATCCGGATGCAGCATGTTGCTGTGCTTCCCTCCATCCCTCCATCTATATATATATTTTTTTTTCTTTTATTGTTCTTCAATTCCTGCTTCACTTAAGATCTGTCAGATAGATGTTCTGTACTAGAGGGCTGAAAATAGATACTCCAGCATTATAAAGAATATTGAGGACTGTCCAGGTAGACACCTGTCTCTGTCATTTTCTTAATTTTTGGAGTTCTTGAGCTTCCTGCATACTCAAGTAATATTTGTTCCTTCTCTGATCTCTGAAGGGGGTTGAAGACCAGATAGTTACAGTCTCAGAATTAAACTTAAGTTGTTTATCATTTAAAACATGTTCTAGGTTTTAAAAAGTTTTTAGGATGGTAATACAAGTTAAAATAAAAAAATGATTTAGATAAAAAATTGTAAACTCATTAAGATAGGATAGATGATAAAGTACTTTAAGTTGCCAAATGTAAGTGGACTGGACCTTATAAATGTATATCGTGCCTTGTAGTCTTCATAATTGTTATAATTCAACTTTTACTTAAAAGTAAGAGACTTTTATTAGACTAAAAAGGGGAAGTTTAGGGAGATCATTTTGCGTATTCTATGGATGCCTTTCCTGTCAATTAAAAAGCTTATGGCTTAGGAGGAAATAGAGGTGGGACACTGGGAGGAGAAAGAATTCTGGGAGGGAAGGAGGGTAGGGAGAAGCCCTAGAAGAGGTGAGGAGACATCTCATGTTACCTAACATAGGAAGCATAGGTAACCAGCCACACGGCAAAATGTGGTTAAAATAAATGGGTTTTCTTTCATTATCATCTAGTCAGAGTAAAGCCTAGCTATATGGCTAAGGTATTTGTTAATATAATCTGAGTCTTATTTCTGGGAGCACAGGGCTGGGAGGCAGAACTGGGGATTAATTACAATAGGCTTTAATCTGTAGTCAAGTATTAAGGAAGTAGATGGATATGGGACTAGAGAGATTGCTCAGAGGTTAAGAGCACGACGCAGCTCTTGCAGAGGGGTTGGGGTTCCCACATGCCCATTAGATGCTTCACAACTGCCTTTAACTCCAGCTCCTGGGGATCCTGTGCCCTCATCTAGCCTCTGTGGGTACTACACTCACATGTACAGATCTCCCTCTGACCGCCTCTTTCTCCACCCCCTCATTCATACACACACAAATAAAACTTAATAATGGTTGATAAAAATATTTTGTCTTAGCCACTCAGACAATTGCTAAATAATTGTGAAATATGTAACATTAGAAAACAATAGTCTTTATCTCCCAAAAGGAAACTAACACAAAAAATAAGTGCTCCCTATGTGAGAGAAAGCTATATTTTCTTCACCTTTTCATACTTTGATTTCTGTAGCACTAGAAAGTTTGGGCTTTGGCTCTTACATCAGTGAAGTAAAAGAAGTCTTACAAGAATGCAAGACAGTAGCATTAAAAAGAAGAAAGGCCAGTTCTCGTTTGGAAAACCTTGGCATTCCTGAAGAAGAATTATTGAGACAGCAACAGGAATTATTTGCAAAAGTAAGTAATATGTTTTGAATTATTTTCATTAGAAATCTACTAAAATTAGTGTTGTTGTTTTTTTAATCACTTCATAAATCAACATACCTAGAGGATTCTTTATCCAGCTCGCTGGTTATTACAAAGTCAGATATTAGAACTTGGCCAGTTTGACTTTGGTTTATTAAATGGTTGCAACAACCAGTTTTTTGAAGAGAATAATTCCAAATACCTCTTGGATTTTATCCCGCCCTCCCCCCCCGCCCCCCCCAGAATGATCATTTAAAAGCATGAAAATGCACTTGGACATCTTTATTATGAGTGGAATACAGGGAAAACCTGGTTAACATTTCTGTATCAAGGTGTTGCCTCAAACTGGTTTTGAATTTATAATCCTCTTGCCCATTAAGTACTACGATAAAAGAAACATACCACCAAGCTTCAGTGCATTTGAGCCGTAACATTACTAGGCACAAGATCCAAGTAGCATTTAATTGGGGGTAGAAAGAGTTCTGGTTAACTAGGAATACTGCTCTTCTGGAGGACCTGTGTTAGGTCCCAGCACTCACAGTGGGAGGCTCCTCTGAGGGCACCAGTACTCCTTGCACATAGCTCCTACAGACACATAAATGTACATATGTAATTAAATTAATAAGAGAAAAACATTTTCCAATATTTATTGAGTTCTGACCATTTGTTAATCACATTACCATGCAATTTGTATATATTAGCTCATTTAATCCTCATTAGAATCTATAAAATGAAGCCGTGTGTGGTGGCACACGCTTTTAATCCCAGCACTCGGGAGGCAGAGGCAGGTGGATTTCTGAGTTCAAGGCCAGCCTGGTCTACAAAGTGAGTTCCAGGACAGCCAGAGCTATACAGAGAAACCCTGTCTCAAAAAACCAAAAAAAAAAAAAAAAAAAGAATCTATAAGATGGGGGCTGGAGAGATGCCTCAGCCATTAAGAGCACTGACTGCTGTTCCAGAGGTCCTGAGTTCAATTCCCAGCAACCACATGGTGGCTCACAACCATCTGTAATGTGATCTAATGCCCTCTTCTGGTGTGTCTGAAGACATAAAATAGTCTATAGGATGGGTTGGCAAGATGGCTCAGCAGATAAAGGTGCTTGCTTGCTATTTCTGGAATTTTCCACTTAATATTTTGGTTGATTCCAGGTAACAGAAATTATGAAAAGTGAAACTGCATATGGGGAGACCACTGTACTGTTCCAAGTACATCTGCTTTGCTACCTGAAACCCTCTTTAGATTCTGCTTCCATTAGGGGCTAGTGTAAGTCACTGGGCCTTGCTTCCCTTCTTTGCTCTTCCAGTTCCTTTCACCAATCCAGGAACAATTACTTATTAGGTCCTTTGAGACAGGATTTCATTTGGAGCCTAGGCTGCCTCTGTCTTCCAGTGCTGGCATTATAAGTGTCTGCCATCACACCCAGTGTCCAGAAACATTTTTGCGCTGGCTGTACCAGTTTGTCCTGTAGTAGCAACAGAATCCAGTTTGCAGTTTTCTCTGTTCCAGAACCAGCCTGAACCTGTACCCTCCTGGGTGTGGGTCCCCACAGGTGGGTTTCCATGCTTTCATACTTTAGTGAATACACCTGCTCTCTGGAGTCTGAGTTCAGTTCCATCAAGTTCCTTTAAGCTTAAGTTTAAATGCTCCAGCCTCTTCTTTTGTTTCCAGCTTAGATTTATGATGGCTGCTTATACTTGGCATCTCCTTGATATCTTAGTGTTCTTTTGCTTTTTTAGTTACCTGTTACCAATTTTATATTTGGCTAACATCTTTTTAGTTATTTAGATTGGTTCCCAGAACTGATGTTAATTCTCTTGCCTGATTTAACCTTGACAAGTGTAGGAAGGAGAAAAAAGTATTTCAGTTTTATTTGAAATAAGTGTACAGTTTAAACAGTAAGTGAAATTTAGGAAATTTTAGGTAGGTTGGATAAAAAGAAGAAAGACAATGAAAATGCAAAAGTATAGTATACATTTGCGAAACATTTTATGTTCTAGGTTTCTTTTTAAGCATGAGGGTAGAAAATTGTAATGAGAACTCAGAAGAAAATATCAGAGTAACTGTTGTATTCTCTGTGGTATTTTGCCCTAACTGTACTGGAGACATTTTAAACCACCAAAATTATGTTTATATGAAAATTATAATTGAAGGAACAGAAAAGAAGTAAGACAGAAAATAGTGCCAAAGAGAGACCAATGCTATTTTTTTTCCTAATCAACCTTGTTAGTTTGTTTGGGACAGGGGTTCCCCTGTAGCCCTGGCTGTCCAGCTCAATCTGTAGACCAAGCTGGTCTCAAACTCAGATCTGTCTGCTTCTGTCTCGCAGTGCTGGGACTAAAGGCGTGTAGTGTATCACCCAGCTCTGTCAACCTTTAAAAAAAAAATTTATGTGTGTTGGTGTTAATTGCATGCAAGTCTATATACCATATGTGTACATTACTTTCAGAGGCCAGAAGAAGGTATTGGATCCCTTGGAAGTGGAGATAACAGAAAGCTGTGATCGCCCATGTGGGTGCTAGAAATCAAACCTGATCCTCTGTAGGAGAACCCAGTATCCTAACTGCTGAGCCCACTCTCCAGCCTCTATTAACCTTTCAGTTTCTTCAGTTGAACTAAAAATATTAAAGTTATTGTTTTCTCGATATGTCATAATTACATAGTGCTTGGAGAATATCTACCTTTAATGATTAAGTCTGTTAGTTGATTTAATTTATATTTTACTAGAATGTATACATTTGCTTTTATGTTTTTAATTCTTAGGCTAGACAGCAACAAGCAGAATTGGCCCAACAGGAATGGCTTCAAATGCAGCAAGCAGCTCAGCAAGCCCAGCTGGCTGCAGCCTCGGCCAGCGCATCCAATCAAGCAGGATCTTCACAAGACGAAGAAGATGACGATGATATCTGACAGTCATCACCTGGGCTTTTAAGAAAACAGTGAAAGATATGCCTGTCTGTAATTTTGTATGCATCTTGGTGGACTTACCATTGGTATTCTAGAGACATCTGTTGTCTGGTTTCAACTACTGTGCTATACATGTAAAACTGTCTCTTTGAAAATTTAAGGTTAAGTATAATATCATCTTTGAATTTGTAATGGTGTTTCTGGAATCTTAGACCAGTGTGAACCCTTTATTTGGTCAATAAACAGTGTTACAGAAAACTTCAGGTTTATAAAAATACAGTGAAATTTATAGAGATCTCTTAATCTGTATTTGTATTTTCTCTGCCCTTATAACTGAACTAAAACTGAGAATTTATATAGAGATGGGACATGATATGATGCAGAACACATTGAATCAGGTTGGTGAAAAAGTTCAGTTCTATATAATATCTAAGTTTTTTGTCTTTTAAAGTGAGTATATATGCAGGCAACAATTATATATGCTCAAATAAATATACTTGTTTAGAGGAAATCTCAAATAAGACATTCAATAACTAGGAAAGAAATGGACTCACTAGTAGTTGTATAAATTTGGTGAGTTATATTTTTGATTTTGTTACTGTTTTGTGTAACAGTGAAGACTGGTTTTATTATAGTATAATTTATCTTGAACTACACTATGCCATTTCAGAGACTGGCTAATCTTGAAGATTGTCACAATTCTTACTGTTTCACTCTAGTTCAGTAATTGTTCATAGTCCTAGTTGTTTAGTCCATTTCCTGAGTGTATAGGTGGGACTTGTGAGACAGTTGCTTGGGTTCTGTTAGTTTAACTGAGGTTGCTGGATATTCAAGCCTTTGCTAGGAGAAATAAACGAAAGCTAATGAACATGTTTGCTATGAAAAAGGGCTTTAAATTCTTATTTAACATGTAGTGTACTTATTGTTTGGTTTTAGTGTAGCATTTACATTTTCTTAACTAGGTGGCCTAAAGAATCCAATGCTAAACTTTTGATAATGACATCATTGTCCCCGTCATCATAATTTAGTGGTAGCTTTAAAAGTTTTGTGTTTGCTTAAAAAAGTGTCATAACTGACCAGCCCTATATGAAGTGTTAACTTGCTTGTTAAAAGGAAGCAGCTTTAATTTGGTTCCAGTGCATAAAGTGTGGTAGTGTTTGAGAGGGATCCAGTGTATTTGGTGAAATGGCATATTACTTATATTTTGGAAATAGAAAAATGCCACCTAAGATGATAAGTCATTAAGTTCTTATGTCAGTTGCCAAGCCATTTAAATCTCTGTATTCACCAAGCCCCAGAAGAGATTCTAGCTGCTAGGATTTCAATTTTGAAAGCTAAAAAATGTTTATAAGTATTAGATTTCTTAATATTCATATTTTTGAGTTTTAGAAGGGAAATTTATATGCATATTGTTATGCATTTATCAGATATTCTTCCCCCATATAACAAAAAGGGTAGTAATTTTGCTGACTGTTTTATGTTGAAGTTATTTCAAGGTATTTCATGGATATGCCCATGACATGTTTGGAAAAAATAGAAGGAATCGTTTTTTTTTTCAAAAAGGTTAAGTACCAAAGGTAGGTAGTTTAGTCTACAGAAATAAGTTAGTCACTTTTGGCTTTTCTAATTTGTACTGTAACATTCTTTTTTTTTGTTTTAAATATATGTTTCTCAAGTAAACAATTTAGGTAATTTTCCATACCTTTTTCTTTCTGATGCAGACTTCAGGTTAATTAATATTTTACTGCATCTGATGATGTATTATATGTTTGAAGCCTAGTGACTTAATTTTGATGTTCTTGTGATTTCATATGTTGTATTCTTCAAGCAATAAAATTCTGATGTGTTTTATAAATTGTTTTTATATTTAATGATTATAGGGCAATTTCTGTTTCCATTTTCACTACTTTGGAAAACGTTAAACCCAAAAGGCATTGGTTGTAGTGTGTAGTGCCCCTTATCATTAGTTCACTGCTATTTCAGAAACCAGTTTTGCTTGTTTTTGTAATGTCCAGGTACAGGAACAGCAACGCTTATTAAGCAGTATCTTGTTATTAGCATTTAAAAGTCACAACTATTTGTTGCAATAGTCATTAGAATGGTTTAGTCTTCAAGATACAAAATCCCTATTTTTTGAGAAATAGTTATTTAGTAAATATTTTCTCATCTCAAATAGATATTTTTCCCCCAGCAGATTAGAAGATCGATATACTAAAAGGTCCTATTTATTTATTTATTTATTTGTAAGACAGGATCTTGCTTGCTTAGCAAGCCCAAGTGGCTTCATAGTAGCAATCTCTTCTTGCCTTAGCCTTCCAGGCACTGGTGTTGTACATCTGTGCCACCACACATTACCAAAAGGGGAACTATTTTTAAAACTTTGTATACCATATCTGCAGAAGAGGGCACAGATTAAAGTTTCACAAACTAAACATAGCCCTCAGGTAAAAACACAAGACATTGTAAGAAAAATTGAAGTCTTTGCGCCTGTCTTTTTTTTTTTTTAATGTGTCTATATGGGTGTTTTCTATATAGTTATATCTCTGTACCACTTGTGTATTGGTTGTTCAGGAGAATGTCAGATTCTTAGAACAGAATTACAGCAGGTCGTGAACCACCATGTAGATGCTGGGAACCAAACCTAGGTATTTTGGGAGAACAGCAAGTGTGCTTAACTAAGGAGCCATCTCTCCAGTTGCAGAACTTTATTTTTTTCTATTTAGACATGGTCTTAGTATATATAGCCCAGGATGGACTTGAACTTACAAGAGAACTGTTTGTATCTGCCTTATTACTGCTGTGATTAAGGGCATGCACCACCCTGCCTGCCTGGTTTCTACCCCTGTTTTTAACAGTCCCCTTCTTCCAACAAGAGATTTATTCTATAATTTTATCAATCTGAAGTCCCAATCAGTTTCATTAGTTCAAAATTAAGTTACCAGCAGAACTGGTTCTTTCTACAGGTAGGTGATGGGAGTCTTTCAACTTGTAACTTCCTCATTCTTTACTAATGGCTCCTCCACATCAGAAGCCTGTTTTGGTCTCCGTGCCACGTTCTCTTTATAGTCAGATCTTCCTCTACCTCTTTAAATTCCAAGATAATTCTCCACTTACAAGATCCTTTTTTTTAAAAAATTTATTTATTTATTTATTTATTATGTGTAAGTACACTGTAGCTGTCTTCAGACACTCCAGAAGAGGGCGTCAGATCTTGTTACAGATGGTTGTGAGCCACCATGTGGTTGCTGGGATTTGAACTCTGGACCTTCAGAGGAGCAGTCGGGTGCTCTTAACCACTGAGCCATATCACCAGCCTCCGCACTTACAAGATCCTTAATTACATATGCAAAGTCTCTTCCCACATAAAGTGATATTAACAGACTCTAGAGATTAGAGCCTTTCTTTCTTTCTTTCTTGATTTCTTGATTTCTCTCTTCCTTTCTTTCTTTTTCTTTTGGGAGGCTGTCTTGTGTGTTATATTTTTCAGCATCCTTAGCTTAGCTCTAATGGTTAGCACCCCTTCTAATATCACCTTCACTGGGACAACACCAAGATACCTATAAGCTGCTACATACCCCTCTGGAAAGAGAGAAAAGGGTTTAAGTTTACTCCTACCTTGTAAGTGCTGAGATTACAGATGTGTGCCACTACTTTTGACTACTTTTTTTCCTTTAAAATGGAGGCCATAGCTGGGCGTGGTGGCGCACACTTTTAATCCCAGCACTTGGGAGGCAGAGGCAGGCAGATTTCTGAGTTCGAGGCCAGCCTGGTCTACAGAGTGAATTCCAGGACAGCCAGGACTGCACAGGGAAACCCTGTCTCGAAAAACCAAAAAAATTAAAAATAAAATGGAGGCCAACTGGGCCTAGTGGATCAAATTTGTAATTCCACTTCCTGAGACTGAGGATTGAGACAAGAGGATCACTATGAGTTCAAGGCTAACCTGAACTACGTACTTACAAGTCAGCCCAGGCTACAGTGATACCAGTCTCATAAAAAGCCAAAATGAATAACATTAAATTATAAGAACCCTGTGTTTCATATCCCAGTAATAAGCTTACTTTCAGATAAGTAGAGAACGTGATCTGGTCACTGTGGGATCTTATTTATGACTATAATTGAGGGTGACATTCTCAAGAGAGTACTATTTCCAGCTTTACCGTAGGAATTCCTGTACTGTATTCTATGTGTTTCAGGGATGTCATGAAGATAGGAACTAAACAACTCAAAATTGCTTCTGGCAGTCACTGAACCTATCCAGATTCACCAAGCATATATAAACAATACATACTGCTGAGATTCATTTCAGAACAGTTGAGCTGCTTAGAAGAGGCTCATACTAAGCTTCTGGGAGAGGCAAAGACAAGACAAGCATCCTGAAAAGAGCAGAGAGCAGCCAAAGTGTAGTAGTTGGTCTGTACCAATGTAAAATTATTTGTCTTGTTGATGTTCTTTTGTCTAAAAGTGGGTTCAGTAATTAACCCATTTATCCTATTATTCCTGTATCTCCCCTTATCTTATATCATAGAAAGCAAATAGAATTCCCTCGTCGTATTTTTTTCAGGAACGATTTGTAATCCCCAACAAGGCAAAATTCTCTTCATTAAACATTTTTTTCTAAAGGTAGCTCCATCTGAACCAGCCAACAAAATATCATCCATTTAATGATAAATTATGGATTGAGGAAATTGTTGACAAACTAGTTGTAAAGGCTGTTGTACAAAATTTGGCATAAAGTAAGGCTATTCAATATCTCCTGTGGCAACAATTTCCAATAATATCTCTTTATTCAACAACCATTACTATATGTAGGTATCGAGGAAGCAAACTTTTCTCTATTTTGTTCTTATAAAATAATGATGAAAATACAATCTCTTAAATCAATCGCTATAATAGGCCATGCCTTAGGTACCAATAAAGGCAATGGGATTCCATACTGTAAAGAGCCCATTGGCTACTGATTGTTTTCATATGTCAATATCATCTATTTGCCAGCTTTATTTTTAATGACAAATACAGAATTCCAAGGGTTGGGGGCTCCAAGGGTGGTGTTGAGCATCCAGCAGTTCTTTTTTTTTTTTTTTTTTTTTTTTTTTTTTTTGGTTTTTCGAGACAGGGTTTTTCTGTGTAGCCCTGGCTGTCCTGGAACTCACTTTGTAGACCAGGCTGGCCTCGAACTCAGAAATCCGCCTGCCTCTGCCTCCCGAGTGCTGGGATTAAAGGCGTGCGCCACCACGCCCGGCTTTTTTTTTTTTTTTTTTTTTTTTTTATCCAGCAGTTCTTGCACTAGCTGTTCTAGAGCTGGCAATTGTTCTCCCTCATAGGCCATTGTTCTATCCAAACAGGTTGGTCAGTCCACCTTAGTGAAAGGGCTGTTCGTGTTTTATTAGCAGTGTCTCCTCCATTTATTGTTGAAGAGCCAGCCTTTGCTGTGTCCTGTTTATGAACAACTTGGACAGCCTGTGACGTTCTTGATAAGATTTTTTAATACCTTCATCAGCAACAACTCTTATAGCTTGTCCCTTAAGTTGGTAATCTGTGCTTCTCATTGTTGCAATAGATCTCTTTCCTAAAAAATTCATGGCCATATCAGCCACATATGGCATTAATTTTCCTATTGACCTTCATGCCTTATACATTTAAATAATTTTGTACTTTTCTTTATCTGGTATAATCCTCCAACCCCTAGAAATTGTATATCTACCTTCTGAAGAGACTAATTTTGAGGCTAAGATTGTGGTTATACTATTGTTACATCTGCTCCAGTGCCTACCAAATCTTCAATCTAACCTTTAGTTTTAGCCTCTGACAATTTAGAGACGTTTGTCAACTTCTAATTGTTTCTTGATCTCTCCTGAGTTTTATGTTTTATCTGTTGAATCATCACTGACCTTAATATCTGGATTAATGTTTATATCCAGAGCAGCATACTTTAATTGTTCTGTGGATGAGTATCTCCACTGCTGACTTGAAAGGGTTGATCTGAATTTAATATTGAGGTCTATAAGAACCACCCACTTCTGGGAGTTTCCTGACAAGAGGTTACATTGTCCCTTGTTGATCTACATTCATTAGTCCAATGTTGGCCTTTACCACCACTTTTGCATATTCCAGAAGGCTGAGGCCTTCTTTTGGAACCATTCTGGCTCTGTTTACAATTCTTTTTAAAATGACCTTGCTCACCACAATTAAAGTATTTGGCATTTTGGATTTTTTCAAAACATTTTTGATCACTTGTCCTAATAAAGTCATATCATATGAATGAAATCCAATGCCATATTTCTAATTCAGTCTTCTATTGGTGCTGATCTTGTCTTTATGGGCCTGATCACCCTTTTACATTCAGAATTAGCATTTTCAAAAGCTTAAGATTCAATTAGTGCTTTCCTAACTGTTAGATCTGATACATTTCTTTCTATAGCTAAAGTCAATCTTTGTTTTAAAAAGAAGGTTGGTGAATGTTTCTTCTGGTCCTTGCATAATCTGAGTAAATGGTTCAAGTCCTTTTCCTGTTTCTTCACCCTTGTCTCAGGCATTTAAAGCTTCCATGTGGCACAATGCCAAGGCTGCTTCATCATATACAACTTGCATCTGGACTTTGGCATATAGCAGCTGATCTTGAGGAATACTAATACCTCTGGCCTTATTTCTCTGATGTATCTCCCTAGCCCCTTCTCTCTACCATAAACACACTGCCATTGTGTACCAGGCCCTAATATTGTTCCTCCAATGGCCAGGCTCTGCCCATACGATACTTTAACTGCCTTAACTACTGGATCCAACCCCTCCAGACACAGGCAGCCAAGCTCTACCCTACAGAGTAAGAAGCCCAAGCTCAGGACTTGAAAACCCATCAATTCCCACCTTGGAAATCTCTACTCCAGAAAGCTCTTCCTCCAAGAAATCCTATATAAACCATGTCTTTTGCTCAGTCCTTTGCTGCTGCTTGCCTTGATTTTCCCTTCATAATAAATTCACTTGTGTGAGGTTTGTTGCGTGTTATGACTTTGTGGTATTTCTTGGCTTCTGACTTACAGGATGCTTTCCCCCTTTATAGATCTACACTTGCATTGGGGGAAGCCTTTCCCCTCAGAGCTATAACATTTACAAACTCGACTTTTTAAATTTTTATTTTGCTTGACAAAAACAGCCCTACTCTCCATCAGATGTATTTAGAAACATTGTAGTTAAAATGGCATGGATGCTAATAAATGATCCAAAAGAAAACTGTTTTGTTTCATAAAAATAGTAAAATGCTTGATGAAGAAGATAAAGAACTTAAAACCTAGTCTTCTGTTTTAATAATACATCTGGTGCCTTGCAGCAGAAAAAACAAAACCCAACCAAACAAAAACAAGCAAACAAATGAAAAACAGGAATAACCAAGACCAAAACTGTGTAAGAAACAAGGTATCATAAATTTCTAACACTATGTTCAAATTATTTCAAGGGGTGAAAAGACAACTCAAATCCTGAAAATTACCTTGATAGCACTTATCTACTTTACCATTTTTTAATTTTATTTTATTTTACTTTTTGGTTTTTCAAGACAGGGTTTCTCTGTGTAGCCCTGGCTCTTCTGGAACTCACTTTGTAGACCAAGCTGGCCTCGAACTCAGAAATCCGCCTGCCTCTGCCTTCCAAGTGCTCAGATTAAAGGTGTGCGCCACCACTGCCCAGCACCATTTTTTTAAGCTATAAAGAATATAACACTAGTCAAATATGTCAAATAGTTGATAGTGGGTTTATTTAAGAAATTTAACTCAGTCCACAGTTGCAGGTGGGTATTTTAATTAGTTTTATACAAAGTAAATAACTTTAGAAATTCATTAAGTATATATACGCTGTCTTTGGGAAATTATTTATTCTTAAATGAATGCATACACTCTAGTAAGCAACAATCAAACCTTCTTAGAGGAACATACTCCTTCCAATCTGAATGTTAGCCCCAGATGACTGAACTGCCAGGAAGATTGTAGGACTTCAATCTAACAAAAGGCCTTCCACAGCTGGGCATGGTGGGAGGCAGGGGCAGGCGGATTTCTGAGTTCAAGGCCAGTCTGGTCTACAAAGTGAGTTCCAGGACAACCAGGGCTATACAGAGAAACCCTGACTCGAAAAACCAAAAAAAAAAAAAAAAAAAAGAAAGAAAGAAAAAAAAAAGGCCTTCCACTAAAAAACAAAGGCATACCATTGGTTCTTAAGGTTAATTGGTTAATAATCCAAATGGTCATATTAATCCCTTGAACATGAAAATGTTACTTAAGAAAACTGTTTTTGGGAATTTAGAAAACATTGTAAAAACCTACCTCAGCATGTAGGTTAGCAGTGCTCGCTCTGGTCATTGGCTAATCTCATCACTTAAGAGTCTTCTCAACAATGGTTCATTTGCCCATCATCCACTTTCACCCCTCAGGAGTGTCTTCTTTAACAAGGGTACCTGTGACCACTGCTCACTGCCAGCTTTGAAGGCTCCATTTAACTTGTAACAAACTCTGCCCATCTTTTATATAATGCTCTTTTGTTTTGTCTGAATTCATATGATGTCAATCATAAGGATCAGGAAGGGCAACTAGACAAAAGACAAAGGAGGAAATATAAAGGAGTAGAACAACTAGAGAAGGCAGAACTAACTGGGAGGGTCTTTTACTCAGAGATAACAAGATACATATTCTTTCAGGGGTATATGGGACCTCCTCCAGAAGAAGAGACCATTGATTAGGTTGCAACTGAAGTCCCAAATGAGTTTAAAGAACAACTATCATTTTTTTTCCACCACATGGGACAAGGTAGGGGGAAAAATCAGGATGCTGGATAGAAAAAAAATCAGGATGCTGGATATGGTGGAGCATTCCTTAATCATAGCATTAGGTTTACATCTGTGAATTTAAGGCCAACCTGGTCAACATAGCAAGTTGTAAGCCAGTAAGAGCCACATAATTAGACCTGTCCTCCTGCCTCTCGCCCCCTCCACAAATCAACAAGTACACTTAAAATAGTGGTAAAAGAACAACTGGAGCTAGCTGACCACCATCATTCAATGCTCTCTGCATCTTGAGTCCAGATGCATATGACCAGCCATCTCAAGTTCCTGCGGTCTTAAACATCCTTTCCCCATGATGAACTGCACTCCCAAGCTATGAGCCAAAAGCAGGCTCTTACTTTCATAAGTGACTTTTGTCAGGAATTGTCACAAGAATGACAAAAGTAACTAGTACAACAACATCTACTAGAAAGGACTCCACATTTAAAAACTGAATTAGCAACAGTTTGTAATAATTTAGAAAAAAAGACACGCATTCAACACTTTAATGGGATAATTAATTTCTCACTAACATAAGCATAAATGAATGTTTTAGGGTAGAGGTGATAAAATCGATGTTTTTCTCAATTCGTTGTCTCAAATAATGAATACCTTTTCTTACTTATAGCTCACAAGGACATCTGGAGAATCATCTGTCTTCAGCCCAAAGTACATGAAAATTCAGAAGTATCACATGATAATCTGTTGCCACTCTTAGAAGCAATGCCCATTACTTGTGTCTGTAACCCCGTAGACAAGGTTCAGGGCCATGGTCTTACCTACATAGTAGGATCCTGAGGTATATGGGCTCAATGTCTGTCCAAGAGAAAAAGAGTTGGTTTAAAAGAACACACAACCCATGTCTCCTATGTGGGATTTGTCTAAGCTGACGTGGATGGCTCAGAAAGTTTCCCTACATTCAAAGGGTTCCTTTCCTGTATGTTTTACTTGCTGATATTGAAAGACCCACAACGTGAGGACTCCCCCATATTCTAACTCAGGAGAGGCGACACCCAAATCACCCACAAGAAACGGTCTTGCTGCAAACTGCAAGAGGATTTTTATTTAAGAGCGCTCTCGGGCCCACGATCATACACCACGCAGGGGTAGAGGACCATGGTGCCTCGAGTAGCTGGATAAGTGGGTATTTAAAGGGAGAAACTGTGGGAAGCCACATGTGCCGTTGCAGGGTGGCTCTGGCTTCCGCTGGCCACCATGCATACATAGGCAGTAAAGTTTTTTTGCCAAGATGAGGTTTTGAGAATTAACCAATCAGATGAGAGACAAGTTAACCAATCAAATGAGAGACAAGTTAACCAATCAGATGTAGACATGCAAATGAGGTGGTAAGCATAACCCATGCATAACCAATCCGGGTGTGAGACATGCCTCTCCTAGGCCTATATAAGCAGCACCAGTTCTGGGCTTGGGGTCTCTTCGCCTCTGCAATCAAGCTCTCCCAATAAATGTGTGCAGAAGGATCCTGTTGCAACAGCGAGTCGGTGCGCGCAAGAAGAAACCACAACTCAAGGAAGTGGGGAGGGCGTTGTTGGAAAATACCAAAGATACCAGTTAAGAGTCCCAAGGAAGTGCAAAGTCACAAGAGTCACAAGGAATACCTGGTAATTGTGCAGGTTATCTCTCAAGACAGTTTCTAAGAGCCCCTAACACTAGCACATTTGCATAGCGGGTTCTGACAATGGTCAGGGTGACTTTCAATGGTCAGGGTGACTTTCTTTGAATGAACACTCTTTGAACCCAGGAAGCTGGTGAGTGGAGGAAATGTCACTATCTGTTTTATGATTAGCATACCTTGGAGCAATGAGTCACAGAGGTCACATTCCCAAGCCTGGGCCTAAAGGCCTAGAATTTTGTTTTTACTTTGTTATACTTTCAATATTTGATTTATAACTGAAAGGTTTCCTATACTCTTTGAATTTACATGCTTTCCCCTTTGTGTTGATTTCTGATGCCTACTGAGGTGTGACCTTTGGCAAAAGATTTTTCTACATTTATTACATTCATAGGGCTTCTCTCCTGTGGGTTCTCTGATGCACTGTGAGGTCTGACTTCTGGTAGAAAGATTTCCCACACTCATTACATTTATAAGGTTTCTCTCCAGTGTGAATTCTCTGATGTACTTTGAGTTTTGATTTCCAATAGAAAGTTTTCCTACATTCACTACACTCACAGGGCTTCTCTCCTGTGTGGATTCTCTGATGTACAGTGAGAATGAAAGGAAATAAAACTTGAGACCTGTGATTCATGTAATTTATGTCAAATAACTCAAAGAGTTGTTTGTGAGCTTTGAAACATGGGGCTGAGAACATAGCAGAACAGGCCAGGACATGCCCGGGCAGGCCCGTCGTTACATGTCCTGACTGGCCTAGTGCCTCCCTATCTCCCGCCCTTCTGACAGTCTGTTGATGTTTAAATGGACCAATCATGTGAAACCATGCCAATTCCTCCCCCAGCCCCACCCCTTTTCTATAAAAACCCCTAGCTTCCAAGCCTCGTGGTCGAAACCACTGTCTCCTGCATGAGATATGTTTCAACCCAGAGCTCCGCCATTATGGGTCCACCATGTGGTCGACACCTCTGTCTCCTACCAGAGATACGTGTTGACCCAGAGCTTCATCATTAAACTACCTCATGCTTTTACATCAAGATTGTCATCTGTTCGTGATTCTTGGGTGCACGCTGAATGGAAATTGAGTGGGGGTTTCCCCACTAGGTTCTTTCAAGATATGACCTCTTGTAGAAAGATTTCCCACATTTATAAGGTTTCTCTCCTAGATGAGTTCTCATCTGACTTCTGGTTGAATGATTTCCCACATATGTTACATTCATAATGTTTCCCTCCTGTGTGCATTCTCTGATGCCTCCTATGATGTCACTTCTGACTAAATGATTTCCTACAGTCCTTACATTCATAGGGTTTTCTCCTGTGTGCATTCTCTGGTGAACAGTGTGGACTGATTTATGGAGTTTCTTGTGTGAGTTCTAGGTTGAAACATAATGTTTGACTTCCAGTAGGAATATTTTGTGCGACCTTTATACACACAGAGCATTTCCTCAGTATGTTTCCTCTTGAGGTTTTGTTAGGTTTGCCTTATTAATGAAGGATTTATCACAATGACTACAGGTACCACAGTTATCTCTTGGGCATACATCCTGGTGTTTAGTGAGCACAGATTGTGTTCCCTCATATATTACATTTGAAAGTTTTCTTATCTGCTTGTGATATCTTTTGTACAACAGCTGCGTTGTTACAGGTTTTCTCCTATTCATTATATTTACACGAGAGCTCTCCTGAATGTACTCTCTTATATACAAAGACTGTCTTTGTGTTGAAAGTTGTCCCTTTCCCACTATTCAAAATCTTCCTGGCTACTCTGACTTTCAAGATGTTTACTAAGAAGCTCAGGATGTCAAGAATTTCCCTGAGATGCGACAGAAACCCAGTTTCCCTTCAGCAAATATCTCAGGCACTTCAGAGATAAGCAAACTCTGATATGCAATAAACTCGTCATTCTTCATTTGTAAGTGGTCCTCATCATCAGCTTTGAAATGTGGTCTGAGCTCAAATTAAATGTTCTCTAGGATGCAAATCTCTCCCCCATTGTGTGGCCGTTTGTGATTAAAAACTGCCACAGATGTCTGTCTGGATGTTTCTCATTCATCTCAATCAGGTCATCTACTTTCTGGACACCTAAAATGATTAACAACAAAACAACCACATCCATGAACCATTATCTACCCTTGAACCATACTCTGTCTTGAACCATATCTTCCCATAACTACACCCAAGCATCTGTGATGGAATGCTCAGATAAAGGTAAAGAAGTTCTTCCTGGTTGCCCAAGAATCATTTTAGGAAGAATCTTAAGTGGAGGCAGCTTGAGGAAGATGGTTGTTTACTTTTAGGTAGCTTGATTGTTGAAGTATAATTTTCCAATGTGAACAAAATAAATACATAGATGTATAGACAGAACAGAGTTTATATAACTGTTGGCTATGTGATTTGGAAATCAGGAGTTGAAAGCTAGGTGGTGGTGGCACGCACCTTTAATACCAGCACTCAGGAGGCAGCCTGGTCTACAGAGGAAGTTCCAGGACAGCCAGGCCTACACAAAGAAAACCTGTCTCAAAGAGGGGGTGGCAGTGGGGGAAACTAGTATTGAAAATCTAAAAGAAGGTCACCTAGGGATCTGATGAGAATTGAGAAAGGAGATCGAGGAATAAAACTTGTGTATCCTGGCATCAGAAGTCCTTATGTTGGGGGTAGTACAGAGGATAGAAGGAGGCCAAAAGTCAAAGGTTAATTTACCAGGTTTGCATTCTTGCAAGGGGAGTGGGGAAGCCTTTAAAGGGAAAGCCAAAGGACAAGAAACTAGGATGGAGCCGGGCAGTGGTGGCGCATGCTTTTAATCCCAGCACTTGGGAGGCAGAGGCAGGTGGATTTCTGAGTTCGAGGCCAGCCTGGTCTACAGAGTGATTTCCAGGACAGCCAGGGCTACACAGAGAAACCCTGTCTCAAAAAACCAAAAAAAAAAAAAAAAGAAAGAAAGAAAAGAAAGAAAGGAACTAGGACGGATACTTACAGAATGTAAGAGTAAGAATCAGGAAATAACCCTAAAGAGAAAGAAAATAAAAGGAATAGCATGAAGAGAATCTGATACCAATGTGCTGCACAGTGCATAAAGCAAAGTCTGGCTACCAGGCTTGCCCACATGAGCAATTGTGTAGATCTGTAAAAATAGAATCGTACCAAAAACATGATGGGCAGAATATAGAGAACAACATGGAATCTGGAAGTAGGTGCCTTGCACGTTCATAGTCCTTATGTGAGGGTGTCCCACAAGAAATGAATCTACAGTTCAGGTGAGGAAAAGGTTAGAAAGCATTAACTTTAGTGGTAGCTGAATCTTCAAGGACAACCTAAGATATTATAAGGGGAAGGGGTAACAAATTGAGTAAAGAAAATGAAAACACCAGTATTTTCTCATGAAGGAAGAGGAATAACCCATGAACACTGAGAAGAAATTTTCTAAAGTTTATTCCAGAAGTAAGGAAGGGCTCAATACTGAGAAATCCATTTCATCACAGTGATAAAAGTGTGGGCATAATAGTGTGATTAGAAAGGTTGCGGCAGGGGGATCTAGATGTAGACCTCTCAAGTATTTCTCCAGAGTCATGCCTGCTCTGTGTTCAGGGTGCCCACATTCTGGGCTGATGCCCAGTTTTGCAACACCATAGGGTAAACTAATTTCCTGATTGGATTCCCTGTGCTCCTATTAAGAAGGGAGGTCCCACATTTCTCACTTTCAAAGTTGTTATTGGCTATTTGGGTTTCTTCTTTTGAAAAACTCTCTGTTAATTTTATTACCCCATTTATGGACTGACACTTTTGGTTTATTGGCTTTTAATTTTTGGAAAAAAAAGTTGGTAAAAAAAATTTTACCAAAAAAAGCTACTGGGCCTGGTTTGAGGTTTTGAAACCTTAAAGCCCCCTTCACCCAGTCCAAAGGCACATCTCCTCCAACAAAGCCATAACTTCTAATCCTTCCCCAGACAGTTCTACCAACTAGGGACCAAGTGTTCAAATAGGAGTCTATGGTGGCTCTTTTTGTCCCAACCACCACAAGGATATAAAACTAATTTTTCTCTAGTTTCAATTCCATCATCTGATTTTAACAAAATCTCAATTGCTCAGATTTTACCAAAGAAGACTCTAGAGCCAGATGCTCTAACAGGGGTGAAAGCCTGTTAGCTCAGAGCGGCACAGAAAGCACCCAGCCTTCCTTCTCAAAAGGTAATTCTTCTCCACATTATCTCAAAAGCCCCTCTAACTGAATGTTCCTCCGTTCCATTTCCTGTGGGTCTCTCTATCCATCCTTCTGCCTTCCTCTTACTCTCTATGGCTATTTACTATGGTCACTCCTGAGCAACTGGTTACTGGCTCTGACTCTTGACCTTTACTTCATCTTTTTAAAAATAAACAGCTCTTGGATTAAAAGTGTGTGCTAGGGCTGAGCCATGCCACAACTGGAAGCAGGTTTTTCTAGTAAATAACACAATCTTGCATTCACAGTGTGATTGAACACCCTGCAACAATCATAGCTGCAACAATCATAGCCATTTAGCAATGACTATCAATTCAGTGTCTGGGCATTGAAGTAGAAAGAATTGTTTGTTTGTTTGTTTGTTTGTTTGTTTATTGTGTTCTAATAGAACCCAAATATATTAGTCCTATGAGGTAGTGGTTGTGATAGTTCAGCTGTCTTTTTTAAAATTCCATCGACCATTAATGCAGTAAGAATTATACATGACTAGTTACTTAATATATTTGTCACATTGACCCACTTAGAAAGTATGGTTGTGCCAGGTGTGGTGGCTCACACCTTTAATCCCAGCACTCGGGAGGCAGAGGCAGGTGTATTTCTGAGTTTGAGGCCAGCCTGGTCTACAAAATGAGTTCCAGGACAGCCAGGACTATACAGAGAAACCCTGTCTCGAAAAACAAAACAAAACAAAAAAAAGGAAGAAGAAGAAAAAGAGAGAGAGAGAGAGAGAGAGAGAGAGAGAGAGAGAGAGAGAGAGAGAGAGAGATAAGTATGGTTGTTTTATTTGCTTAGGGGACAGGTTCCCTTCCCCCAGACAGGATTTCTCTGTGTAGCCCTGGCTATCCTGGAACTTGCTCTGTAGACCAGGCTGGCCTCAATTGCAGAGAACAACCTGCCTCTGCTTCCTGGATGCTAGGATTAAAGGTGTGTGCACCACCACTGACTGACAAGGTGGGTTTTATAATTTGAAGTTTCCCGTTTTTATTCTGCTTAAATCTATAGTATATCATTCTATTATGGTGCTACTTAATAGGTAAACTGTATTGCTATATGTAAAATAAAGTTTGGGGTTTTAAATCTGAGAATAGATCTTCCAGCAGTGCCGGAGATAAAGGCATAGATAACACCAGCGTCATTATTTCATATTTTTATTCCCTTTATCCTAACGTATTATCTCATTGCTCTAAGACAAAGCACTCTGTTGAACAGCGGAGAGAGTCAGCATCTTTGTCATCATCCTAATTCTACTAGAAATGTTTCAAGCTTTTCTCCGTGTAGCATGATGTTGGCTGTGTGTCAAAGATGTCAAAGATCAGCTTTGACACCACAGTGTAAACCAAGGCTGGTAGTGAGGTGTGGCATTAAGGTTAATGCTGATAGCAACCAAAGGGGGCTGCTGCTGCTGCTGCTGCTGCTGCTGCTGCTGCTGCTGCTGGCAGCCAGAGATTAGAGAAATCACTCAACAGACTTTTCTCTGAGGGAATGTACCTTGACTCGTTGGGGCTGGCACTCCCTCTTTTAAGTCTTAGCGGTCAGTGAGAAAGAAAAGGACAGAGAAAATTCACACACACACACACACACACACACAGAGTAAGTGAATGAAGCAAAAGGCAGATTCCAGCAATTTCATACATACAAATACATACATACATGTATAATACATACATAGATACACAAATACATAGAAATAGGCAGACATATAAATATTCATATATTGAATAGATGGAGCAAAACTCCAAAAAGCATGCTCCAAGCATTTCACGCATATACATATAAACACACACACACACATACACACACACACATATATACATATGACTATGAAAAAAATGTGTGTTCCCCAATACCTTCATGTGAAAAACATTATGTAGTACAGGTAAAGAAAACAAATCTGTCTCTGTGTCTACACACACACACACACACACACACACACACACACACACACACACACAGTTGAATGGAGCAAGCTCCAACATACACACATTATTTTTTCCATAGCTTATCTATTCCAGCAAAATCTTTCGAGCAATATAGAATTACAATGTGATCACATTATATTTTTCTTCTAGTGAATGATTATGGAAAAATTGTGTGTTCCCCAATACCTTCAAATGAAACATATTGTGTAGTATAGGGAAAGAAAGCAAATCATTTCCAAGAACCCATGGACATTTGCAAGGAAGCAACTTGCTAAAGATTTACAAAGTGTGAGAAATCGAGGTAGTTTTCTCAGTCAGTCTCTTTCTTTCTTTCTTTCTTTCTTTCTTTCTTTCTTTCTTTCTTTCTTTCTTTCTTTCTTTCTTCCTTCCTTCCTTCCTTCCTTCCTTCCTTCCTTCCTTCCTTCCTTCCTTTCTTTCTTTCTTTCTTTCTTTCTTTCTTTCTTTCTTTCTTTCTTTCTTCTGTTTGTTTGTTTTTCGAGACAGGGTTTCTCTGTGTAACCCTGGCTGTCCTGGAACTCACTCTGTAGACCAAGCTGGCCTTGAACTCAGAAATCTGCCTCCCAAGTGCTGGAATTAAAGGCGTGCACTACCATGCCTGGCTCCAGCCAGTTTCTTTACCTTGCAGGCAGCAATTTGTGTATACAAATGAAGACTTAATTATTTTATTATTTATCTTTAAAAGTAATCTTACAAGAATCTTAAAAGAATCACAATTCTCAAATTTTGTATAAAAAACAGTCACTTCTACTTTAAATCCTCAGAATGCTAATCTATTTAGCAAATCTTGCTAAATCTTATCAGAAAGCTGAGGGCAAAAATGGGTATAAGAAATGAATCATCAGGCTGGAGAGATGGCTCAGCGTGGTTAAGAGCACTGACTGCTCTTCCAAAGGTCCTGAGTTCGATTCCCAGCAACCATATGGTGGCTCACAACCATCTGTAGTGGGATCTGATGCCCTCTTCTGGTGTGTCTAAAGACAGCTACAGTGCACTCATGGCACAGGCCTTTAATCCCAGCACTTGGAGCCAGAGGCAGGTGGATTTATGAGTTCGAAGCCAGCCTAGTCTACAGAGTGAGTTCCAGGACAGCCAAGGCTATACAGAGAAACCCTGTCTCGAAAAACAAACAAACAGAAGAAAGAAAGAAAGAAAGAAAGAAAGAAAGAAAGAAAGAAAGAAAGAAAGAAAGAAAGAAAGAAAGAAAGAAAGAAAGAAAGGAAGGAAGGAAGGAAGGAAGGAAGGAAGGAAGAAAGAATCCAATAATCACCAGCTCAGCCTCAGTTCAGCCAGTGCTGCCATTATTCTTGTTCCCTGACCCTAAAAATCCCAAGCTTAACTGATAAGAGTGTGCCCTTTCTGAACTTCAAATTGTTCCCTAAGATTTTTTTCTACATTAAAACCAGTAGCAAAAGCATTTTAACTTAGCTTCACTAACAATTTTGTTATCCCAAATGTAGAAAGCAGACCAGAACTCCACAACAGCATGAAGTGTTCAGAGCACTCAGTCCTCAGCCATTCCTGTCTGAGACAAAGTCATCCAACCAGTGGGCCACATTCCATGAATTCTAAAGCCATTTGTCATTCCTCCTGCATGGCCTGTGGCAGCTGTGGGCTTGTTCTATATTGCCTTTGTTTTGTTGAAGTAGGTCACCTGTATCCCTAAATTCTCCAGGACTTTTTTCATGAAAGGATTTGGAATTGTATCAAAGATTTTTCTTTAGCCACTGAAATGGTCACAAGGTTTCTTCTCTATGTTTATTTATGTGGTAGAGTACATACTACATTTGTTGATTTACCTATATTTAATGATCCATGGATCTCTGGATGAAGGTGACTTGACCACAGTGAAAGATCTTTTTGATGTGTCATTTGTTGGCCCAAATTGCAGGTACCCAAAGACCACCCAGGAGCCAATTCTAATGTAAAATACACAAGAGTCTTTATTACAAGCTCTTAGTAAGATCTCTCAGACTCTTACTGTCACAGCAGGTCAGAGCCAGAGCCTCAAGTCTAGGGGTTCAGGGTTCTTATTGTGGTTAAGCAAACTTGAGAAATTTTTATATGGGTCAGCAAGTTAATATTCTAAAAGCTGCATTTCTGGTGTACTCTGCAGGACCTGAACAGGAGGTCACAAATACCTGACAAACAGGATGGTCAGGTTGTCTATTCTCTGCAGGATGTCTTAGGTTGTCTCTGTGTACCTTGGTCCTACTATTGCAGCCTGGCTGTTGCTGAAGTGGGTGGATGAGGGGGGATATCATAGGATGTTTTTCTTCCTGAAATTGGAATTTAGCCCCTGGTCTCACATAACATGGAGTTTCTTTTAAAATGAGTGAGATTGGTTGAGTTTTACATTATTGAGTTACATTTGCAAATATTTTAATTGCAAGTTTTTGTGTCTGTGTTCATCAGAAAAGCTCATCTATAAATCTAATTTTTTAGTTAGTCTTGGTGTGGTATTGATATCAGGTTAATATTGGCTTGTAAAAAGACATAGAAAGAGTTCCATATTTTCTTTTTAAAAATTTTTTTTTATTAATTATTTTATTTATTGACATTTCAAATGTTATCCTCCTTCCCAGTTTCCCCTCCACAAACCACCATCTCCTTTTCCCTCCCCCCACCTCTATGAGGGTGCTCCTCCCACCCACCCACTCACTCCTGCCTCAGGGTAGCATCTCCCTACCCTGGGTCATCAAGCCTCTCTCCATAATACCAAGGGGCTCCTCTCCCAGTGATGTCCGATAAGGCAATTCTCTGCTACATATCCAGCTGGAGCCATGAATTCCCCAATATATATGTACTCTTTGGTTGGTGGTTTAGTCCCTGGAAGCTTTGGGGGGGGGTCTGGTTGGTTGATATTGTTGTTCTTCCTATATGGTTGCAAACCCCTTCAGCTCCTCAGTCCTTGCCCTAACTTCTCCATTCCCTCACTCAGTTCAATGTTTGGCTGCATGCATCCGCATCAGAAAGGCTCTGGCAGAGCCTCTCAGGGGACAGCTACACCATCCTCCTGTCAGCAAGCGCTTCTTGGCATTATCAATAGTATCTGGGTTTGATGTCTGGGTTTGGTGTCTGCAGATGGGATGGCTCCCTAGGTGGGGCAATCTCTGGATGGCCTTTCCTGAAGTCTCTGCTCCACTCTTTGTCCCTGCATTTCCTTTTGACAGTAGGAATTCGGGATTAATATTTTTGAAGTTGGTGGGTAGCCCTATCCTTCAACAGGGGGCTGTCCCTATCCCCTGGATATGGTCTCTACATGTTCTATCTTCCTTTTGTTGGGTAATTCAGCTAATGTCCTTCCTGTTGGGTCTTCGGAACTTCTTGGGTCCCTGGCATCTGGGACTTTCTAGTGGCTTTCCCCAGTTGCCCCTCCCCCACTGCTACTCTTCTCTTTTCAAATTCCTGACCCTCTGTACTTCTTCCCCATTTTCCTCCATATCTGAACTGGTTCCCTTTTTCCCTCCCCCTCCTCCCTCCCTCCCTCCCAGATCCATCTTTCCCTCTACTTCCCAAGATTATTTTCTTCCCCTGTCTGAGGAGGACTGTAACATCCACGCTTAGGTGTGATCCCCTTTCTTCTTGGGTTTCATATGGTCTGTTATATAGTGGGTATTCTGAGCTTCTTTTTGGCTAATATCTACTTATCAGTGAGTACATACCATGTGTGTGGGGGTTTTTTGTGTGTGTGACTGGGTAACCCCACTCAGGAAGATATTTTCAAGTTCCATCTATTTACCTGTTTTCCTTTCTTCTTTGAAAGTCTAGTAGAATACTGTGCTAAATCCATCTGGCTATTCCTAGGTATTGATGTGTGTGTGTGTGTGTGTGTGTAGATCTTAAATTACTGCTTCTATCTCAGAGCTCTGGATCTGTTTAAATTATATATTTCTTAATTATGGTAGGAAAAAGAGGAAGAAAAAAAGAGTCACACCAAAGAATGGAGCAGGCTTTTGAGCATATGCCTTTCCCAGATCACTAGCCTATCCACTAGTTTTTATTTTCATTAATTTCAATGAATTTACTAATGTCTTTTTTAAAAATATGGTCTTACTTTTCTGGCAGGAACTCTTTCCTAAATATATTTGTGATATTATTTTCTAAGATTGGTGCCTTGTGATTAGAGTACTAATATATACTATATATTATTTTTCATATATGAAATATATATACAAACCAGAATATATACATATATATATTCTGGTTTGTTTAATGGTGCAGCATAAGGGTGTTAACAAAAATTGCATAAAAAGGCAACTCTTGCATCAAAGACTATTTTAAAGCTAAATTCGAATGACCAATGCCTTGTCCTGGGAACACATATTTGAGTTACTCCAAATTCCACATACCTATGTGTTAGTGTATGTGTGTGTGTGTAACCTATTTTATTGGGTTCTAATATCTAAGACCATTCATACCTTATTTTACCCTAATCCCTTCCAAGCCCCTGACACTAGGTGGGAGAGAAAGAAGATTAGAAGGGAAATAGGGCAAAGACCTCTTTAGACTACTTCCTGCTGATTAGGGGATCTGTTTCAGGATATTTGATCACACTGTGAACCCTGAGATTGTGTTATTTATTGGAAAAACTGTTTTCAGTCGTGGTTAGCCCCAGCCTTAGCCCACACCTTTAATCCAAGAGTGTTCTGCTTGAATATTGTAAACAGGATTCAATAACGTCAACCATAGGTCAAGAGGCAGAACAAGCAACCAGTTGACAGGAAGTAGAAATAGGATTATTAAGGAAAAAAATAACATAGAAAATAAGAAAAGTTAGGAGGACAGATAGAGAGATACACAGGAAATAGAAGGGAGGGTCATTCAGTTTGAAGGAGGGTTTTTGAGATGGCGTGAGAAGAGGCATCATTGGTGGGGTGTAAGTCAAGGAGGAAGGTCAGCTGGGTGCTTTCTCTGTCTCTCTGAGATAGTAGGCTTTCACCATAGCCTCTGGCTCCCAAATCTTCATTGGTAAAATCAAATGACTAAGATTTTATTTAAAATAACAACAACAATAACAACAAACAAACAAACAAATAAGCAAACCAACCACAGGCGTTGGGTACTAAGAGGCAAGTCCAATCTTCATTGTCCGAATATTCAGCAATCCAGCAATCCAGCAATAGCAAAGCAGGAATCTAGCAAATGCAGCAGCAGGAAACAGGAGGGACCAGAAGCAATGGGAGGGGTGTGTGTGGCAGGAGCAGCAGGAGCAGCCACTACTACAGACCTTCTTGGGGTTCTCCTATTTAAAACCTCTCCAGAGTCCCCTGAATTAACCTATTTGCATGTGGCAAAAATCACACCCCTGTTAGTGTATGAGGCAAATCATAATCACTTGCTGTGAAGCAGTTTATTCTACCCCTGGGATTATAACAAAAACTTAGTCATATAACATAACTGGGTTTTTTTTTTTAACAAAACTCTCACTACACCTGTGAGGTAGTAGTTTTAAAAGTTTTTATAGAAAGGAACAAAGAATATTGTGAATCAGCACACTTCTTGAAACATTGGTGTATTGGGACATCAGGCAAGTGCATGTCCCACTTTATCTTTTATTACTGTAATGAACACCATGACTAAAAGCAACCTGTGGGCTTTCCCATCCCAGGCCACTGTCCATCATTGAGGGATGTCAGTGCAGGAGAACAGACACAGGAACCTAAAGGCAAGAACTGAAGCACAAACTATTGAGGAATGCTGCTTATAAAAACCTAATCAGCACACAGGCCACAGAAATCAGAACGTCTCAGATATAGGCCTTTGATTATTCTTAGGCTTTGGGTGGTGAATGTTAGGTGTCTGCACATCTAAAGTATTCATTTAACTGTCACAAAGATGTTAGCTCACACACAAAGGAGGACAATAAATGGCTATTAAGAGAACTAAAAAAATGGCACAAAGTAATATGGCTATGGACTTGTATTTATGTCAATTTGACAGAAGCTAGAATGATCAGGGAAAAGGGAACTTAATCTAAGAACATGGTTCCATCAAGATTATCTGTAAGCAGTCTGTAGTACATTTTCTTGATTAATGATTGATATGGGATAGTTCAGCCCACTGTGAATGGTGCCATCCCTGGGTGTATAAGAAAGCAAAATTAGTGAGCCAGAGAGAACAAACCAGTAAACAGCATTCCTCCATGGCTTTTACTTCAGTTCTAGCCTCCAGATTCCTGTCCTGCTTGGGTTCATCCCTCAGAGATGAGCTGTTACCTAAAAGTGTAAGAAGAAATAAATCTTATCTTCCCTAAGTTGATTTTGATCATAGTTTTTGTAGTGGTTTGAATCTGCTTGGTCCAGGGAGTGGCACTATTGGGAGTTGTGTGTGGCCTTGTGGAAGTCTGTGTGGCCTTCGAGGAAATGTATCACTGTGTAGG
Organism: Mus caroli; assembly: GCF_978045245.1. Classification (NCBI taxonomy): domain Eukaryota; kingdom Metazoa; phylum Chordata; class Mammalia; order Rodentia; family Muridae; genus Mus; species Mus caroli. Next base: position 112,670,657 of record NW_028227259.1, read on the forward strand.
CAGGCTTTGAGGGGGTCTCCTAGTGCTCAAGTTCCACCCAGTCCAGAGAAGCCAGTCTCCTTTTGACTGTCTTCAGAGAAAGTTGTAGAACTCTTGGCTCCGTCATAATTTCTGCCTGCATGCCACCATGCTTCCTGCCATGATGATAATGGACTGAACCTCTGAAACTGTAAGCCAGCCCCAATTAAATGCTGTCCCTTATAAGGGTTGCCTTGGTCTTGGCGTCTCTTCACAGCAATAAAACCTAAATGAAGACAGTGTTTTATCACAGCAATAAAAACTGTAACTAAGAGAGAATTGATACCAGGAGTGGGGTATTACTATGACAGTTCTTCCATTTTGTCAGATTGGACTGTGAAGGATTTGGGAACTTTTGCTGAGAAAGCCATCAAGTGTTCAAATCTTCATGGACTATTTTGTGGGAACTTGAAAATAGACTGTTGAAACACAGACCTTGTAAGCATGGCTTGTGATTGTTTCAGAGGGAAACAAAGACTCTACCAGGGCTGTTTGTGTAATACTTTATATGAAGAATTAGGTGTCTGGTCAGCAGAAACAGAATAATCAGCTGTGATTAAGAAGAGACAAGCAGGGCTGGAGAGATGGCTCAGCAGTTAAGAGCACCGACTGTTCTTCTGAAGGTCCTGAGTTCAAATCCCGGCAACCACATGGTGGCTCACAACCATCCATAATGAGATCTGATGCCCTCTTCTGGTGCTGTCTGAAGACAGCTACAGTGTACTTACATATAATAAATAAATCTTAAAAAAAAAAAGAAGAGACAAGCACCACTGAAGTGAAACCTTTGCTTTATTGCTTTAACGATAAAATTGTTGCAGTTAGCTATAACTGAAATATTAGTAGTGATTCAGGAAGAGCCCAGCATCTCTGAGGTAAAATCTTCAGGGGGGTATTTCCTCAGTTTTAGCACATAGAAGCTGTGATCCAAGGTGGCCAAAGCTGCATCTCATGCTGGCAGCCAAACTTGGTAATGTGTAAGATTCGGCTAGATGGTGTTGTTTTTGAAAGCATGAAGAAGTCATGAAGAGCCGCTGAGGTTTAGTACTGTGTGGCAGTGCTGAAGGTCCTGAAGAGAGGCCATTGTGGAGGGGGATTCTCAGTTGCAGTGGATAGTCCAGCATATAAGAGATACCAGCCAAGTGGTAGTGGCAAATGCCTTTAATCCCAGCATTCAAGAGGTGGAGACAGGTGAATCTTGGTGAGTTTGAGGACAGCCTGGTTTACAAAGTCAACTGCAGGACAGTTAGGACACAGTGAAACCCTGTCTTGAAAAACCAAGAGCGGGGAGTGTGGGTCAAATGGATTGTGCCACCAGACAGAAGGACTGGTAAAGTTGAGCAAGCCCAAACCCCATGAAACTCAGCATTGAGTACTGCAGGCATGGGATGAGATCCCTGCTAAAACCTGCTCTAGAATGAGTAACCCCACTGAGAAGACATCAGTCAGTCAAGTAAGGAAAACACCTGAAGCTCTCCCCGTGCTAATGGAGCATCACTACCACCTCAAGCTGAGCCAATGGGAAGCATCTTCCCCTGGATCCCATCCTACTCCTCAATGTTTAAAAAGTCCCTATACACATAAAGTAAAGGGCATAAGTTATTTCACCAAGAACAGTCTGAGTGGCTGTTTTACTGTATTGTAACACTCTGGGGAAGAATTTTCCTTCCTGAAGTGGCCATCACTGAACCTTAGGCTCGATTGGCAGGCTGGGCTCACACTCTTGTTGTCCCTGTAGCTACTGCTGCCCTTGCCACTGGCATTAGCAGGTGAGACCTGGTATCCAGAGTTCCTGTCCTGTGCGGGCTTCCCTTCTGAGAGCTGTTTCCAGATGGACCAGAGAACCATAGAATCCCTGGTTCAGGGAAGGATGATGGAGGTGGGGGTTGGGAGAGAGAGAGAGAGAGATGAGAGACAGACAGACAGACAGACAGACAGACACACACACACACACAGAGAGAGAGAGAGAGAGAGAGAGAGAGAGAGAGAGAGAGAGAGAGAGAGAGCAGAGCCAGCCTGAGTCTGCCATACATGCTGTGTGCTATGAATGGCAGAACTAGAGAAATGGAGCCTTTTGGAGCTCAGAAGAGTATGAAGTCATCGAGTTATTGAGTTGTACTTTCGGACTTAGGGTTTCTTCTCATTTTATTATGACCGTTTCCTGATTCTTTTCTCTTGGAGTAAGAAAGTATATAACTTAATTTGATTTTACAGAAGTGCACAGTTGAGAGACTTTGAATCTATTTTAAGAGATGGAACTTTAAAACTGAATGAGTTTGGGACTGGAGAGATGGCTGTGGTTAAGAGCACTGATTGCTCTTCCCGAGGTCCTGAGTTCAATTCTCAGCAACCACATGGTGGCTCACAACTAACTGATACCCTCTTCAGATCTGTCTGAAGAGAGTGACAGTGCATTCACATACATAAAATAAATCTTAAAAATAAATAAAAACCCCTGAGTTTTAAAGTTAATTATGTCATATATTAGTATTATATGAGATCTTAGGGATAAAAAAAATAAAGGAGCAGAGTTGAATAATTTATTTGCATATCAAGTTGTCAAGGGTCAATTATCCTGGTTGGGCTTTGTTTGTTTGTTTTTTCCTCAGCTTGACACAAGCTAGAGTCAAGGATCTGAGAAGAGAATAGTGGACTAAACCTCTGAATGTAAGGCAGCCCCAATTAAATGTTTTCCTTTCATAAGAGTTGTGGTCATGGTGTCTGCTCACAGCAATGGAACACTGACTAAGACAAACTGTAACCCAGGTTATTGAAGTCAAATAAGCCTTTTGCTCCCAAAGATGTTTTGGTCATGGTGTTTTATAACAGCAATAGAAACCCTAAGACAACATGTAACACTTCAGACTATATAGTCTTTGAAGTTTTAACTGGTTAATCATTCTTGTAGGAAGTTAAGTGTAAGGTGGTATTCTTTCAGGAACTTTTGTTCATAGACGTTCATGTTTATGTGAAATGAGGAATGACGTATACACTGCAGTTGGTAGTCTAGAGGGACAATAGAGTCTGTGTCTTCTGTGTTTTGTTTTTCTCTTCTGCTTAGTTGTTCTGCCCATTACCAACACTAGGATATTAAAGTGTCTAAACAGTGTTCTTATATTTCCTATTTCTTCGTTCATTTGTCAGTACTTGCTACATGTACTTTACTGATATTTTATGTGCATATGCATGTATATTCTTGTGGTACTGTCTTACTGATATTTTGATTTAATAAAACAGTGTGGTATTGTCATAAAAACACCTAATTAATAAACTATGTCATTAATTAATCACTGACAAATTCAAAGAAGGCTACACACACACACACACACACACACACACACATAATTTATTTGTTTATTTTTATTCCCTCCCTCCCATCGCCCAGACAGGGTTTCTCTATGTAGCTGCTGTCCTGGAACTTGCCTCGAACTCACAGAGATCCATGACATAATATTTTTAACACCACTCATGTTGGGTAAACATGCAGAAGAATGGAACTGGACCCTTCCTTTATACATACAGAAATATCACGTAAAAATGGGTTAACCACTAAAATTTAATATCTGAAGCTATAAAACTCCTATAAGAAAAAGGTGAGAAGAAACTTCACCAAAACTGATGCTTTTTTTTTCTTAAACATATAACACCAAATCCACAGAGAATTACAAAATATATATCTATATATATATATATATGTGTGTGTGTGAATATGGTAAACTGAAAAAAAAAACCATAAACTAGATGAAAATTTAGCTTACAAATCAAATATAAAGGTTGCTATCCAAGATATTAAGGAATTCATACAACTTAACAGCAGCAAAACCTCCATCTTGTTCTTGGCTTCCTAGAAAAAGAGTTCGTGAGAAGGGGTTTGGGTCTTTTGACTTACAGAAGCAAGGTCCGCAAGGAGAATGAGTGTGCACAAAGGAAGACGAGGCTGGGGTGGACTCTGTTCAAAGACTGGCTTCTGTCTCATTGCATGAGCCCAGGAAAATTCCTGCATCTAGAATGGAAAGACCTTGCCTATCAAACACGTGGCCCCCTACGGTTTAGAGGTTCCTTCCAGAAGCAGCTTTCCAAAGAAGGGGAGCACACTCACTGACTGCCAATCGCATCAGGATCGCTTAATCTGCAGGCTTGCCCCAGACAGACCCAGAGTCTGTCAGAGTCGTCCTGTCAGAAAACTGGGGCCATAACACCAGGAGGACTAACAATACACCAGAAACACCAGCAGCTAAAAACTGCACCGACTCTGTGCGGCGTTAGATGCGCTTGGCTCAAGGCGCACAAACTTGGAATCCTGAGCGGGCGGGGCAGGTGCGGGGACTCTCGGTGGCACCGGAAGCGAGGCTCCCGAATGGATCAGCCGGGGATTCCGTGGGCCTTTGGGCTCGGGAGGAGGCAGGGACTCCCGGGAGGATCACCCCGGGGCCGGTCCGCGGGGAACGTCGTCAGGGAGCGACCGCGGGCACTCGCCACTCTGACGTACTTCCTGTGCGCTGGGGCTGGCGAGGCAGGCTGGGAGGGAAATCTTGACAGTCCGGTTGTGGGCTCTGGGTGCGGGTTTGCGGCGCCCGCTGTTACACTAAGTTTCGGGCCGTCCGGCCCAGCGGCAGGGCAGAATGCGGCTGGGCTCCGGGGCCTTCGCTGCCAGCTGCGTAGCGATTGAGGTGATCGGGGTCGCGATATTTATTCGGGGATTCTTCCCAGCTCCTGTTCGTTCCTCTGCTAGATCAGAGCACGGTGCAGAGACCCCAGCGCCCGAACCCGTAGCAGGTATAGCCCTCCGCCCCCTTCTCGGTGGTTCCCGCTTTCATTCTGCCCCACCACGGAAACAATTTGTATTGTTTTAGCGTTGTTTGTGTATCATACACCTTCGAGACATTCGCAGCCTCCCGCCCCATGTCGACCTATGTGATAATCAGAGGATTCCCAGAGTAACTCCGACTTTGCGTCTTGTTTGCCGCTGTTCAGTGATTCGTACCCCTTTTCCTAATAATCCTTTCAATCACTTCCAATTTAGGTTTCCAGTTTTGGACCCATAGGACATAACAGGTGATGTTTCTTCAGATCTCCTCCAGTTTTCTACAACTCTCCCCCAGAAGACCTCCCGACCCTCAGTGCTTAGGGCCTCTCTGCATTTTAGGACCCTAGTAGCCTCACCAACACAGAAATAACACCTGATACCCACTCCGCTGCAGTGAAACAGGTCCATATAATCACAGCCACTGGACATGTAAACCCATAGGTTCACTGCCTGCAAGACTAGGTTTTAGGACAAGCTCAGGGAGGCACAGCTCCCAACTGTATGTCTCTTAGGTAGAGGCGACTCTGTTCTGGACTCTTCACCTTGCTAAGAGTAGTTCACTATACATTCCTGGGATACCTACTCATTGTTAACATACTGTCCAGCCTAGCCAGAAGATGCCCTTCTTGGTAGTCACCTGCAGGCTGGTTACAACCCTTGAAGGAACCTTCACAGTTGTCTTGTTTGGTTTCTTAGAAAATTAACACAACACTGGCTACCCAAAATGGGCCTTCTTTCAGGTTGAAATAGATTTGATGTGTGCTAGAAGAACAAACGAAAAAGACATTGAAGGCAGTGGAGTGCTGAATGGAGTTTAAATTTTAATTTCCCCTTTTCTAAACACTTTTAGGAGTCAGTTCGAACTGGACCAAGCTGCCACCACCTCTCTTCAGTAAAGTGGTTATTGTGCTGATAGATGCTTTAAGAGATGATTTTGTGTTTGGGTCGAAAGGTGTGAAGTATATGCCCTACACAACGTATCTGGTAGAAAAGGGAGCATCTCATAGCTTTGTGGCTGAGGCAAAGCCACCCACAGTTACTATGCCTCGAATCAAGGTAAATTGAACTTGGTTACATTTTATGGCTCTTTTGAAAGTTTAGAGCAATTATTTAACCTACTTGGAGACCCTGTTTTAATAACATGGAAAATATTTCAGTGTTGTCAGTGTTGCTGGGCAGTGGGGTGCTGAGGGAATCCCATAATAAGGTAATCTTTTTACCCCTTGTTAAGTAGCTGAAGTTCATCCCTCATGGAAAGGGGGAGGGATTTAGAACCAGATTTTCCAGGCCACTGTAGTCCAGGAGGTATCCTCCTTTGTGGTGGCCTATTGTGTTCCTTAGTTGTCAGGCTTGAGGGAGCCTTTGGGGGTATTCAGCCTAGTTCATTAACTGTATATCCAAGAAGACAAACTCAGTCAAGTTAAATTATTTGCCAGAATTATACAAAATGATCAAAGAACTATGAACTGGTCTGAAGAGCTGTTACTTCTACTACATAATTTGTTGTTCAGTCTGGTGAGGGTACTTCTGAAGTGCATGGTGCTGGGGGGGGGGGGAAGACTGGAGAGATGGCTCAGAGATTAAGAACACTGACTGCTCTTCCAGAGGTCCTGAGTTCAATTCCCAGCAACCACATGGTGGCTCATGACCATCTGCAATGGGATCTGATGCCCAGTTCTGGTGTGTCTGAAGACAGCTACAGTGTACTCATATAAATAAAATTAAATTAAAAAAGAAGAGGAGGAGGAGGAGGAAGACAACTACTTAGCAACTACTAGGTGTTGATACTGTAATGGATATACATTTGGGGGAAACTGCTTTCATGTGGCTTGTCGTCTCTATGGATGTACAAAGGCATTGGGCAAACAAGCATTCAAAGAAACATGTAGTTACATTGCGATGAGTGCCTGAGGAAAGCAGTGTACAGTTCTGCTGGAGAGAGAGGAGTGCAGCTGAGGTCATGGAGCCTGAAAAGCCTGTTTGAAGAAATTACACTCAAAAAGCCACTATTAGGAGGAGTAGGAGAGTGTTGGCAGAAAAAACCAGAAGTGTCTGAAAATCTGCAGCTATGTTAAATAAAACATTTATTTATTTATGTGTATGAGTGTTTTGCCTTGCATGCATGTAGGTGCACCACAGAAGGCAGAAAAGAGTATTGCATCCATTGAGACTGGAGTTACAGGAGATTGTGAGCTGTCATGAACTGAACCCGACTGTCTGCAAGAGTGTCAAGTGCTCTTAACTATTGAGCAGTCTTTCAAGGCCCTAAAGATTTTCTTTTCTCTTCTCTTCTCTTCTTTTCTTTTCTTTTCTTTTCTTTTCTTTTCTTTTCTTTTCTTTTCTTTTCTTTTCTTTTCTTTTCCTTTCCTTTCCTTTCCTTTCCTTTCCTTTTCTTTCTTTCTTTCTTTTTTAAAGATTTACTTATTTATTTATTTTATTTAATGTACTCACCATTGCTCTCTTCAGACACACCAGAAGAGGGCATCAGACCCCCTTGCAGATGGTCATGAGCTACCATGTGGTTGCTGGGAATTGAACTTAGAACCTCTGAAAGATTTGTCAGTGCTCTTAACCACTGAGCCATCTCTCCAGCCCCTTTTCAAATTCTTTTATTGTATTTTTTTCAAATTCTTTTATTTTTAAACCAGTCTTTAAAACTTGTCTGTAGTTGTCTTCCTTCCCGGAGCCCTGTTTCAGATTTCAAGTTGGTTTTTTTTTTGCTTGTCACAGCCAACTGTAATGGAGTCATTATCAGATGAAGTAGAGAAGGAAGGAGATACAGTGTTTGCTTTTCCTATCTCCTTCTCTGTACAACTCATTACATGATTTTTGTGACAGTTAAAGCTCCAAGGTAACTGCTTTTGATAGTTTTTGTTGGTTTTCCATTGCTCTCAGGGTGCAGGGGAAGGGGGTGCCAAGCTCCTCAATTCTGCCATTCTGGAAGTCTGGTTGGTTTAAATTTACATTTTTTGGCTAGTGATAAAACTCAACATTAGAGCACTTGTCTAGCATATGTATAGCACTGAGTTCAAGTCCTAGAATCTTAAAAATGAAGTTTGCATTTATTTGCCACTGAAAAATTCTTTTCAGAATTCTGTAGGTTTACAGAGATTCCTGTTCTTTTCACCACAAACCTATGGATGTTGATATTTTTCGGTGGTGATATCACTCCAAATTATGAAGATTCACTACTATTACTGTGGCTTGTAGGGTCTGTGGTAAAAGTGGGGGAGAATATTGACTCTCCTCTAATTAGAAAGGTAGGCGATCTCACACCCACCATTTATTATGTGGTGCAATATTGTAGGTGTGATTTGATGTTCCGCTGACATTCTTGGCCCAGTTCACTTTGAGAACTGTATACAAGCAGGGTTTCTTCTTTAAAAAAAGATATTAGATTTGCTGGATTGTTAGGGTTTGCTTGTTAACGAGCTTGCTGTACAAAAGGCAGGTTAAATCTTATGTGAAACCCTGACAAAGAGTCTGAATATACAGGCTCATGTTATCAATGTTTATACACATGTTAGTATTAACTGTGTCAATAAGACATGGCTGGTACTGTGTCTAACTATTATCTTCACTGTCTTACCAATGTAAGGATTCCCTGAACCATGTTCATTAAATAATCAAGTCTTCAATATTGAGTTTGATATATTGGCCCAAAGTCCATGTCCTATCTTGCTCCCCTCCCCTGCCCACTTGCCTCCTAGCTTTGACTCTGGTCTCTGGAATAGGGCCTACCGTAGGTTCGTACCCACCTGTTTGACCCCCAACTGGTCTTCCTGTCTCTTGTGCTTCACTTTTGGATCTGTAATCTAAGTCTTGACATGTTTCTTTCTACAGGCATTGATGACAGGAAGTCTCCCTGGCTTTGTTGATGTCATCAGGAATCTCAATTCTCCTGTGCTCCTAGAAGACAATGTGTTAAGACAGGCAAAAGCTGCTGGGAAAAGAATTATCTTTTATGGAGATGAAACATGGGTTAAATTATTCCCAAAGCACTTTGTGGAATATGATGGGACAACGTCGTTCTTTGTGTCAGATTATATAGAGGTCTGTCTGTCTCTGTGTCACTTTCAGTCTGTGTCACTCTGTGTCTCTGTCTCTCTCTCTTCCCCTTCCTTTCCCCCTTTCTTTCCCTCTCCCTCCCCCCCCCCCAATCTCTCATGCTGCCTAGGTAAGGGTAGAACTTGATGTGTAACAGAGGCCATTCTTGAACTCTTTATACGCATAGCTCCTTCTCCAGAGTGCTGGGCTTACAGCATGCCCCTACATGCCTCATTTCAGAGGCCAGTTTCTTAAAAACAGAAGCATTCTACCTTAGGTAGAGTTGGATGCTACCATTTAGAGGTGATGCTGTTTTCTGTGTGGTATTTTTTAATTTATGGAATGGTATGGCAAGATTGTAAAATCATTCCTGTAATCAATTGTAAATGGTAGCATAAACCTGGTCCAAGAGTGAACCAAGGTATGTAGGCCCCAGCATGCTAAGTAGTTGGACAGACATTGAGGGCACAGAAGATCAGGAAGGGTGCTACAGCCCAGCAGCTACGTCATTGAATGAGTGAGGACTCATGGGCAGAAAGGGAGGCAACAGAACAAAGTTATGAGTCCAGTACATGCCCATGATATGTGAGTCAGGTATGTGAGGGCTGGGACTGTGGCAGAGGAGGTAATACACGTGCTATCTGTGTAGCCCTACAATAAGAATCTCAGTTCTGTTTGGGGGTTGGGGCCAGTCTTTGAGTGTATGTGGTCTCACTGGTACCTTTTCTAGAGTGATAAACCCTTTCCACAATTCACCAGGGCAGGTACGGTGTGAATTTTCAGTAGTGACAAGTTTTCACACTGTGCTATCAGGTGGAAATACTTCTTTGTGGTCCATGTTTTATTGGGAAGAAAGTGAAGACCCAGGGCTAAGCAGGATGCTAGCTCTACTGGAGCTGTTTACCTGCTCACATTGCCATGATGTTTGCTTCAGAAGTGGGAGATGTTATAAGTGTTCTGTTCTTTCCAAGAATAGCCTTTATGTGGGACTGCTACTTATTCCTAGCTGTACTGTAGTCTTGGCTGGCTGCCTTTCACCCTTTATCCACCCCTTATTTTACCCCTTATTATTCTTGGTGTTTGTTTAGTTTATTTATTCAGCTTTAGTTAAGACCAGCAGTGGTCTTTCCTAATTTAAATTATTTGTATAATATGTTTGCCACAAGCTAGAGACATTAAAAAGAATAGGCATAAGAACTTAGTCTAATATTAATGTTCATTTTTTTTAAAAAAAAAAATAACTTTGGGGCTTTTGTTTTTCTAATTTCCATGAGTTACCTAAGATTAATTCCTGATGATCTAGGAAAAATTGGATGCACTGTTTATATGTACTTCCTCCCTCCCTTTGAAGGTGGATAAAAATGTCACAAGGCATTTGGACAAAGTATTAAAGAGAGGAGACTGGGATGTGTTAATCCTTCACTATCTAGGGCTGGATCACATTGGCCACATTTCTGGGCCCAACAGCCCCCTGATTGGTCACAAGCTCAGCGAAATGGACAGTGTGCTGATGAAGATCCACACTTCACTGCTGTCGAAGGTAAGGCTTACTGTGGTGCATCGCATGATGATGAAAGTCCTTGTGGCCAGTATTCCTAGGATGAATAGAAATGACTGAGAGGGTAGCATGCCCATTCTCAGCCAAGCAGTCATGCTTTTGCCATAGGGACCTTCCAGATCCCTGTTCCTAGGATGCTACTATTGATAAAGTTACACCCTGGCTAGGGAAGAAACATGAGAAATATAGTAAACCATATAAATGTGCCCAAAAAAGGAGTTGCTATTGAGGAAAAACATGGGCAGGAGGAGCTAGCATCCCTGTTTGGGGGGCAGGGGTGGGTATGGTTTTAAATAGTATATTCAGGACCATCTTTCTGGAAAAGTATTCCATGTGAATAGATACTTGAAGAGAGGGAGGGACAGATAGATACTATTTGTGTGGATGTGTGTCAGGTACAAAGCATTGAGGGTCAAGAGCCTGCCCAGTACCCCTGGAGCAGATAAGATCAAATGGCTGCAGCTCTGGGCAGAGAAGCCTGATGACCTGCCTCGTGCCCTCCTGGATGCCATGTGTTATCTTTAAACAGCCTTTAGTTTCTTCCTTGACAGGAAACTGAGGCAGGAGCAGTCATGTTCCCACAGTTTGGAAATGGCAGATACCCTGCTGTTAGTGGTCATAAACACAAGCCTAAGTACTCTGAGCTACGTACTGCACCTGTCACATGCACCTGTCACATGTAACATTCACTCGGACCCTTTGATATGAATGTAACTTCCCTGAAAGAGATTTAAAGCTTTAAGGTGAAGGTCCTATTTATGAGCTAAAGTGAAGCTCTGTAGTTGTTTTCTTTGCAGGACCATATATGTTCTTGTAAGACAAGTACAGCTGACAGGTTCCTCTTTACCTTACAGGACAGAGAGACTCTCTTACCCAGTTTGCTGGTTCTCTGTGGTGACCATGGAATGTCTGAGACTGGGAGCCATGGGGCCTCTTCCACAGAGGAAGTGAGCACACCTCTGCTCCTAATCAGCTCTGCATTTGAAAGAAAACCTGGTGAGAATTAGGAATGATTAACAGGTTAAACTGTATCTGATATCAGTGATCACAAACAGTGTGAAAAATGGAAGGGGTTATGGGCAGTCAGAACTTATCATTTGTATTCTTTATAAATACTTTTCTGTAAGAATTCTGTTGCAGAAATCTATTCTATGTAGGTATGGAACTAGTCAAAATTTGCCTTGGCCTAGTGAGGTGGCCCAGTGGGTGGGGGCATTTATGGCCAAGTATGACTACTTGAATTCTATCTCTGGGACCCCTGGAGGAAGAAGAAAAGTCACTCTTTCAAGTTGTCCTTTGACCTGGATGGAAATGCATGTGACCAAAAGCGTACACACATATACAAAGCCCTGGCTGTCCAGGAACTCCCTCTATAGACCATGCTGGTTCAAACTCATGAAATCTGTCTGCCTCTGCCTCCCAAGTGCTGGAATTAAAGGCGTGTGCACTCTCTGCCCAGCTTAAAAACAATTTTTTTTCGAGACAGGGTTTCTCTGCATAGCCCTGGCTGTCCTGGAACTCACTCTGTAGACCAGGCTGGCCTCGAACTCAGAAATCCGCCTGCCTCTGCCTCCTGAGTGCTGGGATTAAAGGCGTGCGCCACCACCGCCCGGTGTAATTCTTCTTTTTTTTAATGAAAAATTGCCAGCAACTAATATTTAAATATTTGTAAAAGTGCTCACTATTTAAAACCCTATGTTGATAGCCAAAGTCAGGGATTCAGAGAGAGCCATGGACTAGCTAAGGCCCTATTTCTCAGTCCAATGTAATCCTCTCTTTCACCTTACCTGATGTACCTGGCCTGGCTTATCCCCCCTCACAGCTACATGCCCTTCTGGCCTCCACAAGACTAAACCATGCACACAGTGGGTACCATAGTTATTTCTGCAGAACATCTGGAGCCTGTGGATACTCTCTGGTTCTGGTCCTGTAACCTAATGCATTGGGTTAGCATCTTGGTGAGTGCAAAGCCAAAATAAGTACAGCCAGGACATGAAAGTGTGCAGACTCATTTCCAAAACAGTGCTCTCTTTGGACAGGACAGAAGCAGGGATTTAGTTAGGGAGGGAACCTATACACGTTCATATAGAGAGGTTGGCTTCTTTCTAAGGAGCCTCCATTAAAGTGTACATTCCTGAGCGTGCTTAGTTTAATGTCATAGTTTAAAAAGAAAAGACAATGGGCACATTTTGGACTATGCAAGTCATGTAACAGTTTGTAAAAGATTAAAGTGATAGGCAGAAAGGTCGCTGGGCATGCTTAGCTTGCACCATAAGATTTTTGTTTTGATTTTTTTTTGTGGGGGGGCATATTTTGTTTTGAGACAGGGTTTCTCTGTGTGATACCCCTGGCTGTCCAGGACTTGATTTGTAGACCATGCTGTCTCAAACTCACAGAGATCCACCTGCCTACCAAGTGCTGGGACTAACGGTGTGCACCACCACACCCAGCTTCATAAGTTTTTTAAAATAAGACTTTTAAAATTAAAATTACACAATCCCCCATCCTCTTTTGTTTTTTGCTTCCAATCTGTTCATGTTCCCCCTTGAAATCATGGTCTCTTTTTCTTCATTATTGTTTTATACTACACACACACACACACACACACACACACACACATTTTATGTGTCCTTAAATGTATAACTACAACCTGCTCAGTCTGTTTAGTGTTATATATTTCTATATAATTTGAAGGCTAACCACTTGGTAGTCCAGTAGTGCTTTGTCCGTGGAGACTGTGAAGTCTATCCCTTCTATGTTAGCACGTCTATTGATATTTTACTTCTTTGGGTCTTGTTTAGGGAGCCATATTATTGGGGTGTCATGGGTGAAGGCTCACCATCATTTCTAGGAGCCACGATATTAGAGCAGATTTCCTGATCCTCTGGCTCTTACATACAGTCTTTCTGCCTCCTCTATGGAGATGTTTCCTAAGCACTTAGTTGTAGGTGCATCAGTTGGGGGTGGACACCCACGATCACTTGTTCTCTGCATTTTGACCATATGGTTTTCTGAAATGGTCTCCATCTGTTACAAAGAGAAGATTCTTTGAGGAGTGATGAGCTACACATATTTGTGGGTTTAAGGATAAATGTTTAGAGTGCAATTAGGAATTATGCTGGTTTAGTAAAATGGAGGTGTTACACTCTCTAAAGTCTGTGGCCCAACTAACCCTGGGGAATTAATTAGTTCTCCAGTACCAGGCATGATTTCCATCCTGTTGAGTGGGCCCCAAGTCCAGTTAGAAAGCTGTTGATTACCACCGGGATATGAGGCCACTATTGTACCCTTAGGGTTATCCTATAGCTGGTTCTCATAGGTTGTCATAGTAGTTCATAGGCAGTACAGCTGGATAGAAGTATTGGTTGCTTCCTTTTTGGTGACCTTATATATAACTGTCTCTTTTCTCTCACCAAGCTTAGAAGCTCCAGGCTTGACACCTAATTGCCTTTTGTTTCTGAGACAAAAACAGATGAGAAATGGCCTGTTTCCACCTTGGAGTGGGTAGACACTCACTCTGCTGTAGATGGTGTGAGTAATGGGGCTACATTCTGGGCTGACACCCCTTAGAGTTGCTGTTTCCTGGGGTTTGGAAGTGGGGTGGAGAAATTCATGTGCTATAGACTCTTAAAGTTCTTACAAAAGTTCAGTAGATTTTCATAAATGAGTGTTTCTTCATTTGATAGATAAACAGATAATTCCAGACAGCAAATGGTGGGATTTTATTAAATTATAAGATGGAGGCCATTTTATAGTGGTACTAGGGCTAATGAAATGAGACCTGACAAAAAGCACCAACTCCCAACACCAATTCATTGGAGATTAAGTTTCTCTCACATAAAATTTGGGAGAATATTAAAGTTAGATCAACAAGAATAATTTTATAGGGCTGGAAAGATGGCTCAGTTGTTAAGAGCACTGACCACTCTTCCAGAGGTCCTGAGTTCAAACCCCAGCAACCACATGGTGGCTCACAACCACCTGTAATGGGATCCGATGCCCGCTTCTGGTGTGTCTGAAGACAGCTATAGTGTACTCATACATAAAATAAATAAAATTTTTATTAAAAAAAAGAATAATTTTATAAAGAAAATGACCCTGTATACGTTGGACTTCCTAGTGATACTATTTATATAAGAGAGACAGAATTGTTCTTCGTATATATCACCAGTTTCAAATCAATTAATGGATTTATTATCCTTCAGTAAATGGCCAATTAAACTTGTTTATTTTTTAGTAAAAGTGTGAATTCACAGTTTTAAGCATATTGACTACTTTGTCTAATGCGAACATCTTTATTCCCAAGTCCTTGAAGCAAGACCTCAGTGGTCTCTGATCCGTCTCTTGCCCTCTGAACATTATTCCTAGCTGTCATGCCTGTGTCCTTCTCAGGGCTCACTTGTCTTAGGGTACCTGGATCCTTCAAGTAGAATACTGTTTCATAGCTAGAAGTGTAAATTTATGCTGAATTCCATTAGGTTTCTGGACAGAAAAAGAAATCTTTTTTTTTTTTTTCCGAGATAGGGTTTCTCTGTGTAGCCCTGGCTGTCCTGGAACTAACTCACTCTGTAGACCAGGCTGGCCTCGAACTCAGAAATTCGGCTGTCTCTGCCTCCCAAGTGCTGGGATTAAAGGCATGTGCCACCACTGCCCAGCGGAAATCTTTTAAAATAAGTTTATCTTGAATTTGTGTTGATACTTTCACCTCACATTAAGAACTATGAAATCTCCTTCTTAGATTTGCCCTGAGCTTTCTTCTGTCTGAACTTCAGTTAGAATCCTGGTTAACATCAACATTTGGTAGAGTTAGAACATGACATGGACTACACTTACGTTGTCCTGCAGGAGAGCTCAGTCTTAGAAGAGGATCTGATAAAATGAAAGTAGATGTGTGTTGTATTCACTTTTGTTTATGTTTGTTTTCCAAGTCAAAACAATGCAAGAAAATAGCAGAAAGCACTGAAGATGATAAGCAATAACACTGAAGTAGAAAGTTTGTCTAGAAATAAATCTGACCAAATGAAATGTCTATACAACCAAAACTTACTGCAATTAAAGTAAAATCTCTGCAGACTCACACTTGTGTGTCTAAGAAGCTTTGAGCAAAGCAATCTGGGACGACTTCCCTGGAGACCCAGATAGCTCTGTAAACCTGTTCTGATGCTTCTGGGGTTGGGGCAGAGTGGGGGTGGGGTGTCATATTCTTTATAGATGAGAAAGTTCTCCTAGGTTACTTTTTATCAAAGGTTGTTTTGTATACTAGGGCCCCGAACCTTGAATACTACAGCCATTCCTCTTCTAAGAAGCTGGTAGGGCTGACAGCTATTTAAGGCTTAAAGACATATGGAAAATCAGGGTCTTATTCTTGTCTTAGTCAGTGGTTATACCTGCCCAGCTGAACCCAGCCTCATCCTGCTTTCCTAAGAAGAGATCCTGCTATCATTCAGAAACCACTGCTAATACTAACTCATGTTGACTTGACATCACCTAAGTCACCATCTCTTGGCCTCTGTCTGGCTACTTGTCACTTCCTTGCTCAATGCTACAATCAAAATAACTGTATTTTTAAAAATTAGACTCTCTGTCCAGTGTATTATAAGCCACTTAGGGGAAAGTGGCACTCAATGCATTTATTGACATAAAAATCAAGGGGGTGGTTTCTGTGTGAATCTACGTTTGAGTGGCTTGAAATCATGGTAATTTGACTTAACATTAGCCATTGTTGCTCAACTTAAAGGACAACTACCATTTTCTACTTTGTAGAAATCTATTGCTTAAAATGTTTTGCTTTTTTCTAGGGGATATTCGACACCCAAAGCATGTCCAGCAGACTGACTTGGCTGCAACACTAGCAGTAGGACTTGGTTTGCCAATTCCTAAAGACAGTGTAGGAAGCCTCTTATTCCCAGTTATTGAGGGAAAACCGATGAGAGAACAACTGAGATTTTTACATTTAAACACATTACAGCTTAGCAAACTATTGCAAGAAAATGTACCATCCTATGAAAAAGGTAAGGTAATTAATTAATAGTTCCAACCTCTATAAGGTCTTCATGATTCCATGGGCCTTATGTCTTCCAGATATTTTCTGGTGTGCAATTTGTAATGGAATACTTTGTAGTTGTTACTCTAATTATTAATATTATGTTCCAGTTTTCTAACCTTTACTGTCATTATTAACAACACCCATGAATATAGTTAAGCTATTTGAAATCTTTTATATATTTCTCAATTCAACAATTATTTACCAAGTTTTTGTTTATGAACAAGAGGCACAGGGCGGGCGTAGTGGTGGTATACGCCTTTAATCCCAGCACTCATGAGGCAGAGGCAGCCAGATCTCTGTGGATTCAAGGACAGCCAGGGCTGTTAGACAGAGAAACCCTGTCTCAAACAACCAAAAAGCAACAACAACAACAACAGCAACAGCAACAAGAACAACAAGAACAGCCTAAACTAAAAATAACTGGAGATAAGGCATTGAGTAGCAGCAGATCTCTGTCCTCACAGGATCTTTCAGGGTGAAGAGAACAAAAGTATTGTAATGGATGCCAGATGGTGACCAGAACCCTAGGAGAAGATAGAAGCATAGATGGGTTGATAGACTAAGACAGGGACAGTTCAGACATACCATCAAAGGGCTTTTAGGCATTGGATGAGCTTCCAGTTTTGTCTAGGTAAAGGAGGACACAGCAGAGTTTCCTGCATTTTCAAAGGCTCTCAGGTTCCCTCTGGGAGTTCTGCCTTACACTGTAGCAGAGGAGGCAAGAAGTACTTACAGTGTTTTGGTGTGAGGTAAGACAGCATTGGCTCAGCATAGTTGTGAAAATTAGAAAGTAGATGTATTTTGTGTTTGCTGGTTTGGTGGGATATAAGGCACACGAAGTCCTGAGGCCAAAGAAGCAGCTCCAGGCTTAGAGCTAAATAGTGAGGGAATAGTGACCATGCAGTAAGGAAGGCAGGAGCTAATTTTCAAGGCAGGTGTCTTAGTTATTTTTCTATTTCTGTGGTAAGACATCATGACCAAGGCAGTTTATAAAAGAAGGAGATTATTTGGCACTTATTATTTCCAGAAGCTTAGAGTCCCTTAACCGTCATGACAGGGAACCTGGCTGCAGGCAGGTACTCAGTTAGGCTGTCAGGCATGGTGCTAGAGCATTAGCTGAGATCTACAACCTGAGGCAAAGAGCTACCTGGGGATGGCTAGGCTTTTGGAACTTCAAAGCCATACCCAGTGATACTACCTCCATAAGACCACACCCCCCTAATCATTTCCAAACAATTCTACCAGCTAGGAACCAAGTGTTCAAATAAATGAACCTAGGGGGACCACTCTCATTCAACCATATGGGGTAGGAAGCTATGAAAGGAGAGGTTCAGTAAGGAGACAATAAGCACTATGTTGATGCTGTACTGAGAGCTAGTTATTGGGTCTGAGGATATAGAGTCATTGGGGATTACTGGAGCAGCTCCTGTTTAGTGCTGGGAGAGAGACTGGTTACACTAGTTACAGGTAAGGGCAACAGATCAGAAAGGTGGACTGCGGTCTAAGCAAGTGATTTTGTCTTCAAGCTGAAGATAGTAGGGGCTATTTCTGTGACAATAGGAATGATCCCAGGAGAAGAGTGAACCTCTGTGGGACCCCGTATAGATCACTTGAGTCACATTTTCAACTGATCTGCTCTGGTATGTCCAGCATATCACAGACTAACACATCTGTCGCTGATACTCCTTCACAAGTCTAGAGATGGTAGTTGTGTTTGAGGCAGTATTTCATATGATATTGGCAAGTTTTCTTTAAGTTGTGATATACATGTAGTATGGTGGACACATGACTGTTAGCTGTGGAAAACTAGACCCTGCCTGCTGGATAGAAAATGACTGGGAGCCATATGTAGCAAGGGGCAGGAAGACTTTCTGAGTGAGTACTCAGAGGTGAGGTCTGACATCAACGTACACTTTAGTTTAGTCTAGATTATTTGTGACAGTTAATCTTACTTTGTTTTTTTTTTTGTTTTGTTTTGTTTTTTTCTAAAATAAGTTTTTGGCTTGTAAGGTTTTTTGAGGAGGTGGGAAGGTGTTGGTTGGTTTAGTTTGTGCTTTTTGTTGTTTTAAGCTTGGTGATGTTTTATTTTGGTGTATGAGTGGTGGGCATTTTTGGTGGTTTTTAACTTTGTTCATTTGGATTTATTTATTTATTTATTTATTTATTTATTTATGGTAGTAGTGAGTTTCATAGTACCGGGGTTCTGGGAGTTGCCTATGACTAAACTACATCTCCAGGCCTCTTTAGTTTCATTTTGAAACAGTCTCACTGTTATACAGACCTGTTTGGAATTCTGTAACTCAGGTTGTCCTTCAATTTGTGATCTTCCTGACTCCATATCTTGAATAGCATTAGTCATGAGGCCAGCCATTGCTTGGTAGTTTTATATATGTTGTTGCTAGCAAAATTATAGCCTAGCAAATTGCCAACAACAAAAAAAACCAGCTGCTAAGGATTTTGATGTTTTAGAACTATTAGGATAGAAAAAATTAGGAACCATGTTAAATGGAAAGCAAACAAGCCTACAAAGGTTAGCAGACATTGTCGTGGGTTCTTCATTCCTAGGAGGCCTACCTATATCCCACCATCAGTACATGTTCTACTCTCTGAACCCGACAAGAAGACCAACAGAATCTTCCACAACATCTAGCCAAATCTGATCTTCTTGCACTCTGTCTGTTTTTGAGTTCTATTGGGAATAGTTCCTTCCCATGCCCCACCCTGCACTCCCCAGGAACTTTGGATAAGATGTTCATAGTGACAGATGCTCTTCTCCGGTACCTCATTTGGTTGATTCCTGGTCATCCTTTGCACTCAGCTTATCAGACTGTCCTTGCCCTATTCATATTTCATTTCCAATCTAAAATCAGTTATTCCCCATTGCCACAAATGTCTCCTGTCATTTGCTTTTCCTTCATAGCATTCTTTGTGATTAAAGTTTTTTCTTTTTATGTGTATGGGTGTTTTGCTTGCGTGCATGTCTATGTATCGTGTATTCAAAAGGAAAAAAAAATGTTGGGTGGTTGTAACCACCATGTGGGTCCTGGGGATCAAGCCTGAATCCTCTGATGGAGCCACCAGAGCGTTTAACCACTGAGCCATCTCTCTGGCCTCCATTCTTCACAATTGGTTATCACATATGTCCATGCCTACAACATAATTATTTGTTTGCATTTGTTTGTATTTGTGTACACTTCCAAATCCAAGTAGAGGCAGGCAGGAGTTGTACTAGTTTATTCACCACTTTGTTTGTTTTTCTTTTTAAATTTAAAATCCTTTGTGTTGATTCAGTGTCTAGGACACAGTTGATGCTTAGGAAGTATTCATTTGGCTGCATGAACAGGAACACCAGGTTTCTAGGACTCCCTTTGTAGAGGCTGTAAGATGTAACACAAATATCCTGTGACTCTGTCGCTTATTTGTAGAGATCTGTAAAGCTGTTGAGTATACACAAAGATAGACCAGATCTTTGTACTTACTTATGGAGGCTGTGGGTTATAGACACAGGTACCTGTGTCTCTGTGACTTTGTTGTGGGGGCTACAGGGTGCCATCAGGCTTCTATACATCGCTTATAGAGACAGTGGGATATAGGCTTAGATGGCCTGAGTCTCTGTGACTCCCTGGAAGAGAGGCATGAATTATGAATGCAGATTATTGCGGAGGCTTGGGGTGTAGACACAGACACTCTTACTTTGGTGGTGTAGCAGTGAGGGCACCAGCTGTATACTTATTGTCAGTAGTAAGGACATGTGTAACCTGAAATGTTCAGATTGTGTCACTGAACCCTTGTCCTCAGCAATACAATGCCTGCAAGGTTCTGCTGCCACTGCTGCTGCCTCTGCTGCTGCAATAGCGAAGCATAAGTTGTATTCACATAGCTCTGTGCAGCACAGTTGGGGGTGATAAAGGGATCTGTGGTCCTGATGAAGTACGAGGTGCATTTTAAAGAACAGAGCATCTCAGCAAGAAAAAGTCTTGTTCTTAGAGCCATTTAGTTACAAGCAAGCACAATACAGTAAGGAATAACAGACCAGATCTGGGAAGCAGACTGTCAGCTTCTTGCCCTCAATAGCACTACCTGTAGACCTAAAGGCAAAAGGCAGCCATGTGCCTGGGTCACACCCAGAAGCCAGACATTTAGTCCCAATATCTTCAGTGGCCACTGTAGTCACTGGGAGACAAAGGCTACTTAAACCTTTGAACAGTGGGTGGGTAGGGGCTTTCAGGGTGAGTCTACATCATTTGCCAGGGCCAGGGCACTGAAAATGTCTCATTAGCATAAGGAAGAATTCCAGGGAGTTTAACTGGGCTATGTAACCTCCTGGTGGGGTGATAGGGTGGTGGGGGTAATGGGGTGGTGGGGATGAATACTTGTGCCAGGACATACAGGCCTGGGCAACAGGGGAATGACCCTACTCCTGACAATCTCAGGATGAGATTTCTGGGGTTTGGACATGCGTGGACCCAACTCTTGCTCCCAACCAGTGCCCCCACCCACACCGCCCCCACCCTACACTCAGGCTCTGACCATGTTGGCAGTAGATGGATTGGATATACATCATCAGCTGTTACTGCGGTTTTGCTGACCTTTCCTGCCTAGGAACAGATTGCCTTCATTAGGTATCAGTTCTAAAAAATGTCCCAGTAAGTGAATGTGCTAAAATTATAAGTATGTCTAATCTTTTTGTCTGATAGATCCTGGATTTGAGCAGTTTAAAATGGCAGAAAAGTTACATGGAAACTGGGTCAAGCTGCACTTGGAGGAAAACCATTCAGACATTCTGCTTGGCCTGGGGACCAAAGTCCTCAGGCAGTACCTGGGTGCCCTGAAGACCCTGAGTCAGTCCCTGAGCACACAAGTGGCTCAATATGACATGTACTCCATGGCAGTGGGAACGCTCATAGTTTTGGAGGTACACGTGTTTGTATTCTCATGGTTTAGGTGTTAAATGGATTATGCAACTCAGCCAAACATAATGGTTTTGAATTTATATATCATTACTGTTGGGTATGGTGGTATATGTCTGTAATTCCCAGATTCAGTCTACTAAGATGGGAGAATGGCTACATCATGCCAGCCTGGGCTACAAAGATCCTATGTCTGAAAAGAAGAATGTCGGGGTAACACAGAAAATAGGAATGTTCTTTATTTTTTCCATTGTGCACCCAGATTGAAGAGATTACATGAAGTATTTGCATGAGGCAAATGGCTTCATTCAGCATCGCTATAAAAGATAAAAATATAAGCCAAGCTCTGCAGTTTTGGCAAGCAACTAAAATTAATTTTCCCTTAGGTTATTTTGTTGTTGCTCTTGTGTGAGCAGCAGGTTAGGATGGGTTGGGCTAATTTGAGTGGACTTTCCTACCCCTGGGCGTCCCTGTTCACCCTTGATCTTCTTTTTCAGGTTCTCGCCCTGTTCCTCCTTAGCACTCCACATGTGCTGTGCAGAAAGGCTGAACTGGATGTTCCTCTGTTGTCACCTGTGTTTTCTCTGCTCTTTTACTTGGTGTTTTTGGTTCTTTCGGCCATTCATGTCCTGGTGTGCACCTCATCTGAGAGCTCGTGCTACCTCTGTAGCCTCTCGTGGCTGGCAGCGGGGGCTGTGATGCTACTCGTGTCTGCGCTGTTCTGTGCAATTTTGTCTGCTCTTATCAGGATGATCATTGACAGCACTCTGCTGAAGAAGGTATATAATGTCCTTGTGGGTGGGCTTTTGTTTTGTTTTGCTAGCCAATCTTTCACTAATACAAATTGGTTGAAAATCTTGTATGTACCAGCATTGTAGTGCTGCAGTGCTTAGAAAGACCAAACATCATATAGACTGCAGGAGAAAGACCTAAGCATATTTCCCCAGGCTTCTGGGCATCTTTGTCTATAATATTCTGTTGTGTAGTCAGGTCATATGCTTTACTTTCAGCTGGAAAGAGCTGGACCAGAACAGAGGTGATAATGGGGCTTGTGGATGTGGAAGACAGAGAGCATGTGTACCTTAGTCTCAGAATCTCTGGGTTTCAATGATGGACAGTGAACAGGTGGCCACTCAGGAGGATCCTGGGGAAGTTTGATCCCTTGTTGGTCTGTTGTGCCTTACCAAGCTTTCTTTTCAAGGCTTACATTTTTCTATGAACTTCTTGGTCTCTGGCAACCTTTGTTTATTAGGCAGGTGATGTGTGAAGTGATGTGTGATGGAGCAGTGTGAAGGAGCTGTGTGGTTGTATTAGAGACCACAGTATCTAGGCCCTGGCATTGAGGAAGCCTGAGCAGTGGCTTTGGCTCCCACCCAGAATACCTTGTCCTTCTGCTCCCTTTCCTATCACAGGGCCTTGGAGGATCCTCTGTTGTGTGTCTGGGTCTAGGCACAGTCCCTTTAGGAACTTTCTGGGTTCATAGTGTTTCTCTGTGTATATTGCTATACATAGCTAACAGTTACCAGAACGATAAGTGACAAGAACTTCTTCATATTAAACTTGTGTGTGTGCTTGTATACCCCATAGTGCACATGTAGAGGTCAGAGGACAACTTGTGAGACTCAGTTCTCTTCTACCTTTTGTGTCCTGAGAATAGGACTCAGATCATCAAGTTTGGCAGCAAATGCCTATACCTGCCAAGCTATCTCATCAGCCCTTGAACTGTTTTTTTGTTTTTGTTTTTGTTTTTTAAATAAAGTACAACATTTAATTGGGGCTGGCTTACAGGTTCAGAGGTTCAGTACATTATCATCAAGCATAGGGAGCGTCCAGGTAGGCATGGTTCAGACAGAGCTGAGAGTTAGTTCTACATCTTCATCTGAAGGCTGCTAGGGTGAGGGTCTTAAGCCCACACCCTCAGTGCCATGCCTATTCCAACAAGGCCATACCTCCTAATGGTGCCACTCCCTGGGCTAAACATATACAAACCATCACATTCCACTCCCTTGCCTCTATAGGCTTGTTCAAACACATGAGTCTATAGGGGCCATATCTAACCACAGCATAATAAAACGTATATTTAGTACAACTTTCAAAGTTCCCATTGTCTATAGCAGTCTCAACAATGTTAAAAGTCCAAAGTTCAAATTCTCTTCTGAGATTTATCTAATCACTTAACTATAATCTCCTAAGCCAGACAGGAAGCCAGCTGGGCAAGCTCCAAACATCTCCATGTCTGGTGTCAAAGTGGTCTTCAGGTCTCCACTCCTTTTTCATCTGTGTTGACTGCAACAAACTTCTTTCTGCTGGGCTGGTTCCACTCCCTATTAACAACTTTCCGCAGCAGATAGCCCATGGCTCTGGACTCTCAAACATCTTGGAGTCTCCAGGACAACTTCAATGTTACAGTTTCTTGTTTTAATGTCTGGGATCCACACATGATCTGGGCTTCTCTGAAGGGCTGGTGTCACTGCCCCAACTCTGCCCTCTGTTGTACTCTAAGCTCAGGTTGATCCACTTCACTGCTGCTGCTGTTCTTGGTGATCATCCCATGGTACTGGCATCTCCAATATGCTGGAGTCTTCTGCTGCAACTAGGCTTCACCAATAGCTTTTCATAGACGCTTTTCATGGTGCCAAGCCTCAGCTCCTTTGCATGGCTCCTTCAGCCCTAGGCCAGTAACTGCAACTGAGGCTGCACCTTCACCAATGGTCTTCCATGGCCTCTCACAGTGCCAGGCCTCAGCTGCTCTTCATGACCCCTTCATGCCTTCCAAACCAGTACCACCTGGGTAACTCTTACACATTACCAAGTACAGCTGCAGCATGAGGTACAACCATGGCTATCTCTGGAACACAGCTTCTTTGTGCTCCCAGAAATCACTTCCCACAAGATTTCACCTCAGTGATTCTGATCTCTTCTTAATCACCACCAATTTCTTAGCTCCAGTTAACCAGCATCAATTGTCCCAATAGTCTCCTTCTCCTCTTGACAATAAAGTCAGAGCCAAATGACCAAAGCTGCTGAGTTCTGCTTCCTGGGGCTGGAACTTGGCCCCTTTGTTTTATGACATTATCAGCAGCTTTCTGTTTTCAAACTCTTTACTGCATAAGCTTAGCTGTCTTGGAACTTGTTCTGTAGACCCCCTTGAGCTGTTTTTAAGTTACTAATTTGGGTTGCTTATTTCTTTATTACTGTGACAAAATATCTGATATCAATAATTTAAGGGAGGAAAGATTTACTTTAGCTCACAGTTTCTAAAGTGTCAGTCCAAGTCTGGTTGGTTCCATTACTATGGGCCTGTGTTAAGGCAGAAACATCTCAGTGGAAAAAAGGCTTAACTGTAAAAAGCTGCTTCCTCGTCACTGATAAGCAGTGAGAAGAAAGAGGAGAGAATGGGAGTGGGAGAGTTGTACCTTCTTATTCTAGATCCTCTCAGTAATAGTAGGGGCCACGCTCATGACATATGGATTTTTCCCCCTTTGTAGGAGAAGAAGTATTTCATATCTATATCATAATGTGATTTAAGAGACAGTGTCCTGTTGCTATCACTTTGTAGTGGCAGCTGTGCGGTCCTGGGGAAATTGATGTCATGCTGGGAATGTGACAGTTGGGCAGGATCTTCTGGGTAATTCTTTGGGACTTAGATCTTTGGGTGAGGACACCTGACTAACATTTATGACCATGTCCTCCTGGTTAACAAAAGAACATCTTGACCTCCTCTAGGCTGTGCTGCAGGGAGAGGGGCCATGCTTCCAATGCAAGAGGTTCCCTCCACAGTAGGCAGTTTGGATGGGAAGACAGCAAGTGTCTATCAGGAAGCCTTTTCACTGTGGGCAAAGGATGTTCTACATGTAGGGTGATGTACATAATGTTCATGTTATCGCTCACACACTGCATTTCCTTCTGGCAGAATGCAGCTGATGCCAGCTCAGGGTGGTCAGAGGTGAACCTCCTCCTTCTTCTGGGCACAGTGGGCCATGTTCTGAGCCTGGGAGCCAGCAGCTTCGTGGAGGAAGAGCACCAGACGTGGTATTTCCTTATTAATACTCTGTGCCTGGCTCTGAGCCAGGAAACCTGTAGGAGTTACTTTCTGGGAGATGAATGTGAACCCCAGCGTCACTCCCATGTGGAACAAAAATGTGTGAATCTCCTTGCCTGTCCTCTGCAGGACAGCACAAGCTACAATACCCCTGAGTCTGGCACGGCAGGTAAACGGGTCTCCCATCTGGAAGCACAAGCAAGCTGCAAATGGTGGACAGTGCTGGCAAGTCCATGGCTGGTGCTGCTCTGCTGTCGGCTGCTGCGGTCCTTGAACCAGACAGGGGTGCAGGGAGCCCATCGCCCCGACTTTAGCCACTGGCTTACCAGGTGAGCATGACCCATGGGCTGGAACCCTTTGCAACTGAATAGTTACATAGTCTTTTTCTACATTTCGTCCTTTTAAATATATATATTAAGACTAAGATAATACTTGAGATCTTAAAAAAAAGAAAATATACCCCATAAAGGTAAATAGAGATGAACAATATATTTGATTTATTAATGCTGAATCAGACTAATTGTTAATGATTGAGAACCTATGAGTTTTAAAATGATCATTGTAAAGATGTAACTCTGGGATCAAGTCTATGGTGGCTCTTTGTACACTGCTGCCCGGAGGGAGACAATAGGACAGGGTCAGTAGGCAAAAGGTTCTAGTCTCTGGAGCACCTCTGCCTTCGGATTCTCCTTTCTTTTCAGGCATTGTCTCTCTCTATCCTTAGAGGGAGAAGTGTATAGCAGATCCCTCAACATCTCCTGAGCCTTCTACTGAGGCTACAGAGCCAGAGAGAGATGTAGATGGGGGTAGATGGAGAGGGTTTGAAGAGGAGCTTGAAGTAAATGGAAGAAACGGAGTCTGACAAAGTCAAGACCAGGCTGTTTTAACTGTCTGACAACAAAGACTCCAGCTAAAGTAAACGAACAGCAAAATAAGACTGTTGAGAGGAACACACAGCTGCAGAGCTGTATAAAATTGCAGTGCAGAGGGTGAGAAGGACACCTGCTAGCCAATGCTTGGGAAAGTTCAGGTTGATAGTGTGTTGTGAATTTGTACCTGTATAGTGCAGAAACAAAAACAAATGATATTGCCCAGACCTTACAAGTGTGTAGACCTGGAAGTGTGCATCAAAAAAAAGAGTCTGGTTTCTCCAACCAAGAGGGTTTCGTGGAAAATTCCACAAAGTATTAACTAGCTTATCAAACTCTCATAACCCCACAGTCACAACTGGCATCTTTGAAGTTTCTGCCGTGTACTTGCACAACAGCTCTGGGAAAACATCTCTATATGCTCCCCACCTTGGAGTTCAGGAAACAAAGAGGGAACAGGGCTTGCTGATAAACCGTATCTCCTCAGCCCAGGCATAAAGTGCTTGATGTGTTAAGGAGTTCCAGGTCCTAGAAAAACATAGTGGGCATGTGTTATTTCTCTGAAAATGTGAAGCATTTGGTGCCCTGCATGCCTTCTCACGTGTGCTGCCTCCTGCACCTAAGACGTCTTCTTCTTGAATTGCTGGGCCATTCCTATCAGCTGTAAAAGGCCATTTTATAACTCCCATTAGTCGCCCACTCCAAAGCTGTCTTAGTTAAATATCACTTCTCTATGGTGGTAAACAGCATTCCAGAGGGATGCCTAGGATGTACTAGCATAGCAGAGACTTCCTGAGTGAGGCCTATAGTTTTAAATCAAATTATCTCTTCCCATCCTGAAACAGTCCTCTCTCTCTCTCCCCCGCCCCTCTCTCTTTTGTGTGTGTGTTTTGAGACAAGGTCTTGCTCTGTATTTTAGGCTGACCTCAAACTTGTGATCTTATACCTAAACCTTCTGTTTGTCAAGATTACAGATATATATCACCACGACCCGTTTCATTCACGTTTTCTGAAATCGTTTTCAATTTTAATGTATATCATTCCAGAATAAATGTTTAAAATTATTGTCTAGACTTTATGAGCATTGACTATGTAAATAATGAAAGGGAGCTGGCCTTGCCAAAGTTCTTGTATATTTAGCACCTCTCCTCAGCGGGACAGACACCTGTCAACAGAGTTGAGCTGTATGAGACAGCAACAGGCCCAGGGTAAGGAAGTAAATCAAGGATGCTGGAGGACAGACTGTACCCAATACCAGCATCTGGGACTATTGCAAGAGTAAGATGTGAATGAGATCTCAGTATGGTAATCTTTGTGACATTTTAAGATCCTTGTTTTTTGTTTTGTTTTGTTTTCTGTCTTTTAAGGGAAGACCATTTGATTTTATACAATTCTTTAAAAACCCTTCAATATAATTGTAATTCACCAATTCCACTTTGTAGTAATTTGGGCATTTTCTATCTTATTTCAGCTCTGACCACAAAGTACAGCTCTCAGGCCTGGCTGCGCTCTCCCTGGTTGTAATCTTCATGTTAGTTCAAAGGAGGTGCTCCCTTGTATCCAAGGTGGCCCTCGCACTGGGGCTGCTGGGTGTCTTCTGCTACAGGGCGGCCATTGGGATTGTGCAGTTCCCATGGCAATCAGACAACAAAGGCATTTCAAAGTAAGTGAATTAGAGATATGAAGGCTTACTTTTATGTGTTTCAGTGTTTTCTGTACTAAAAATGCCATGCCAGTCCTTACAATACTTGAGTTTAGTTTTTATGCATGGTGATTTCATTTGTAGCTATTATATCCTGGTCAAGAAACCCTTAATGGGCCACTTTGTTAGCACTCTTTTTGGGAGAAAAATAGCACAGAAGTAAGGTCATTGTGTTTATTTTTTAAATTAATAAATAATTTAAAAATGAGTTAAGAGAAACCTGCATTTACTAAGAGTTGGTTTTGCTAAGTTAAGATGTGACTTTAAAAACAAGGATACTCAAGTACCAAGGATACAAAAATGAGTGGATACTCCCAGCAGTTAGGGAAGGAAGTGAGCTTCCCTATATTATGCTTGTAAGGCCCAAGAATTCCTGTCGTGCAAGTCAAGAGGGCTCATCTCTGAGTCTGGTGTTTGTGATGCAGTTGCTGGGGCCTGGTCAGGGCTGCAGAGGGTGGCTAGCCTCCTCAGAAGTTCCTCGAGAACACAGACAGGTAGCTGAAAGTAAAGCACCTCCATGCCTTTTGTAACATCATCTACAGTTCTAAAAAAGTAGATAATTTGTTGTTGTTCATCAGTAGTGAGATAACTCTCACAGATTCCATAGAACACAGAAAGGTACTATGAAGCAGTAGGCTATAAAACTCTTACATGATGCCAACTTACCAAACACATTTTTTTTATATGACTTAACTTGATTGATATTAATTTTCATATTTAGGACCCACAATCATATGTAGACTGAGGGTTTACTTTTTACTCGTTTGGGTACCTTCTACAGATAACTAGATTTATCAAGTATTGAAAGCCAAGGGCTATGTCCAGAAACTTAAGGGATTACCAGAAAACATCTGCTGATAGGTATGGGGTGGCACTAGGTTTCTGTAGCTGGTAACAGCAGGGTAGAGGCCTTCACCTAAGGCAAGGAGCAGAGGAGACATGAAGATGGTGATTGAGACTGGGGACATTTTGTAGAGACTAAGGCTCCTTTTGGCTTTAGAGTCGGGAACTTTGGGCAGATAGCAAGGTTAGATGTTGCATATGAGGTTTTTGTTAATCCCCATGTACAGTGTGTGAATGCATTTCTTGTTTCCACCCAGATATATGCACTTGATTTCTGCAGTATTAACCTGTGATCCCTTTGCTTTGCCTTCTCTGCTGAGAGCAACTTGTCCTCTGTAGATGTCCAGAAGATAGCCAGTGTGCCTTTTCTCTAACCATTCTTCTTCCTGTAGAATCTATCCATCCCCTACCTTGTCTATCTTGAGTTTTAAAAGTATACTGGCTCTAGATCCACCAGGCTTCAAAGGTACCTAAATTCTGAACTCATCCTGATTTATCTGGTTCTGCATCCACTGTGATTCCATATTCACCAAGTATTCAAGACCTTTAACCTATAACCTTTCCTTTCTCCTACACTCAGAAATCCAAGCATGTCTAGGATTGAAAGTCATGGCAGCCCTAGGAGCGAGAAGTAGTGACTGATGAGTGACTGGCAGGGAACCTGTCCAGATGTTCTTCTTACTGCCCTTTCCTATATAGTGGCCCTGGTATCATCTCCTCAGACAAGCTTCTTCCTTGAAACATCCCGATGGCTTTCACATTTGCTGGATTCTGCTTTATTGGAATCCACATAGACTTCAGCTTTTATGTCAGGACACGTATGGTCAAAGATGTGCTTGGTATTTGACTCCAGCTCCACATGTTACCCACAGTATCAACACTGAATTAAAATAGTCATACTAAATGGGTAGGGCTTCTGCCTCTACCTCCTGAGTGCTGGGATTAAAAGTGTACACTACTACACTCCACCATTAAGTGACAATCTTAAAGTATATCAATACCTCATTTTAAAAATCTGCTTAAAATATCATATTTTAGGAAAATATATTTAAAAAGATGAAATTACTAGGCATACTCTCATAACTACTGTGTACAAATACTTTTTTATACATATTTGTACACTATTTGTATACATATATAATTCCTAGGATAACTAAATGATGTGTAGAAACCACATTCTGTTTTCAACTTAACGAAGTTGATTGTCAGAGTGTTAATTAAGTTGTCCAAACAGCAGAGCTAGTGAGCAGCAGAGCCCAGACTTAAACAGTTTGGACCACTGCACACTGACAGTGTCCATTTTAGACATGCCAACATTCAAGTTCTTATTAAATCCACTTAACTATGAACATGCTCAATTGCAGTTAGCATTTTTGAACTTAAGAAATTTCAGATACTCAGGTCTTCAGCTAGCATAAACATTTTTCACTTAACTGTGCAAAGTGTTGTAAGAACATAGCTATGGTCTTGCATCAAATAATCCTTGGGTCACATAAGCAAGTTTTCCACAGTCAGCTCCATCAGGACTGCATTCCAGCACATGCCTGTTGACCTTACTGCCTTCTCCTCAAGGGCACGTGTGTCAAAGCAGACATGCCTTTTTTTTTTAATTAACCACAGCTTGTTTAGCTATACTGTCATATTAGGCTTTCTCTAATTAGATACATGTTTTAAATGGGAAAATATTTACTTGAATTTTTCTAGATGGTACAAATGAATGTAACATGTTTTGCTTTTTTTTAGGGGAATTATTGAAGCTCGTTTTGTTTATGTCTTTGTCCTTGGTATTCTGTTCACCGGTACCAAAGATTTACTTAAAGCACAAGTCATTGCAACAGACTTCAAAACCAAGACTGTAGGCTTGTGGGAAATGCATAGTGGATTAGTTCTTCTGGCAGCTTTGCTCTTGAGACCACACAATCTTCCAGTGTTAGCCTTTAGTCTCTTGATTCAGACTGTGATGACTAAGTTCATCTGGAAGCCCCTGAGACATGATGCAGCTGAGATCACTGTCATGCATTATTGGTTCGGTCAAGCATTCTTCTATTTCCAGGTAGGTTTCGTTGTTATCATGGATAGAAGGTTAGAGTGATGCTTTGTATATGCTTGGCCCAGGGAGTGGCACTATTTGGTGGTGTGGCCTTGTTGGAGTAGGTGTGCCTCTTTGGGCTTGGGCTTTAAGACCCTCATCCTAGCTGCGTGGAAGTCAGATTTTTCCTAGCAGCCTCCAGATAAAGATGTAGAACTCTCAACCCCTCCTGCACTATGCCTGCCTGGATGCTGCCATGCTCGCACCATGATGATAATGGACTAAACCTCTGAAATTGTAAGCCAGCCCAAATTAAATGTTGTCTTTATAAGAGATGCCTTGGTCATGTTGTCTGTTCACAGCAATAAAACCCTAACAAAGATAGCTAGTAACTTTTTATGTCACCTATCTTTTAGTTTTTCTTTGCAAAAATGTTGTAAGATGGATGGTTAAATGTGTTCAGTGAAAAAAACTTATAATGCGTGTAAAATTATACTTAACTCTTATGTGGATTTTATTAGATAAATTATAGTTTATCATTTTTAAAAGGCATGTTTGACCAGGTTTAGTGGTGCATGCCTTTACTCCTAGCATTGAGGAGGCAGAGGCAGGTGGATCTCTGTAAGTTGGAGCTCAAACTGGTCTACACAGTGAGTTCCAGGCCAGCCAGAGGTACATAGTGAGACCCTATGTCAAAAAACAAAGACATTCTTACTGTAGATACATCTAAATATCCATAAGACAATAGGTTGTTGCTCTACAGGAAGAATTAGGTAGGAACTGATTTATTACAAGCTGTAAAGAAAACACATATTTTGCCGGTCGTGGTGGCGCACGCCTTTAATCCCAGCACTTGGGAGGCAGAGGCAGATGGATTTCTGAGTTCAAGGCCATCCTAGTCTACAAAGTGAGTTCCAGGACAGCCAGGGCTATACAGAGAAACGTTGTTGAAAAACAAAAACAAAAACAAAAGGAAGAGAAAACACATTTTTTTAAATGTGTTTTGTTTTTAAGAATGTAGTAATTATGCGTCCATGTACCTTTGCCCCTGGTATTGAGACTGTCCATGCTGGGAACTATTGGGTATCTCTAAAATTATTAATCCCTTAAGACCTGGAGGATCGTAGGACTTTTTCCTAGTATTTAAAGAGCCAAACCTGTCTTAGTTTTGGTGTGTAGAAGGATACCTGGACAGGTAGTGGACCTTAGCAGGATCTAGTTCTTCCCAGCCGTCCCAGGGAGAGTGTATCAAATACCATAGCTTCCTTCACAGTTCCACTGCACCTCTTCTGTGTGTGCTAGCCTCTCCTCTATCTGTCAGTCTCTTCCCTGTGCTCTTCTGTTGTCCTTGGTTTCATGTCTCCCAGCCTCACCCATGAAGCAACTCAAGGTTAGTTGGTTGTCCTTTTTACCCCAAAGGCCAAGAGTAATTCGATTAAATTAGAATCTATAATTCCCTAAGTACTGAGACCAGACTAAGACCAGCCTTGGGCTCAGTTTGCGGTGGTGATCTGACTCTCCTGAACCTTTCTACCCTGGTCTCCCCATAGACTCTCCCATAATAGGTTCAGGAGCTATGAATAGCTTGGGCACATGGGTATAACTAACCGCATGTAGGGAGCCACCAGTTTGTATACAGTGTTGTCATGGATCATCATGTACCATGTGCACACATGTACCATGTGCATGTCAGCAGTGCTCGGCTATAGCTAACGTCTTGGCTGCAGTAGAGAAGTTGGTACGCAGTCTGACAGCATCCAGGAGATGAGCTCTATGATGTGGGCCTCCTAGGACCACATGCATCATCCTCAAGTGGAAGTCTTCAAGGAAAGGTCTGTGCACTTGTCTCAAGCAGCTGGTGTATCTGGGGGAAGGTGTGAAATTGCTGTGTTCAGTGAGAAGACTGAAGGATGCAAAATTTTTCAAAAGACTCATTCTGTATAAGTATCTTTCTATCACTTCCTGGTCTGGAGTAAGATGGCGGTGCAGAGAAATATGACCCATCCAGAACCAGCTCAGTGACTAAGGATCAGCCAGGTGACTGGCTGCTCAATGTCCCATGCACCTCTGATTATCTATCCATGCTGGCATGCAGAAAGAGCAACCTTGTTTTTCTTCTGTGTTCCAGGGTAATTCCAACAACATTGCTACCATCGACATTTCAGCAGGCTTTGTGGGCTTAGATACCTACATGGAAGTTCCAGCCACATTCCTCACAGTATTTGGAACATATGTAGGGCCTGTGCTCTGGGCCAGCCACCTTGTGTACTTCCTGAGCTCAGAAGGAAACAAGTAAGGCTCTTACTTTGTCTCTCAGAACAAATGTAATTGCAGTTTGTCTGTTTTTAAGAGTAATAACATTTTATATATAAGGCATCTGAACTTCAAAAGTTAGAGAATCTTTTTACTGATTTTCTTTTATAGATCCAAGGCCTGAGTCAGGTCTAAGGGACTCTGTTAACAAGGTTTAGGTTTTTCTGTTCAAACAACACAAGAAAAAAAAAAAAAAAAAAAAAAAAAACATAAAGAAAGCCATGTGGCAAAACCAGAGGAGAAACAGAACCAGCCACCAACTGGCAAAGGCAAGAATGTGTAGTCTTGGGGTCACTGGGGTCAGCAGAGGAAATGTGGAGATATCCCATAGCACGAGACACTCTTCTGATCTCAGTCAGGAAATGGGAATGGGGACTGGGAAACTCCAAGCTCAGCTCTGAGCCACTGCATGGTCTTCTGCCTCTTCTTCTATTCTGAGGGCAAGGAGACAAAAGACATGGGCTCTGGCCCTCCAGAAACCCTTTTATTGGTGCAGAAAGAATGTGTTAGGAGGAGCTGCTGACTGAATAGATTCTGAGTCAGTGAACAGCCTGTTGACAGAAATGACAGCTGAATAGAAGTACAAGGTGAGACACAAATTCAGGTACAGGTGAATGCCACTCTTTGCCTAAGCCAGTCTAGGCTCTTGTGCCCTCCACTAGCCTGGAGGCACTTCTCAAGGTTCCCACTGTTGGGGTATGTATAGCTCTCTGGGCTTGATCAGCACATTCAAATCTGTCTCTGCCTATTTTCTCTATAGTATCCCACTATCTCATTTTTGCTTCTAGTTGTTGATTTATGTGTTGTTCTCAGAATTATCCAGAAGTTCACTACCACTGCTACTAGCCATATATTCTTGGACCCAGTTGTGCCTATTTACTTCTTAATGTGCCTGAATCATAGAAAGCTACCCTCCTGTGACACTGAACCTGCCTCTCATACATTGGATGGGCACAGCTCTATCAGCACAGAACCTTACTCTGACTAGAGGTTCCAGACTTTTGAAGTGTACGAGTGAAGTTGGGGCTTCCCAGTTCCCTCCCCTCTGTCTGTCTGTGATTAGAAGAATGGCTCTTGCTGTGGTGACTGTCAGGGATAACCCCTCCTGGCATGTCTTCAGGATCCCGCTGACTGCAGAGACCTGCAGGCTGCATGCCCTTGTTCTTGTCAGTGTGACTGTGGTTCTGCTTCTCCTCTGGCTTTATGTTTTAGCTTCTTTCATGGATTTGTTCTCAGTCATTCATGTCTATGGTCTGGGCTCTCTTCTTAGCTCCAGACTCAATATCTATCCTCCTGTTGGTGTCTCCATGGAGGGACGCAGATAGCACTGAACTCAGCAAGCCCAAGACTAGAATAACATACTAATTCACTGGTTCTGCATTTCCCTCAGGTAAAGATGCTCAAGCATTAACTACAAAAATCTCTCAAGCTAGACAAGAGACAGCCATGGCCTCAGCCAGAAAGAAAAGCATCCTCCTTGGTGAACCACATTTGGATGTAGAGAGAAGCAGATAACTCCCCACAACCTGATACTTTGCCCTTCAGGGGAGGAAACATTTTTTTGTAAGGTTGTAGACTTGAGAACAGGAATGCTTGAACTTTACCTGTCTGTAGATGTTCCATGCCTGTACTTTGAGGCAGTCTATAGACAGTCCCTCATAAATTATGCAACTTAAATGTGGTTTACCAATTTAATAAACATTACATGAGCTATTGGGGACAGAATCTAGCAGTTGTGGTTGATGTGAGCTGCCTGCTCGCAACAATGCAGAAATCCTTTGCTGATATTATAGGAGCAATATGTACAATATTTTTCATGGATAATGTAAAAACTGTCCCACAAGTCAGTGTGGAAACCAGTACCATGTGCTGTCCGATGAGAAAGAGGCTCCATTTGGTAGGTCTTTGGCTCAGCACAGATATCCAATTTATACTCACTAGAGAGGAGAGCCAAAGGCTTGTACTGAGTACTCACTTTTTGGAACACTAGTGTACTGTTCGTGAGGCAGTGGCAGTCACATGGGCTATGACAAGATAACCCTCTTTAGGCCAGGTACCAAGTAGGGACTAGCAGTTCAAGTATGAGGAGTAAAACAACAGAAGTCCTGGAGCCATCTACCGAAGGGGTCAAGTGTGATCTAACAGTTGGAGAACTAAACAGGAGAAAATGTGTCAAGACCAAGATGAGAAGCCAGTGAAGACTAAGGTGGCATTACGGTGCTCAGAACTGTCTTGTCTTTTGGCCACTGAGTAGTTGTTGGTGCCCAACATTGGACAATGAGCATCATAGAGATAGGAAATGTTTGGAGGGATGTCCTAAGATCGTGTGGAGTTGCCTGATCAACAGGGCGGAACATGCCTCACAGACCATGCTTACACAATGCACAAACAGCCATGTACACACACTTGTCACTCTGTCTCTGAGCGCATACCCTAGCAAGGCATGTCTTGCCACTCATGTGCCACATTCAGCCACATCATTCCTGCCATACGAACCTTCCCTTTTGCTTTAAAACCATCAATATAAGCATTACATAAAATACATGTGACTATTACAAGTCTGCAATAATCCTAGGTTTGTAATTTCTTTTTTTTCTTTTAAAGATTTATTTATTGATTATATGTAAGTTCACTGTAGCTGTCTTCAGACACACAAGAAGAGGAAGTCAGATCTTGTTACAGATGGTTGTGAGCCACCATGTGGTTGCTGGGATTTGAACTCCGGACCCTCGGAAGAGCAGTCGGGTGCTCTTACCCACTGAGCCATCTCACCAGCCCCGGTTTGTAATTTCTATAGCCCTAGCTTATGCATCCTATCCATAGCCTCTGATCATTCTGAAAGTGCTTGTACGCATCCTACAAATCGTCAAAGGGCAGGCTTTCTGGACCCTGCCACAAACTCCAATTTTGCTGCCTCCTACAACCCTATGTTGAGCTGTAGCTTATCTGTGGCCTTCTATGAACATTCAGTCCACATTACTGCGTAGTTTCTCTGGAGCATGGTCTCCACTGGTCACAGGCAACTGATAATCCCTGTAGAATGATAAGATGGAGATGAGAGCTTCTGACATAACTCAATGACTTTTTGTAGCTGACACACCTCCACAGGAAATGGAGCTGACACACCTCCACAGGAAATGGAGCTCCTGGGGTTCACAAGTGTCGGAGCTCGAGGGCAGATGCCACCCTTCTCATCACATTTACTATGCTTTGTTCTTGCTGCTTTCTGGATTTTATGAATTTATTAGGTTTTACCTCTCCTTTCTGAAGGAATAATTTCTAGTCTTAAAATTTTATTACATTTATTTATTTGGGGTGTGTGTGTGTGTGTGTGTGTGTGTTACGTGACACACATATAGGTTAGAAAGCAACTTGTAAGAGTCAGTGTTCTTCTACCATATGGGTCCTAGGAATTGAACTTTGTCAGGCTTAGCAGCAAGTGCCTTTCTCCCCACTGGGCCATCTTATCACAGCAGTTTTGGCTTTCCTTGTATACCTGTAGGACAGTTGTCATCATGTCCAGTGACCTAACAGTCCCCAGAAGAGTGATTGTGTTACCCTCTAGTCCAGAAGCAAGTGCCCATTGTTAGTTTTAAAGTCGTGGTATGGATGTGACAGTGTTCTGGTGACATGCTCTGACACGTGTTTTCTCTTTTGTTAATAGTGGTTCAGCACTGAGCCGTGCGTGCTTCTGCTATGCACTGATTTGTTCTGTTCCAGTTGCCACATACATTGTCCTGGTGACATCTCTGCGCTATCACTTATTCATATGGAGTGTATTTTCTCCAAAGCTTCTCTATGAAGGAATGCACCTGCTCATCACGGCTGCCATTTGTGCAGTGTTCACTGCCACAAACCAGACTCGCCACAGGAGGGCTTAGGTGGACCAGACTCGCCACAGGAGGGCTTAGGTGGACCAGACTCGCCACAGGAGGGCTTAGGTGGACCAGACTCGCCACAGGAGGGCTTAGGTGGACCAGACTCGCCACAGGAGGGCTTAGGTGGACCAGACTCGCCACAGGAGGGCTTAGGTGGGGGCAGAGGCTGGATCTGAGGCACTTTCAGTTCCTGTTTGCATCGTGGCTTTGAGTATTGAACTGCTTGCGTACAAGATTTTTCTGAGGTGGAAAAAAAAAGGATGTGAAGCCTGTGAAATGAATGGATAACTTAATTTTAGATTTAAATTAAATAGATGATTAATAAAAGACCATTTTAAATACTTATGTATTAAAATTTCCCTATTGACAATCACTCTGAAATTTCAGAAATTTTAATTTCCTCTGAGTGAGTTGTGACTATTATATGCTTAAATTGATGGAAGAAAAAGTTCTGGACTTTATCATTATGTTTATCTCAGAGAGTCCAGGAGCCCTGTAGGAGGAGGTGTGTCTGCTACAGGGGCTACATCAAAGACCTCACAATCCTAAGAACTCTTAAAATCAGAGTTAGTAGCACTTGAAATGAGAACTAAATCACTTCAAAACATTATTCATTTAAAAATAATGTGTTGGTGGACAAGGTAACACACGCTTGTATAATCCCAGTCCTCAAGAAGGCAGAGCCAAGAATATTATCATGTCCAGACCGCTTAGGCTGTGAGGATGACCACGTCTCAACTCCTCCCCAGCCTCAATAAAAATTACTGTATATTAATAGAACAAAATAATTATATTTTTCAAAACAAATATTTAATGAGAAAAATAATATTTTTAATGTTTTTACAAATATCTTAAATGACTCACTCAACTGAAGGTAGTTGGAATCCACATTTGATCCATTGTAATTTGTGTTTGAATAATAAGTAATCCAGCCTCACTCTGATCTGTGGCGACATTTAACATGCGTGGGGAGGGCGCCTGCGTTGCCACCCGGGCTGAAGAGCTAGTGTTAGCTAATGGCTGCTGGAGAAGGAGTCAGTTTGCTTCAGACATATAGACACTAATAAGTTGTCTGTGATCTGGTAAATAACTGCATACACATCTAAGTAACCCTAATTTAACTCTGTACTGGGGGTGGGGGGAGGCATGAAAGGAGGAGGAGGAAGAGTTCCAGAGGGAGGAGGAGGGGTATAAGAGAGGAAGATGGGGGTGAAAATGATCAAAATGTATGATATAGATGTATAAAATTATCAAAGATTAAATACTATATTTTAAAAGGGTAAGTTATATTAAGTCTGTGTGTATATACTATAGCTTGTGAGTTTAAAGAGGGGAAGAAAAATATACAGTATATTTCATTTCATAAAAAATTATAGTTTTATTATCTAACTCATTTTCTAGTGGAAATAAATAATATGATTTCTTTGTTGTTTAGACATTTAAATTCCTTAGATACTTCAATAAAAACAAGCTGTATGAACTCATGACATTAATTTTTGTCTGTTTTCTTTTGGCAAATGCTAAAGGTCAAACCTAAAACCTTGCCCATGTGGGGTGAGCAACCAAACCTAAAGCCAGGCCCTCATGGTCAGGGCCTCCAGGAGCAGTGGGGTAACTGGGAAACTGGAGAAGGCTTGGGTGCCTCAGTCAAGCATAGTTCTGACATGTTCAGTGTCTAAACCCACTTCCTCTTATTTGTCAGGAACATCAAGATCAGCCTTCCTAAAAGATCCATCTATCTAGCCAACTTCAGGTTTTTCTCCATGCTGGTGTTTTAACAAGGACAGAGTGTGGGCAGCTCCTCCTGAAGGCCCGATAGACTTCCTTCTCTCCCTTTCCTAGTCAGGTTGGCTTTCTCCTCCTCCCTCCTTTGATGCTTTGCAGTGTTGCATTTCCCTCATGTTTCTGCTTCTTTCTTCACTTTACCTAACTCACGGCTTTGGAGATAGGTGGCAGGGAAGGAAGTTCATATTTATGTGTAAAAGAAGAGCAAATCCTAGTAGGAGGAAAAGGTAGGTGAAAAGGTACCAGTAGCTTTGTTTTGTTCCTGATTCTTTCGGTGTGGTGAAAGTGAAACATAAACACGTATCTCGATTGTCCTTTCACATCCTGCATGGACGCACTCTGCACTTTTATCCTTGTGAGCAGCGATGAATAGAATCATAATAAAGCCGTACGCCTGTGACACCAGCACTTGAAAGACGGGAGTACAATAATCAGTGTTTGTCTGCTTTTAAAGACATTCTATTTTTATTATTTAAAAAATTATTTGTAGCTGTGTATATCTGCTTGTGGGCTTGTGCATGTGAGTGCAGGAGCCTGTGGAGATGAGACAGTGTTGGATCCTGTGGAACTGGACTTGAAGAAGACTGTGAGCCACCTGATAAGGGTACTGAGAATTGAACTCAGGTCCTCTGAGTCATTCTTTTTAACCCTGATCAAAAGTTCTTTTCTTTCTTGAGACAAGGTTCTTGCTATGTGGCTTGGTTCATGTGTGGAGCAGGCTAGCCTCTGAATCATACAGATCCTCAGGCTAGCCTCTGAATCATACAGATCTTCAGGCTAGCCTCTGAATCATACAGACCCTCATCAGAAGCTCTTCATGACCCCCACAGCTCCTGGAGACCAGCTCTTGTTAGTAGTTTGTGATAAGGAGATGTGGTGGCAACTGGTTTGGGGTGGAGAAGGAATCCAGAATTGTTAAGTCCATTGGTCACGAAATTTGCTATAAAACTGAATGAAGGGGGCTGGTGAGATGGCTCAGCAGTTAAGAGCGCTGACTGCTCTTCCAAAGGTCCTGAGTTTAAATCCCAACAACCACATGGTGGCTCACAACCATCCGTAACAAAAATCTGATGCCCTCTTCTGGAGTGTCTGAAGACAGATACAGTGTACACACATATAATAAATAACTGAATGAAAGGTGAATCCAAACAGATAAAATAAAAAATTTAGAGAAAATTCAGTATTTAATCTTTTCTTTCATAATACAGTTTATTTTAATTACTTTCTTAGCATATAAAATGGTTTCCATTTTGGCATTTCTATAAATGTCAAAATGTGCTTCCTTCATATCCATCCCCATTGCTTTCCTTGGCTCTCCTCCCCTCTCCTGTCGATCCATTTCTTTACCCTAAGATAATCTCTTTTCTTCTTTCATGTCAACAAAAATAACTTAAAAATAAACAGGTTCCACAGACCTCCCCTAACATAGCAGGCTATTGCCATTGCTTTTGTTTATCCCTCAGAACTTGATAGTAAGATCCCACTACTGAGATACCACGTATTTGAGTCATAAACATGGGACAATCAAGTGTGCAGTGACCTGCGAGTTTCATCCCTACTGACCAGCTTCCATAGTGCTGGAAGACGCTATGCATGCTACCAGAAGAGAAAAGCAATTATCACTCTCAACTAGCTACAAACCCTGAAAGCTACAATAATGACTAGTTTGGCCTCCTGGTTGCAATAGTGGTGTGAGCACTATAGGAGTAACCAACCATGTTCTGACTCATCTAAGCCCTGCTCCACAAGATGAAACCCATACCCGACACAATTGAGGCCAAGAACTGTGACTAAAGAGGTCTTGGTCCTTAAGGGAGACTTGACTACAGTTATTTTGTTAAATGGACTTAGTATTAAAACAATCCCTGATAACTTATGCTATACCCACAGATCCATACATCTCCCAACACTCAGTGGAGAAACTGCTTGTGGTAGATGGCAGTTAATGCAGAAACCCACAACTGGTCAGCATGCAGAGAATAAGACTGCAGAGTGCTCAGCCTTAAGTGGAACATCAGCACAATACCCCTCTCCCCAAAGGTCGGGGATCTTCATGAAATAGGGGTTGAGAGACCTTGTTAGCTCAAGTCAGATGAAATACAAGCATGGAGGACTGAAGGGGAGCCCAAAACCCCACCAGCAGCTGAGTGTTGAGGGGTTGTTGGTATTTGATAACTGCTAGAGGAGGGAGAGTCAACTTACTTTAATGGTGTCACCTTGGGTCAACCATACTCCAAAGCAGGAAACACTCCCAAGAATAGATGGGCAATATAAATTAGACCCAATGGGTTTTTAAAAGAAAGTAGGGGGGAAAACAAACAAAAACATGAAGTTGGGTGGGAAGGGTGTAAGTATGGGTCTGAGAGGAGGGGGGAGTGACTGTAATGAAAATACTGGAGTGGAATTTGGGGGACTGGGAAGATGGCTCCACTCCTCCAGAAGAAGGACCCAGGTTCACCCACATGAAAGTTTATATCTGTCTGTCACTTCAGTTTTAGAAGATCTAACACTCTCTTCTGGCCTTTGAGAGAACAGCACACATGTGGTACACATTCATATTTGTAGGCAAAACTTTCATACACGTAAAATAGAAATAAATAAAATTTAAAAATAAAGAAATTTTAAGGACTTAAAATATTACTTTTTTTAAAAATCGGGCCTTAAGTTTCTCATGAATGTCATCATGGAGACTAAATTGAACTTTTTCATTATTCTGTTATTATAAATACAAAAATAACATCCAGATTCATTAAATAAATGAGTGGAGGGGTGGCTAAGTCAGTAAAGTGCTTTCTTTCCCTGCAATCATGAGGCCCTGAGGTTGATCCTCACAATCCGTATGAAAGCACCAGGCATGGTAGTACAATTTGTAATCCCACTGCTGAGGGGCAAATAGGGTCCCTGTGGCTTGGTAGCTAGTCAGTCTAGCCTGATTGATGGGCTTAGGCCAATGTGAGACTCTCGTCTCAAAGGAAGTGGAAAGCCTACCTAAGGATGACATCCAGGATTGATTGACCTTTGTCTCCACATGCATGTACACATGTCCATATGCACGTGGACCACAGGAACATACACATAAACAAACACCACTGAGCTGGACAATGGTGGTGCAAGCAAGCAGATCTCTGTGAGGCCAGCCTGGTCTACAGAGTGAGTTCAGGGCTACACATTGAAACCCTGTCTCAAAAAATACAAAACAAGGACAAACAAAATAAAATGAAAAAAACATTGATAGAACTCAAACTCAATTCCTATTTCTAATTAGCAATAATTGTGATAAAACTCAGCAAGCTAAAGTCAGAAGAAACATCCTTTCAAAGTGTCTACTGAAAATCCCAGGAAATCTATCATGATTGCTAACCTCAGAAGTCTTGGGCCTGCATCCCCTTACCCTCTCTACTCAGGTGGGTGTAGATTCTAGCAAGTCTGGCGAGACCAGAAATACAGTGAGGGTTTTGAAGGCAAGAAACAACTATCACTACTCATTAGGTGATAGGAAAATAGATTATTAAGAAGAAATTTCATTAAAACGAAACTTTTAAAATAAGTAAACTGCTTATAAAATCACTACATAGTCTTCAAACCAGCAACAAGAAAACATAAACTGTAAATAGTGACCTAAATGACTGCAAACAGGTCTATGGAAAGATGAAGAATTTCAATTGTTCAGAAGGCAATCTACCCATAGTAGCTTAAGACCCATTCAGTTCCAGGTTGTCCAGGAAGAGGACCACGAAGTAAAGGCAGTTTCATCTATATAGGGATGTGCTAAGAACACTTGAAAGTAGCATAAACTGGGCTTCATTAGCAAAAAGTAAAGGAGAAGATGGCCCAGACATGGAAAATGGTGCTACAAACAGCTTAGAAATGGTTTTGGTATTTGTTTATTTTGGTTTTTCAAGACAGGGTTTCTCTGCCCTGGCTGTCCTGGCCTCAGAGTCAGAGATCTGCCTGCCTCTGCCTCTTGAGTGCTGGGATAAAAGGCGTGAACCACCACAGTCTGGCTGAAATAATATTTCTTAATAAAGAGGATAAGATCACAAATGACACACACACTTATACCCACAGATACACATGTAGGCACATAATAGTGAAGGATAAAATGGAAGGTGTGCTCTCACTATAAACAAAAATAAGTCCCTAAGTGGATTAGAGGCATAGGTAAACAAACCAAACAACATAAAAAACAAACAAACAAACAAACAAACAACAGCAAAACTGGGTTTCCCAAGCAAGGAAAGTTCAGGATCAAGAATCAAGATTTCCTAAGAACAACACAGGAAGCACAGTCTTTAAAGGAAAGGTTAACAAATGTGACTCGTTTCTTGCCAAATAAAAAGTGCTGCACTTGAGAGAAGGTATCTGCAAACCCTAGGCTAGTGCTGGGTATCCCA
Source organism: Mus caroli (assembly GCF_978045245.1). Classification (NCBI taxonomy): domain Eukaryota; kingdom Metazoa; phylum Chordata; class Mammalia; order Rodentia; family Muridae; genus Mus; species Mus caroli. Next base: position 112,713,898 of record NW_028227259.1, read on the forward strand.
GGGCAGACATGTTGGAGAATGGGATGTTAACAGGAGATAAGGTCCTGAGGGCTAATTCTAACCGTAAGACTTCATTACAGGGTAAGTGAATTACTGTTGAGATGGCTTATCACAGTCATGTCAGATGGGCTAGTTATGGCACAGGCGAGCTAACTGTCATAAGGTGTGGGTTTTACTTACAATAGGATGTGAGTTAATTATTACAGGACATGGATCATTACAGTGTTGGCTAGTTACTATGGTGTGGGTTACTCACTACAGGAATGAGTTCCTGATAACAGCAAATCTACCATGGATTGAAGGCCCTCTTCAGTAGCTGGTACCTTGATCAGGGATTTTCTAGTCTCCAGAGCCAATTGATCTATTGTTTATAAAGCAACCTACCCCGAGTATTCTACCAAAGTCACAGGAAATAAACTAAGACAAGTGGTTTATAGAACACACATATCAACCTGTGGTGGTTTGAATGATGAATGCTCTCATGGCTCATGTATTTAAACTCGAGGAAGGCTATGAAACGTTTAGAAGGTGGAGCCTTTCTAGAGGAAGCATGTTATTGAAGGCAGGATTTGAGGCTCCCTCTCCCTCTCTCCCGCTCTCTCTCCCCCCTCTCCCGCTCTCTCTCCCCCCTCTCTCCCTATGTTTCTCTCTGTCTCTCTCTCCTTCCTCCCTCTTCCCCTCCCTTTCTTCCCTTTCTTCTTCCTGTATGCACAATACCATGTGATTAGCCAGCTGTCTACTTTTGCTACCACACCATGCCTCCCTGTCATTATGGACTCTAGCCCTCTGGTACTGTAAGTCCAAATGAACTCTTCCTTAAGCTGGTTTTGTTGTTGTTGTTGTTGTTGGTTTGGGGTTTTTTTTGGTTTTGGGGTTTGTTTGTTTGTTGTTTTTTGTTTTGGTCATGATACCTTTTTTTAAATCACAGCAACAAAAAAGATATAATTAATACAGCAAGTTCTGTAACTAATACAGAAGTCTTATCAAGTGGAAAGAGAAAATGTTTCTAGAAAGCTAGGAAAAGAGCACAAATGACCCCAAATGCTCAGTAAAGGCTTCAAAACACTTATAATGAAAGGAGGACAAGGCCCCACTTCACAGCACCCAACAAAATGGCAAAGTTGCTGAGACCAGGAACACCAGCTTCTGAGAGGTAGCCTTTCCTGTGCTTCTATGTACCAAGTTTCCACTGTGCACAGCAATCCTGCAGTACCCGGTAGAGCCAATCCATACACACCTTAACCCTCAACTCGGTTGTGACTCAGAAGAAAGCTTGATTGTCAGCAAGACCATGAACGGGCGTCTTAGTGTTTTCTGTTGCTATGACAAAATACTTGATATTTTATGCAGAAAAATGGTTTATTTTTTCCCAGTTTTGCAGCCCCTGGAGCATGGTACTAACATCTCTTGATAAGGGCTTCATGACTGTATCACAATGTGGCAGATGGCTTCATGGTGAGTAGGGATACAAAAAGAAGAGGCCCCATGGCAAAGCAAAAAGAAAGTCTTGATAGGTCATTATGCAAGACAGTAATCCCTTCCAAGCATAGGACAGCTCCTGATGATTGTACTCTAGTCTCACCTCTTAAAAGTCACACCCCAAGGACCACACCTCTAACACGTAAAACTGTGAAATACACTAACCACATCCAAATCCCAGTAATCAGATACAGCTTCTTTTATGCCTTCTTTTTGAGTCCTTTAAGATTATTTTGAATGCTCTTTGAAGCAATTTAATAAATTTCCATTTATTTGGCATTAGTTACCCAAGAATTAATGCATTCCTTTCAAGGGTCAGCCTGTATTCTGTTAAGAATTTTTGCATTGTGGTTAGAAGATGGCTCAACAGTCAAAGCTCTTGCCCCCCAATGTAAATGCCAGGTGGGCGTAGCAGCCTGCTTGCAATTCCATCCTTGTAAGGAGATAAGAAGTCTCTAAAACAAACTGTCTTGCAAAACCCTACCTCAAGGAAGAAGGTAGAGGTATTGAAGATTCCCAGCATCAACTTCAGACTCCCCCATGTGCATGCACATGTGTACCCACAATGAACACATACATGCATATGCACACACATCACACAAACACACATATAAAAAGAAAAGAATTTTTGTGTTTATGAGTTGAACAGGTGTAGGTTTTTTTTCTTGTGATGTATTTATCATGCTTTGCTATGCAAGTAGTGCTAGCCTCAACAGGCATGTTAGGTTGTGTTCCCCATTCTGAGATGCAGAAGAAAATTAAACTTGGTTTCTGTCACAATACACAATGCTTCTGTAAGCCCCAGCTGTATAGATGATTTTACCTATACCCCAAGCAAGCAATCACTTGTGCAGTAGACATCAGCAGAGTGTCCTCTGATTCAGCTCAACTGACATTACTTAGAGACCATCAGATCCCACAGACTGGCAGCTCCGTCCCAAACATTGTCCCACTTCTGGTACAAATGCCAAGCCCTAGTCTATTTTACCTGGGTTTCTGACAGACCAGCTATATGTCAAGGTGTATTAGTCTATTTTCAGCTGCTATGACAAAAACCAGGCCTCAAGAGATGCCTCAGTATAAGAACATTTACAGCTCTTAGAAGAGCTCATAAGGAGCTATGTTCAATTCCTAACACCCACATTAGTGGGCTCACAACTGCCTATAACTCAATTCCAGGAAATCTGACACCATAGGCACTCACATAAACACATGCAATTTAAAACCCTGAGCCTAAGCAGTTTACAAAGAAAGGGGGTTTATTGCCAGGTGTGATGGCGCATGCCTTTAATCCCAGCACTTGGGAGGCAGAAGCAGGTGAATTTCTGAGTTCGAGGCCAGCCTGGTCTACAGAGTGAGTTCCAGGACAGCCAGGGTTACACAGAGAAACCCTGTCTCAAAAAAAAAAAAAAAAAAAAAAAAGAGCCTTGTCATGGAAGTTCAAGGGCATGGCGCCAGCGTCTCATCTCTTGTGAGGCTCCTTGCAGATGGCCTTAAAATAGTGGGAGTGCAAGAAGGACCATACAGTGAGACAGGAAGCAGACAGCACAGAGGAACCACTTGCTCTTTAATGATACCTCACTCTTGTGGGAACTAATTCATTCTGCAAGACCAGCATTAATCTTTTCCAAAGGGCAAATCCCATTGACCTCTTTATCCTGCAATAAACCTGTCTCTTAAAAAGTTTCACCACCATTTTAATGCTGCTATTTGGGGAGCAAAGCTTCGAACACACGAACCTTCAGAGGATGCACTCAAGCAATGGCCAAATGGCAGCAGAGGTGAAAGAACTTTTCCTACACCACCGACTCTAATAGTGAAAAGAGAGAGATGAACACTTGAGTGGAGGAGTCATATGGGCTATCGCTTACCTATACAATGGAATAGAGTCAGAACAAGTGAGCCAGGTTTAATATTGTCACACGTGAATCTCAGAAATATGATGAGAACAAAAAAGCATATTCACAAAAACTAAATACAGTGTGTTTATGTAAAGCTTTTAAATGTGCAAAAGAATACAACGTACTGCATATGGGAACATGTGCAAGTTTGTACTACCCCAAACCATGCTTAATCACTGTGAAGAGACACTATGAAGCAACTCTTATAAAAGGAAGTATTTAATTGGGGACTGGCTTAGAGTTTTAGAGAATTCGCCCAATATTATGGCAGGAAGCATGGCAGCAGTCATGACAGGCATGATACTGGAGACATCGCTGAGAGCCATATCCTGATCTGTGGGCAGAGCTGGTATGGGCTTTTGAAACCTATCAAAGAGTTTCACTCCCTGGTAACTAAGCATTCAAATATATGAACCTAGGAGGGCCATTCTTATTCAAACCACCACAGTGGTAAGTGCACTGTGTTTGAATACTTTGTCACCAGCTGGTGGAACTGTTTGGGAAGGATTCGAAGGTGTGGCCTTGTTGGAGAAGGTGTGTCACTGGGGCCCTCCCCATTCCGTGTTAGCTTCACACTTGTAGATGTGATGTAAGCTCTCAGCTACTGCTGCAGTGCCTGCCTGTGTGCTCTCATGCTCCCCACCATGATGGTTATGGACTCACCCTCTGAAACTGTAAATCCCCCTACTGGGCTTTCTTCTACACTTTTTTCTTTAAGTTGCCTTGGCCATGCTGTATCTTCACAGCAATAAGAAGGTAACTAAGACTTGGATGGCCCACCAGGTTCAGGTAATCGGTGTCTCAAAGGATCAGAGGGAATTACAGAATAGCTCTAGATATTCCTGTTAAGTTTATGTAGGAATAAAGGAAATAAATAAAAGAAAGGTGGACTGAGTTGAAGGAAGTAATTTAAAACCAAAATTTAGCTTTTTCTTTGCCCCCCTTTTTTTTAGTTTAAAATTTTTGTGCTGTAATTTTGATGACTGTGTAAATAGGACTCAATAGGTATATTTATAGTATAACATGCTCCAGATTTGTCCTAATTTTCAATACAAGAAGCATGTAGGAAGAGGTTGTTCTAGTCTCCAAGGCTGACTATCAACACTACTATCCAGGCCTCGACGGTCTGTCTAGACTGAGCTGTGAGCTGGCTGGCAGTTGCTGGTGACAACCAGAAGTGTGCCACAGGGATGTCAAGGTTCCTGAAAGGAGCTTTGGGGTAGCTGAGCCCCTCATTGGAAAAGGGTAGGTATGTAATTTGAGAGAAGGGTTCATTTAGAGGCTTGGAGGGACCTTGAACAAGTGCTGAGCAGACAGCTGGACGTCTGTCTTCAAGAATAGCCAAGGCTGTTCTACTGTCTACCTGTAATCTGGGCTGTAAAACACCCACACGTGCCATACAAAGACAAGCTTGTGTCCTACCTTGACCCAGGCCCCAGGAAGACCACTGACTCCCCAGTGTGTTTCTGGAGGGAGCAGACAACTCTAATCTGAGTTCAAACGTCTTCTCAGGCTCTTCTTCCCACCTGAAAGTGGCTGTTTTTAGGATGAAGACCTGTTCACACACCACCACCACCCACGTATGTCTTTAAGACCAATTAGCCTTGACTTGATACAAGGCCCCCAGCTCGATCTACTCCTTGATCAGGTGCTAAGGAACAAAGGAATGACCGGTTCAGCCCAGACAAGCTTTTGTCTCCAGAGAACCTTGCGGTGGTTCAAGGTGGGAGCACAAGAGCTCTGAGCTTGCCGCCATCCTGCAGCAGTGAGTAGGTGGCTGCACAGTGGCAGCTGAGCTTCAGTGTGGGAGAGGAAAGTCACGCATTTAAGGAAAAAATAACCTGAATTACACTTTAAAAAGCAGGAGGGGCTGTCATGGGCAGGCCCCCGCAGACCCTCCTCCAGGGTAGTTCCTGTTCGTATGGAAGGATGGGTTGGGGGGTGCAGTGTGGGAGTTCCTGTTCCTATGGAAAGATGGGTTGGGGGGCGTGCAGTGTGGGAGTACTGCAGCAAAGGGAAACTGAGGATGTGGGAACACAAAGACGACCTCTGCTGGGCAGAGACTTGGGTAAGCAGGAGGGAAGACCTTTCAAGGTCCTAAAAAGAACAGTTTGGGAGGCAGTGGTCTGAGGGTTCTGATAGAGCAAGAGAGAGAGCTAAGGCATTTATATATCACCTCTTCCATAGATGCTCTAGGAACCCCGGGTCTGTGGCTACTGGAAACAAGTCTCTTATCCAGACAAGGCCCTCTGAAGGCTTTGTAGGACAGCCCCTCTAGAAAAAAGAGTGACAAGTGCTAGCCTGAGCTGTAAAAATACTCGGTTATTTGTGGCTGTCTTACACAAAATTGCAAATAAGACAAATGTAAGAAGTTTTCAGAGAACTTTTCCCCTTCTGCAATTGCTTTTACTGTTTCATCTTGTTCTTCAGGCTACTCACGTGGCATGACTTTTCAGATCTGTGAGCACACATGGCCTATTGGGCACTTGGCCTTGTTGCTCAAGGCTGGGACAACTTCCTTCCTGTTTATACCTGAGATCTCAGAAGCTGGCTGGTTCTACTACTGGAGGGAAGTAATGCTTCCTATGGAGGCACTTGGTCCAGTTCCACAGAGATGAAAGTAGATGTCTGTTTCCTGTGTTGACCATGGTCATCTCTACGCTCCCATACCAACACTGGATCTGCACACAGTAAGTACCCCTCCCACGAATGAATAAAAGTGGATGCTGCAAGCAATAAAGGTCCCCAAGTCCATTAAGCACTTGAGAGCATTATGAAGTCCATTCCTTGTCAGTGTTTGCCCACTAGCTTCAGCATTAGCCCCACCCACTAGCCCCACCCATTCCTTCATCCAATCTCTACATCCTACTGTGCATTCTACCTCCTAGATGCTATTATAGGCATGCTATTGTGTGGATTCTACTATATACCAGTCATTGAGAATATTCTAGATACACAGCCATTTCTACTCATGCAGAGCAAAGGAGGCCAGGCCAGGCTGGTCAAATATCAGGCGAGGGCCTCCGCAATTTCTGCCTATGAGGTGCTAACTGTTGTGACTACTCTAGGCTGGGATGCAGGTGAATATCAGGACATAGGCAGCTCTCCAGGAGATATGCTTAGGCTGACTTTGAGCAAGGGGAAGTGGAGGAGGAGCTAGACTTGTATTCATGGCTATAGGAATGTGACTTAGGGAAGGAAATAAAGGAAGACTGGGTCATGGTGGTCCTGCCGTAACAGGTAGACATACAGTAGGAACCTCATTTCTGCTTTCTTCAGGGGCAGTGCTGGGATCCCTAAGTTCCTCTGTCTCCTTTCTACAAACCAGATGTTAACAGTATCAGGGCCTTGAGAGGACACGTGGTATCAATGGCTTGAAACACCAGAAGCAGTGTGGTCTGTACTCTGCTGTTTATCCTCACTGCTATTACTACTGCATCATTCACAAGGCCCTTCCTTCCTCCTATCCACATTTCTGCTCTCACCGTGTCATCTCCGTTCCTCCCTTCCTCATACCCCCCTCATAGAGAAAAGTAAAAATGGACCTTGAAACGCCATCAGGGCTCAACCTCAGCCTTAGCAACAACCTACTATCTCTCTCCATTCCTCAACCCCCAGATGCTGTGATTCCTCCTTTGCCCTTAATGCCCACATCTGATATCAGACATGGTCTTCCCTCATATACACTACAGGCCCTTTATTTGCCAGGAACATCACTGTAAGTCCTCACAGCTATTGAGTCACTGGATTCCCCACTGAAAACCTGCATCAGCTCTTCCCCACCCCTGGGCAAACTATAGTCCAGATGTTCCTTTCCTTTTGTTCTGAGTAAAGCAACATGACGTGACAAAGTTTCAGGAAAATGTTGCATCGAGGGTAGAGATGAATGCTGGGCAGTTGGTGGCACACACCTTTAATCTCAACACTTGGGAGGCAGAGCCAGGCAGATCTCTGTGAGTTTAAGACCAACCTGTTCTACAGAGCAAGGTCCAGGACAGCCAAAGCTACACAGAAATCACGTCTCAAAATACACACACACACACACACACACACACACACACACACACACACACGGTGATGGAAGAGGTTCCCTAGGTGACTCAGAAACTACTTCACAGGAAAAGCTCAGCCTGGATGGGGTCTCAGCAGGAACAGTAGGAGTATCACAGAGGTTGCCTGGAACCTGGGGCACTGGAGAAGCAAGAGGCCTGGAAAGCAGGAGACCTGCCTGCCCTGCTCATTGCTGTGTGAAGGCCCAGTGAAGGCCCAGAGAGCCTGTGCCCTTCTCCCTCCTTATCTGGCTCCTTCCCTCACCATAGTTGGCCATGAACAAGAAAGTGACCAAAAAGCATAAATGTTGTGAAGTATCCTGTGTTTTAAAAGAGATTTTATTGATCCAACAGTGACATTCCATTGAGGATCAATGGCTGATAAAGTGAAATATTATAAGATCAGAACTTCTCTGACAGAAAAACAAGTAGAAAACATAAATCACAGAAACTAAGAATACTGTGTTGGACCTATCTGCCATAGGACTACTGTCCTTGACTACCCTCCTAGCCAAATAACTTGCATCTTTGCAAGTTTGTTGACTCTGTTAAGTTACTCCATACTGCCTCCTATATGTAATTCCTCCTTAGCTGCACATGGCCTCAGGGAGGGGCTAGTCGACACATTGCCAGGGAAGATTGGCAGGGGGTAGGGGCGGGTCCATTGATGTCACTATGGGAAAGCATCCCTGCTGAGCCAACAGTTTCCAACGGTGGCGGTGGGGAGGTGGCTTTTGGTTGGGAGCACCCATATCTTTCACCTATGCCTTATAAGCTCAATAAACTCATTGGTTCCTCAAAGTGAGCTCTAGTAAATCGTACCTGTTTGGTGTTGGGACCTTAGGAGGAGGAGGCAGTTGCTAAACTGCCTTCTGGGAAGGAAGAATCGCCAGGCTTCTCCTTTTATCCCGGAAGTTTCTCTGAATTCAATTTTGAGAAAATAAGGATAGTTGCTTGCTGTTGTCCTAAATTCATTTCTTTCTCCCTTTTTGGGATTTCCCCCTTTGATTGGGTAGTAAACCAAGCAGGGACACTGGGTCCTTGAAAACTATACCTGTTGACATGAGACTGCAGCAGACTCTCAGGTGGAACAGGTACATAAGCTCCTACTATTCATGCTTACTGTTCATAGGTCTCTGCCATTTATCACTTTTCTCTGAGACCGTAGTGAGAAGAAACACTTTGGGTGATGACGACCTTTGGAGATACTATAGAATGAGCCCATCTTCACAAGGAGGTGCCAAGTGGCCATCACTGGAGTTGCATGTAGCCTGGAAATTCAGCCTGATAGCCTAACCCTTGCCCTGGTCCCAGAACATCACACCACGAACCCATGGAGATGCCTTGACACTGGAGATGATCTTCTCTGTTTGCCTGTTCCCACTTAGCCATGGCCTCAGAGGTTCCTGCATGTTCATCCTATGACATAATACTGCAGCAGAGAGAGAAATACAAGATCAAGGGCCCACAGCCAGCCCACAAAGCCAAGAATGTATTCCACTCTGTCTCTGATGCCCCAGATGTCACTTATTTGGCCTGGCCGTCAAACATGCAAGAGGCTATATGTGCTTGTTCATGAAAATGTGCACATGTGGGTATGTGCATTCATTATCGAGCATAAACACTTATATACATGTTACTGTATGCAGAATCACTCACGTTCTGTTGTGTGGTACGCGCATCCTGGTGAGCACATGCATATACACATGCATGTGTGCATATGGACTCAAGGTTTCCTCCTTTTCTGCATCAGATTGTCAGGCATCAGCACTTTGAATTCACAAACAATCATTTGGCCAATTAAATGGTTGTTAAATGATTGTTTAACTGAATTTTCATCCAAAGGCTCAGCTGTGTAGTATTACTTCATGTCACCCAGAACAGAACATCCTTCTGAGGCAATGCATTAAAAACCCAGGCACCAATGTCCACTGATTCTGTAATAAAACATGGCTTGTTTGACATCTTCCCAAGTCCATGCTGTGTCCTAACCTCTTAAAAGTAACCCCCCAGCCCTAAGGACAGTGAGCTCCTCCTGCTGAGCAAGCAGTGCCTTACAACTAATACTTAGCATGTAAAAACACGTAAAAAAAAAAAAAAAAAAAAAAAAGGCCAAGTAACACAATGAATTAGCTTTGGACAACTACTTAAAACTTCATTGAAGAAGCACGGACATGAATCAAACCGCTGTGCGTTAGAATGTAAAGTGAGGTGGTAACAGTCTTCAGACCCTCTCTCCACACCAGGTTCCCTGAGAGCTGACTTCTAACAAGAACAAGAATTCTCTTTCTCCAGTAAACTTTGAAAGTGAAACTTTGCTACCCCACATATCTCATACCCACCTTGGAAAAGTGGAGCTAGTGATATTTATGGACTTGGGAGTTAGGAACACCAAATCTTGAAACATTCATGTAATTCATTTGTCTTGAGAGGTCTAAGGGAAAGCCCTCACCTCCCACACCCCGGGTTCCCCTTGTTGCCCTGATCTGACAATATACACAGATGTCACAATGCCTTCCCTGGTATCTGGGTTTGCCCACCCAAGTCCTCTCTACAAAACTTCTGTTCAAAAAACAAAACAAAACAAAACACCTAAAATGCAGGGAGACTACTGACCTTAATAGACAATTTAAAAGACTCATGAGGCATTCAAGGTTTAGAGCTATGTGAAATGTGCATGACTAAATGTCTCAGGGGTGGGGGACCAAAGGACCAATTGGATCTTGGTGCATCTATGCAACCCATAGACCCACTCTACCTAGGCTGCTTGTGCGAATCCACAGGCTTTTGAGTGGAGCCAGGAGAATGGCCGTAGCCACCTGTGAGGTCGTTGCTCTCAGCTGTAAACGTCCATCCATATCACATGTTTGGATTTGGGTAGATAAGAGAAAGCATCTTAAGTCAGTTTGCACTGCCATTTGCAACATTTCTGCTTAAGCAGGAGAGCTGGACTGAATAGACCACAGCAGGAGGTTTAGCCTCTTCTCTCTCCTTGCCCCAAGAGATCAAAGGGCTGATAGAGGTGAGAATGGAAAGAGCCAGGAGTGATGGCTTCCTTGGGGTGGCTTTAAATACAGCTGCCAAGACTGAACTTGTTGATGCTTTGATCAGATCCTCAACTTCAAAGGAAATGTCTAAGCAGAGGCAAGACCAGTCCTCAGCACCATAGCTTGGCCCATGACTGGTGTCAGACATCACTGTTCTTCATGGAAATGGGATTGGGCAACCTCCTCCTCTAGTGTCCTAGCTGTAGAGGGCAGCTAGCCAGGTTGTAACTGGGGTAGGATGCTTACAGTCACCGGGGATACAGGGGGAGCTCTGAGCAGGGCATTTGGGAGTTGAGGAAAGGCCTTATCACACAGCCTGTGACTGGGAACTGTGCCTCCTCTGCACAGAAGTAGCCGTTTGCACACTGAAGACACTGCTCAGGGTTTCCGTTACTCTTGTAGCCTGTGGCGCTTGGCACATGCAGAGGAGCTGTTCCCCTCCTCCACATGGGTCAGAGCTCTGCTCCCAGCTCATCTGTGAGGCACTACTTGCCTGGTCTCACTAGTCCAGGCACATGGAGGTCAGATCACCTTTTCCCAACACTTAAAGCCTGCTTGGCTCCCAGCCAGCCCACCAGAAGGATGGAGACACTCCAGTCATATAGAACTCATTTCATATTGTGTGTAAATGGTTACACGCATATTATACTCACTTAAAGGTATGTCCTTCACATTCATTAAGGCTATTAGAGTGGTGTATTTAAATGAAATACTATATAGTTAAAATCACCAGATTATTGAGTTAACAGGAAAATTATTTTGCAGAAAAACTAAGACTTTGATTTTTTAAAATAGGATTAAACTGTTCATATGTATTAACCAAAAATAAAGCCTACTGCTTTGCAGTAGAAACCACACAACCAGTTTCCAAAAACTGAAATGCAGGGGTCTGGCATCAGTGTCTCTTCACACAGCTGTTAGCTCAGAGACAGGTTGGACCTAGTCAACCAGCTAGCAGAACACAGCTGTTCTAACTCAGCATTTGTATGTCCCAATTCAGCCACTCTCCCCCATGCTGATTTGCATGTAGACATCCTCCAATTCCAAGCTGATGGACATTCTCCAATAACATAGCAATCAATTTAATAAAGGAACTCACCAATGTCAAATTGCAATAAATTTACCAAACATTTTCACTGTTTATGGAGAGCTTTACAGTAAGAAAGTGTCGACAGAAGCAGGCACATCCGGGTACAAAGTGTTGCTGTTGGTTTGTCTTTACTTCTGTTCCTACAGTTCCAACTGCTTTGCACTCTCAGCTGAGGTCCTCTACAGGAAATCACCTTTGCTAGGCGTTCTGTTCTTGCCCATTCGACCCAGGACCTCCAAGCACAGTCCTGGGGTATGGACTTGCCTAAGAGAAGTGTGATCGGCGAGCCCACCCCAAACATTTATTGTAAACTTTAAATGGAGTCCGGATATGAACGACACAGAAAGGAGACACCTCCTCACACAGAAAGGAGAATACCATATAGTGTCCTAGAGTCTGGCAGGTATCACAAGGCCGGGCCAGAATAAGTGCCAAGCCCCACGCAGGCACAACACCACGGAAAGCCTGACTGCTGCCCTTTTGGGCGTCTTGTGGGGGATCGGGCCTGAACTCAGCAGGCTCGGCTAGGCTCCCAAGGGCGCGCCATCTCACAGGGCGGCCGGCAGCAATAGGGGTAGGAGGCGTTGAGGTCGGGGTCCGAGGGCGCATACCCTGGCAGTTCCACCGACGGGTGCCCGCCACAGCACACCTCCACGCCCGCCTCGTCAAACGCGTGGAAGACGCCCACGTTGATGTAGGACACAGCGTGGTGCGCCGCGAAGCTCGCGCAATCTCCTGGGGTGGTGAAGTCTGACTCCTCCGGGGATAGGATGGAGGCCTCGCTGGGCCGTGGCTGCAGCCGCCGCCCCCTTTTGCCCCGGCGGCCGCGCCGGGTCCGGGAGGCTAGCGGCTGAGCGCGGAGCCCGGGTCCGCCCCGCTGTCGCCCCAAAGATCGGCTTGCCCTCCGCCGGCCCCTGCGGCCGCGCCGGGCCTGCGACGACTTGTAGTTCTTGACCAGCAGGAGGCTGAGCAGGCCCAGCAGGCACTCGAGCGAGTTGAATACAGTAGAGAGCACCAGGCCGCGCTGGTAGTCCTTCAACTGGCGGCATTTGGCGGTCGTGTTGCTGTCCAGGTTGCTGCGGGAGCGCTGCGTGCTTGTGCCTGGGGCTACAGAGCCAGTGCCCTGGCCAGGGCCAGCGGGCTGCGTGCGCGGGGGCAGGCAATAGTGGGAGTACTTGCGTTCCACCAGGGACACCGTGTCGCCGTCGATCACTGCTCCCGCAAAGGCGCTGAGAACCCCGAGCATGAAGACCAGGACGCCTAGGAGCAGCAGGTTTTGGCTGTTCACCGGTCCCGAGGGCCCGGCAGCCGGCCGCGTTTCTCCAGGAGAGGGCTCCGGAGCGCCAGCTGGAGATGCGGGGACCCTGAGTCCCGGGCCGGGCCCGGCCCCTGACCCGGCGAGGGGCGCCTCCCGGGGCCCGCAGCACAGCAGGGCGGCGCCGAGCAGAGAGAGGCCGGCAGCCAACAGCAACCCCGAGTAAAAGGCTCCGGCGGCCGCCCCTAGCCGGAACGGCTCCCCGCGCAGCTCAGAGCCCAGTGAGAAGCACTTGAGGCCGACGGCGGCGGCGCTGAGCGCGCAGGCGAGCAGCAGGCAGGAGGAAAGCGCGGCGCAGGCCCCGCGGACGCTCCACTTCATCCTCCGCGCCGGAGCCGGCCCGCACCCGGCGCGCCCGCCGCCGCCCGCCGCCGCCCCCGCCGCCTGCGCCTCCTCCCGGCGCCGCGCGGCCGGACCGCCGGCCTCCTCTTCATCCTCCCGCGTCCTCCCGGGCTCGCGCCGCTGTCACTGGAGCCCGCATCCTCCGCCTCCCGCCGCCGCCGCGACCCCGCACCGGGAACCAAGCCGGCGCGGAAAACCGCAAGGTGCGCGCGCCCCCTCCCCAGACCGCGGCGCCGATCCCCGGACGCGCGGCCCCCCCTCCCCGCGGCCCCGCGCGCCTCTCCCTGACACCACCCTCCGCGGCCCCCTCCCGACCCTCTGGCCCCCAGGACGCCCCTCCGGACCTCCCCTAGGAGAGGGGGCCTTCGCTAAGTCTCCGCCTTCCTGCCCTCCCCCTGGCAATGCCGCTGTCCAGAGCTCGCCGCCTTAGGAATGCCACTCCACCCCGGCCTCCTTCTCCTGGGACCCCCCTGGGCCCCACCCCCAGGACCTCCCACCTCTGCATGCCCTGAGTTCGCTTTTCCCAATGCACCGGGCAGCTTGACTCCACGCCCACCTGACTGGACTCAGAAAACCGAAGAAGTTAGTGAGGGTACAGCAATAAATAGGTATGAGGGAGAGCCTGGAGGAAGAAATGGGGAAGGGGGATGTGTTCAGAAGGAATGGAGGAGAGTGGGCAGGGTATTCGGGGATGGAGGACGAAGTATGTTTCTTTGGGAAGTGCTGACATGTAGGAATGTGTGTTGTGTACGTGTATGAAGGGTATGCATAGAATGTATATAGTATGGGGTATGTGAGGGTGGTGTGCCCTTATATGTTTTGTGGCGGGGAGCATTCCAAGATGTGTGTAGGGTGAACACAAAGTATGTGCAATGTCCAGGCGTGTGGGGTGTGTGTGTGTGTGTGTGTGTGTGTGTGTGTGTGTGGTGAATGTGCAAGAAAAGGTGTTGCCTTGAAATTGTGAATAGGGTATACGGGAGAATTGGCCTGAGATTTCTCTCAGAGGACCAGCCATGGAGCAAGGCCAGGATGAAGTAAGTCTTGGGGAGAAAACCTCGGGTGAGTTCAGCTTTGAGTCCAGTTCTGTTTTCAGATCTGGCAGTCACACTCAAGTGAATAAATTCGGCCTGCGCTAGAGTGCGCGAGAAGGGAAAATGCTGTAGTAGCCCAAATCTGAACTTGGACCACTGGAGGCCTCCCGCCAGCAACCTCGCTCTGGTCCGCAGTCCCGGGTGTGGGTGATTCAGGCCGCCTGCGCAGCAGCCTCGGAACCGCTGGTTGCCGTGGCTGCGCCGTAAGCTAGGGCTGGGAGAAGCCGGGTGCGAGCGCGGGGAAGAGGGAGCGGTGGAGAGAACGCGCCTGCGCATCGGTCTTTCCCACAGCAGGTTCAAGTCAGGAAAAGGCCTGGGGACTTTACTATTTTTTGCTCCTTAAGGTCAGAGACACCCACCCCAAAACCAAGCGCTGTATTGCCTGGGGAAGCCGCGCCCATTTCTCCGAGGCAGCTCGGGGCTCTTGCCCACCCTTCCGGGAAGCTACTTGCTAGTGGGTGTATGGAGGCCTTCCAAAGACTCCCGGACGTTTGCGTGGGTTTCACTTCGGGCCATAGCTTCAGAAAAAGCGAGCCTGACTCTCTGTATTTTTAGCAGGAGGAGCAGAATTTGAAACAGTAGCATGCCGGTCCTGCGCCCCGTGAAGGATGACTCGCCAGAAAGCAAAGGCGCAGCCCTACCTCCGCGAGCTTGGCGCGTGGCCCAGGAGGCTCCGCGAGCCCTTGTACGTAAGGATCGTGGCGCCCACGCTTGAGAGCAGAGCTCAGTGCAAACTTCCAACAGTTCTTCCAGTTTCCAGGGAAACAAGATTTGGAGCTGCTGCGTGTTGCAGAGCTGCCTCTCTGCTCCCCACATGGGACCCCTGTGGCTGGCTGGTCTTGGGGAGGAAGGAATTAAAGCCACCTCATCCATGAAGGGTGAGGTCCGATCTTAAGATGGAAGAATTGAGCGGGGCTGTGGGGGTATGTTCTACCCTCAGAGCACTCGGTAGAAGTGCTGTTTTGGGTTGCTTCTCCTCTAGATGGGCACTGCCACCCCCTTACAATCTTTCCATTTCTATACTCACCACAGGGCCCATGAACGCGGTGTTTCCCCTTTTAGGGTATATTCACACTCCATAATGATTCTCACCTGATATTGCCTCTTCATTTCTCAAATTGTATTATCATATTTCTTAATTGCCTCAGTTTTGTCGGAAGGAAGCTTGTCTGACACGATGCATCCAGGCACTTTCTTTTACTCATTTCTCAGGACAACCTTCGAGGTAGGACCTCTCTTATCCCCAGTAGGACTTTCCATAAGTAAATCAGTGACTGGAATTGGAACAGAAACCCAGGCTCTGTGTGCAGGCTATGCTTCCCCAGCTGCCTGCCTTCCTGATTCCAACCCCTGCACCCCTGCAGAGGGTCCCCACGGTGCAGGATTTCCCGGTATATAAATAAGTCCTACCTATCAGGTGGGACTTGAAATGGCCGGGTAAGGGCAGTCCCAACTAATTTCTGGGGATAGATGAGTTTGTACATGTGAATGTGATGCAACAAACGTCTATCTAGTTCTTTGGGGCGCATGGGGTCAGGAGCCTGCAAACAGGGGAGCTGTCTCTTCCGTGCTGGGGATAAGGGAAGGAGCTGAGAGGGCTTACTTTCTTGGGCAGTAACAGGGAGAGGGCAACTCACTGAGGAGGATCTTTAAGCTAAACCAATTCAGTTTTCTTCTGAGGGCAGAGATTTCAGGAGAGCATCCTGGTGTGTAATGAGAAGGAGCTCTGCTGCTTGGAATCTAGGGGAGCTAGAGGAGCTCCCTCCCTAGACAGTGTAAAATCACAGGTACTGGGAACCACCCTGCAGCTTCCACCCTGCAGCTTCCGCTCAGCATTCCTTCTAAAAGGACAACGAGTCGGCAGAAAGTGGGAGGGGCAATCTGTGTCCAGTGACAATGAAACCAGGGATGGCATTGAAACTAACCCATGTAGAATTTTAGAGCAGATTGAATTTCTTTATTTCAGGATTCTTTCACCAAGGACGAGCTCACCATGCTCTGTTGTGAGCCCTCCTCAACTTCCACTTGCAGAGCCAAGGAGGGGATCAAGGGTAGCTGCAGTCTATCTGCAGTCCAGTGACCTGGAGGGGTCAGAGGCAGGAAGGAGAGAGAGCAACTCCAGAAAGAACCATACCAGCAAGGAATAACTTTGCTACTTTTCCAGAAAATCACATCATCAGCAACTGACCAAGTTCCTACAGAGCCTGGGCAGGTCTGGCAGCCTTCTGGGGGCAGATCTGACTCTCCCACACTAAAAACAAGGAAGAGGCTCTACACCCAGAAAAGACATGGCAGAAATGCAACAGCATAATCCCAGCACTTGGGAGGCAGAGGCAGGGGAATTTCTGAGTTCGAGGCCAGCCTGGTCTACAGAGTGAGTTCCAGGACAGCCAGGGCGCCTCAACACAGAGAAACCCTGACTTGAACCCCACCCCACCCCCCCCAAAAAAAGAAGGAAAAAGAAAGGAAGGAAGGAAGGAAGGGAGGGAAGGAGGGAGGGAAGGAGGGAGGGAGGGAGGGAGGGAGGGAGGGAGGAAGGAAGGAAGGAAGGAAGGAAGGAAGGAAGGAAGGAAGGAAGAAGTGCAGCAGCAATTAGGGATTAGGGAATAGTTTCACGTTCAAGTCTTACTTTTTAATATTTATGTGTTTACTAACATTCAAAACTGCATCTCCTAGAATATTGATTCAGTTAGCTGAGCTTTTAATTTTTCTGCTCCATCACTTTTTCAAGTATTTTTGTTTTTTATTTTATAACATATGTCTTAGTCTACCTTCTTTTACTATAACTGAATGCCATAACATTTATGAAGAACAACGGTTTATTTAGCTCACACTTCAGAAGTGCTTGCAACTGTGAAGTCTTGTGCTGTAGAATGGTATAGGGTATCACATGGCAAGACAGAGCAACCAGAGAGCTCCTTCCATGACAAAACCACTCAACTAATTATATCCCAGAGGTCCCACCAAACACCGTGAGCATGTGACTTTGGGGTCACATTTCTAGCCCATGAATTCTGGGGACAAGCATTCGCACATCATAACTGACCAAATAGTTGAAATTTTCACTGTTAATCCTCACCCCCGTTTTTCCATTAATAGCCATGTTAATCTGTCACTTCACACAGGCAGTGCAGGCATCTCTGTGCAAAACACCCAACTGTGAGTCTTCCAAAGAACTCATGAAACCATGGCTGTGAGTTCTCAGAGACACAACAGTGTTTCTTATTAAGTTAAAAGCTTTTGTCTTATAGAATGTAATCACAGAAAATATTAAATATACATGTGATGTCTTCATGACATAGAAATAAGCATTTATCTGGCTTCTTGAAGACGGAAGTGCCCGAGGAGGATGCAGCCCAGAACCTGCCAGCTCACCAGAGCTGTCTTCCTGAACTTGCTTAGATATTTATAAGAAGGAATCCATTTCTAGCCGTTTTAGTTGGCTTGGTCTGTCTTGTTTTGTTTTGTTTGTTTATTTGTTGTTGTTTTCTAATTTTGCAAAGAATCAGAGAGATGATTGATTCTCCATGCCTGGCCTCTTTTGTTCCATGTATGTTTGTGAAGTGTGTCCATGATGCTGTACACAGCGATAGCTCACTCATTGCTGATAATGAAGCCCAGCAGCTTACCCATTTCACTGCAGTAAACAACATATTGCTTCTTGTTTGTGTGTCCTGAATCACGGAGACATGCAGTTGAGTAACCTGGGGGTGAAATCGCCCTGTCTGATTAATACTATCTTTACTTTTATTTACCTGTTTCCCATTGAGGTGAAATTTATGTACAATAAGAACCATTGATTTTTTAACTGTACAATTCCGTGAGTTTGGACGGTTGCCTACATTTATACAAACGACCACCTCTGGACTCACTGCTGTTCCAGCTTCTGCAAATGCTAAGCTCAGCGTTTCCCCACACCAGGTCCGTGTGCTATAGGTTTTATTACAGCATTTCCTATGCATGGTTGCATGCAGTGGACAATCTTTTCTGCCTGGTTTCAGTGCCTTTCAGATTTGTCCAAACTCTTGCATGAATCGATTGAATGTACTTATTGCTGAATAGAATTCTAGTAAAAAGTGTTTATCCATTCACGACATGATGGACATTCCAGCTTTTTCTATGGTGTGACTGAGCTACTATTCAAACGTGGTATCATGCAGGCTTAAGTCATTATGAGTGTGTTTCCAACTCCTTAGGTCTCCAGTAGGAGTGGGATTGCTGGCTTGCACCACACAGTTACATTTATCTTCCAAGAAAACAGAAGATTGTTAACTAGAATCATTTTTCATTCCCCCATGTGTTCACTCCTGGGTTGTGTTCTTAGCAACACCGGGTGCTGTCAGCTTCCCTAGTGTGTTGGCCAGCCTGGCATCCATATATAGCTTCTCACTGTGGCTTTAGTTTGCATTGTTCAGTTATGAACACTATCAACACTTTCACTTATCTTCAGTAAAGCACGCACGCACACACACACACACACACCCTTGGTTAGCTTTTTAAAAAAT